>NW_022146324.1:2385424-2796875 GCF_002938485.1 Sitophilus oryzae | reverse complement strand
CCTGAGCATATTAACGAATATATTTATAAAAATGTTTTATAAATTAGTCGCCAAAACATCTATATAACAAAATAATAAAACACATTTGTCTCTATGATAAATTTGTGTTCTTTGCGTTTATTATATAACAATTCAGTGTATGAGATCGCTTTAATAAATCATATATAAAACACTTCACTCTCATAATAATTTATTGTGCTACTTGGGTACGATCCTGCTTGGGCTGCTACAATCCTGCTTTATCCTGCTTTATCCTGCTTCAAATCCCAACCCAGCCACACTGACCAATTTTGAGCTATAGTTACTTTTATTTTGGTTGCTGACTACCCAGTTGGCAACACATGAGAAGTAGGATCGCCAAAACTGGTTCCTGCTTGCGCTGCTATACCCCTGTTGCATCCTGCTCTAAATTTCATCACAGCAACACCTGCTGTTTTTAATATACAGCAAGTTTAAGTCTGATTGGTGACGTCACATATAGCAACACAATAAAAGCAGGATGGCTGAAACAAGTTCCTGCTTTGGCTGCTATAATTCTGCCTTATCCTGCTTCAAACTCCATACCAGCCACTCTTTCGTTTTTAAAATAGAACGAATCGATTCCTGGTAATCAGTCGCCCATTAAGATTAGGAATGATTTTTTTTAACTAGATAAGTTTCAGCAATTTTTTTTCTATATTTGCCTAAAATATGTATAAGCTTCCAAGCTATAAATAATTATTCCAAACAGTTGAACAAAATAAGGCAGGTTCAGTGTTCTAAGGAGTAACTTTACAGTTTTTAGTGTGACATACGAAAGCGCCTTAACATACCCATAAGCCATAACCTCAAATTTTCCAGTTTTCTACTATGAATTTGAATTCATAGTTCTCACAACTGTGATTTGTGTTATTTTGTGTTTTTTTAAGAAACGTAAGTATTTTTGACGGTCAATCTATCCTTAAGCTTTTGTTTTTACGTTTCGTTTCGTGCCCTAGCGGACAAGTCAGCAACAAGCTTTTATATCATATAAATTGTGTAATGATATTTATAAGTTGATAGTAAAAGTGTTACAGAAAATTATTTTCTTTTTTTTAGAGCATTTAAATAAAAGCTTGTTTTTAAAAATGTTTTTAAAAGCTTTTATTTAATTTGCACTATATGTATGTATGTATTTCCCGCGGCTTTTGGATTGTTTGTTTTTGTCTCTGTCTAACACATTTGAATTGGCGGTATCGATTGCAAAAACTCCATTGTTACCACTTGAACAAACAGTACTAGAAACAATCGTTAGTCTTTGGAGAGCTGCAATTGGGGATAATTTTAACTTTATGCACGATAGTGCACCTCAACATACCAGCAGAGTGACAAGAATCGGAAGATCTCATAGTTTTGGACTGGCCTGCGTGTTCACCAGATCTAAACCCTATCGAGCACTTGTAGGGTCAATTCAAAAGAAGGGTTAGAACTCGTCGAAACAATCCAGAAAATCTCGCACAGCTTTGTAACGTTTTTAGTTCGTTACATGTCTTTTTTATATATAATATATGATGTCTGGGCCTATCATCACCGGATTCCGTATCGTTCAGGCTTGATAATTTATTTGGCACACTTGGCGTAATTTTTACGTTCCCTAGTCGCCAACCCTGTTATCGTTTGACACAACCCTGTTATCGCTCTGAGGAGGCGCGGTCAACATCGCTTCTGTCAACTCTCTCCGTGCTTAACCTCACTTTGTTTTGCCGCTCTGTTGTATCCCGGCTTTTACAAATGGTGATTATTTAAATCTTGCTGTATAATTTGAATCAGCTGCTATTTCAAAGCAACAGGTAAAGATGAGATATTATCCTTTTAGATTCGATATTATTACTGTATATTTTTAGGGTAGAGTTTTGGATGTCCCAACTTAACTTGTATTTGTATTTTGCTGGCACGTTGGCGTCCCTTTTCTTTTGTCCTCCAGAATGTTACATGGAACAAAGGACAGTTTCTTTGTTTATTATTGAGCCCTCGGAAGTAATTCGAGGTAGGTTCATTTTGTTTATTAGACCTTGTTTGGTTTTAAACAAGAGTTTCATATTTTTAGGGTCCAAGGTACGGACTATTTACCAAGGTACGGGCATTATCCAAGGTCCTAGTAGTATCCAAGGTACGGGTAGTGTTCCCCTGTACCGTTATCTTATGGACGGACTGTGTCCAAGGTTATGGTACAAGGTTATGGTCCAAGTTACGGACATTATCCAAGGTCCTAGTAGTGTTCCAAGGTACGGGTAGTGTCCCCATATTGCTACAGTATGGATACAGCGTAAGCCCCATGCTGCTTCGCTCCCATTTCTAAGCCTAGTCAGTAGCTACGGCTGTATTGATTCATGGTGTCCTCATCCTGGCCCCTTTTGTTGTATTGGCCAACAGGATAGCCGAGAAACAGTACAGAGATATGAGCCTACCTCACGTTGCTACTCTTCGAAACAGGATTGCCTCAAGAACAGCTAAGTGTAGATTTAGGTTCAGGTTTTCAGTCTTAACTTAATAACGTACATTTTAAATAATATCGTACAGACTATATTTAGTGGTTAGATTATTAAGAACATTTATATCGATTTAGTAGTTACAATATGATTTAGATTTTAGGTTTCATTAGATTACGCCTTGTAATAGTATTTAACCACTATAATAATTATTAAAATTGTACAATGCTATTTACCATCAGAATTCATCATGAATAAATATAGCCATAGTTTTAAGTAATATACAACTGTGTTTTCTTTCTCTGTACATGCCTGGCGCCCAATATCTATTTTTTTGTTTATTGTTATTAATTAGTTTTCTTTCCAGTGAAATACCTTATCCACGACTGCTCTCCGATGAAAAGCTGCCGTTCGCAGTGGTAATGTTTATAAAAAACGCTACAGCTTATTGATGCATTATTAGCAGAATGGAAAAACATACCCCAAGACAAAGTTGATAATTTAATAAGAAACATCCAGCGCGGATAGAAGCTTAAATAAGGGCTAGAGGTGGCAACAAGGATTATTAAAATTTTCAGTTTTCTTTTTGTTTTTGCTTTTTGGCCATTAAAAATTTAAATCTTATTTCGTTTCAGAAACCAAAAAAATGCTATTTTGGGAACTGATTATTTTTTTATTGCTATATGGATTATTTTTCATTAACAGTCATTGGTAAGGACTGAGTTTTATTCATAAACACAAAATGTTCATACATCTCAAAAATTATGAAAAATAATAGATGATTCCATATAAGTTTGGTTGTGTGTATGCAAGATATAAAAGACAAACCTAAATAATATGTTAATACACAGTCCGGTTGCTGGAATGAAAACGCTACGTGTCGGAAACGATATGTGTATGATAATGTGTAACCTTCAGTAATGATTTCTTCAAGGCTCTTGCAGTCGTCAGAAGAAGACAGAAAACAAATAAGTAGAATAAAAGAAAAACTAAAAAAGCATTTTTGTGTTCATATAGGTATCGTGAATAAATATATTCAGTTGTCCGATAGGTTCGTTTAACATGTTTTGTTTCTTTTACCAACTGATAACTGGTTAACCGAAAAGGGTAATGTCTACCACGTCCAAATATTTACGAAATACCTCGGCGAAGACGTGCGGTTTCGACAAATATTTGTTTGGTGGAAACCGCGGTGCAACGTTCCTTCGGTTTCCGTGAAATCTCGCCGTTTCTTTGTTTTTCCGTTGGACGAAACGATAATCGATCGTCTGGACGGGCGCAACCACGCCATTACACACCGCCTTTGAGAAACAGCGGATGTGACTGTTTAATCATATAAAAATATTGTTTATTTACGTGTACATGTGAAATATGATATTTTCGTAAGTTGTTTTGCCACACTTTTGTGGCTTTCCACATAGTATGATAAATAATAGGTATGTATTTATTAGTCGATCGTGTAATCGGAAGATAATATTGCATTTACTTTATTGTCTAAAGTCTGGTCCTGGAATTTCTGGTTTTAAGGTGTCCAGTCGGAATTTGAAAAAATGTTCGCGAAATTTAAATGTAAAAACAACTTAACTTCGTTGACTATTTTAATCACTGGAAGTTGGAAAAGTGGAATTTTTCTTTTGGGGGTGTTCCAAGTTCTTGAGCTGAGAATTCTTCCAGTACTGTTTTCGTCAATGACCATTGACTAATCATTGTCGCATTAGAATATCTACCAATGACAGTGTGCAGTGGTTTTAGGTCTAGAATGACCTCCATTGCTGCTGTTGGGTAGATCCTTATAGCTCCTGTGATGCAGATGCATATTGCATTTATTTGATCCCCTAAACTCCTCTAAACAAATTTCGGCTATTTTAAAAATTGTCTCTAATTCCATTATAAGCTATTGTAACGTTTTCTTGACACAATGCAAACGGCAGCTTTTCGTCTTTGGGAGCAGTCGTAGGTTCGTTTTTTTTTTTTTCTTTTTTTTTTTATTAGGTGTTATAATTAATCAATAAAACAATAATTATTGGGCGCCAGGACATTCACTCAGAAATAATAGATCTCTTTACCCCAACTTAAATTTATTTATAATTAAAAAAATATTAGACAAGGACAGTAATTGATGTGGATGAAGTTAGGTTTTTAAAATGAATTAATATTTAAGAAAAATAAGTAATCAACATTTAAATGTATGATAAAAAAAAATAGTATCACTTGCTTTGTTGATCAAAAATCATTGACATTATTAATATAAAATTACGCAAAATAAAGTTAAATAAGTACCTCAAACTAACGCAGTTCATGAACCTTGTTGTATGCGCACATAATTCCGTCAATCAATCAAAAGTTAATTAAATAAATATGTCAAGTGACACCATCACAAAATACTTGACAAGATATTAAAATATATAAAAATTTGTATATTTAAAATTAAGAAAATTATATTTTAATAATGAAATTCAAAATTGATATCTAATAATTACATAATTAATTACGTAATTCGTCAACAGTAAGTAAATAGATTTGAAATGAGTTATTAAAAAAATGTGAAATCTGGCCTGATTATCCGGTGCAATTCCAGGCTTTGGCTCGTCCTTCTGGATGGTGTGTGGACGCTAGGTGTGGGAGCTCATCCCCAATCTACCACAGCCTCGAACAGCCCCTTACAATACCACCAGCCATGTGGAAATCAAACATGGATCATAGATACAGGCTCTCGTACCTCAAACCACCAATCACGACATATAACTCGCCATGTAACTGGGCGGTAAAACCCTGGAAACGACACAACTTATGCACAAAATGCATTTTAGAAATTTTAGAACTTACCTCACAATGCTGAGGGTTTACTCAAAAATTAAATTCATGACAGGACAACCAAAACCACGTTTAGAAAATCTGTAAAGAGATAAGGTTGAACCAAAAGAGTAAAAATGTGATGAAGATCAAACTTACCACAAAAATACCCATGAAAACTTAAAATTGATTCCTTCCCCAAATGCCAGGAACCACTAGGACTACATTCCAAAAGTTAATAGAATTAAAAAGTTTAAACTTTTTCGGATGACTTCAGATAAGTATGTCGATGTTTACGCCACGAAATCTGAATCAAAAATGGTGACTTCCGATGGTCAAAAAGATGCTCTAGTTCTGCGCCGACAAGGGCAAGTACGATCCACAGAGTGTCCGAAATTAGTCAGAACTAATTCGGTAGGTTGTATGTTGGGTTGCCAATAGTATCGTTTTATTAAAACGTTACACTATTTTAGACAAAAAGTTTTCAGATAAAAGTTGTAGATAATCACATCCTTAATGAGACTGTGTCCTCCGTTTTTCTCTAAAGCCTGTCATTTTTGACATATGACACAAACATATGCTTTTTTAAATGGAAACCATAGTTGGCTATGACTTCATAAAAAGCGTCATTTTTAAGCTTTTCGGCGATATAAGCTATAATATGTTTTCTTCGAAAAATTACTGAGTTATAGCTAATTCTTATAATTTTTAAACAATCTCACTTAGTTAGCCATGGAAACAAGTTCAATCGTCGTTGCTCTAAGAAATATAAAACTGTCACATCCAAACTTTGGAACTTAAAATAAACAAAAATTGTAAATATAAATTTTTCAACTGAAGAAAAGTTTGTAGGATTATTATTGGTTTAACTTCTCTTGACCATACATTTTCGAGGATACGTTGACCGGTGAATGTTGCGTTTTTTAGAGAAAGGTTTTCAAGACATATTAGAAAAGTTAAATTAGTTATAGCTAATTCTTATCTTTCTTGACTAATTTCACTTAGATTGCATGGTATTCTTATTCTGTTATGATTTATAACTTATAAATGTCAGAATATCTTATTAAACGGTTCTTTACAATTTACATTACACGAACTAAAACTTTAAAAATAATGTCACTACATACACTTCAAGTTATTTCAGAAAATAATAATGAAAGTCATGTTGGAACCACTCTATTGATGCGCGAGTATCTACACGCTTTTCTTCATTTAAAAAATATTAATAATAATTTCATATTTAAAATTTTTGTTTATTTTAATTTACAAAGTTTGGATGTGACAGCTTCACATTTCTGAGAGCAACGGCGATTGAACTTGTTTCCATGGCTAACTAAGTGAAATTGCTTAAAAATTATAAGAATTGGCTATAACTCACTAATTTTTCGAAGAAAACATATTATAGCTTATATCGCTGAAAAGCTTAAAAATGGCGCTTTTTATGAAGTCATAGCCAACTATGGTTTCCATTTAAAAAAACATATGTTTGTGTCATATATCAAAAATGACAGGCTTTAGAAAAAAACGAAGGACACAATCTCATTAAGGATGTGATTATCTACAACTTTTATCTGAAAACGTTTTGTCTAAAATAGATTATAATGGAATTAGGGACAATTTTCAAAATAGCCGAAATTTGTTTTTTTTTCGAAATATCTAGTAAGCCATGCACTTTTTCAAAAATCTGAAAGGCGCATATTTATGATTCCACAAAACTGCTATTCTTTCCTCATTTAACCGACTCTCTATCTCCAGTAGTTTCCGAGATACCCATAGAGAACATCGTAGGAAACTCACCCTGTATATAGGCCAGTCAAATAAGATCTATTATAGGTGTCACTTGGAAAAAAGTGTTGGAAAGTATGGTTTTGATTTGTTCAGTTGACATGAAAGATCAGTATCCTAGTTTGGCACGGTTGCTCGACCTCCGCTCGACTCAGGAGGACCAAAAGGTAAAATTCTTTGACTTTTTTCAGATTTTCACTTATAATTCCGAAACGTTGCGTTCTAGCCAATATTTCACTATTAAAAAAATTAACGACCATTAAATTCTGCGTATAATGAGTATAAATTCGGTCCAGTAATATTAATATGGCAAAAATCGGAAGATGAAGAATGGTGATATTTACCAATTTTTCTGGTGAACGCATTAAAGTGACATTCAAATGTTCGTCACACGGAAATAATCGTTCTAAATAATAAACACAATGAAAGTTGCAGAGCATCAAATTAGCATTTTGCACGAAGTAATATATGCTGAGGAAATTATTTTTTTTATGGATAACTCAGTGATAAGTCAATTACAGTCGTAACAATGAGTCTATCAGCATCTTCCTCCACTACTTTTACAATAAATCCTTCATCGTCTAGCTTTTTATGGAGCATGCTAATTAGACACGGTAGTAAAAGAAATGCGTAAATGAAATATTACAGTAGTAAAAGAAATGCTCTTTTGAAGTTGCAAAACTGGTAAAAATAACTATTTTAAAGCATGAATTTTTGCTATACAACTGAATCGAATTGAACGAATTGATACTCATTCTACGAATTGTTGGCCGACGGAACATATATTACTTGATGTAAAATGCTAATTTGATGCTCTGTAACTTTTACTGTATGATTTATTATTTAGAATGATCGTTTCCGTGTGACGAAAGTTTGAATGTCACTTTATTGCGTTTATCACCATTCTTCATCTTTCGATTTTTGCCATACTTCGGACCGAATTAAATGCGTTGATAGTTGATAGTCATTATACGCAGAATTTAATGGTCTTTTATTTATGCAACGTTTCGGAACTATAGGTGAAAATCTGAAAAAAGTCCAAATTTTTTACCATCTTTTGGTCCTCCTGAGTCGAGCAGCGGTCGAGCAACCGTGCATAACTAGGATACTTATCTTTCATGTCAACCGAACTTTACCATCATAGGGTCTCAAAGTGAGTGGTATCAAAATGGCAACTTTGCAAATTAGATTTCGACAAGCGGTGACACTAAAAACAGTCAAACAAAATCCAAAATCTATAAAAATCCAGCTAAAGGCATGCTAAATGAACGAACGAGTGGGAGTTGCGAAAGGCACTGTTCCCAGATTAACAATTTTATAAAACATTGTAGCGATTGGCGACATGTTTTGCTAGTGTAACCTTTGTCACACTGAATAATTGAGAATTCTGTAGAATGGCTTATTAAATTTATTACTATTCAGATATCATTTTGAATCACTTTTACTTATCAAATTAAAACTATAAGTACAGCAAGCTTCTTCTAGCACGTTCACATTTTTGACTAAAAAAACAGTTTCAGTCATCAGCCGTTGATAATAATAATGACTAACGTTATTTGTGATATTTTTACATTGTTTTATTTGAAAATGTAAATGCTAATGGTTTTCCTCTGGGATATGCCAATAACAAATAATTATTCACGATTGGGCGTAAAATTTTACAACAGTGGATGAAACACACATGAATATATGAATATGTAAATAATTTATAGCGGAATATCATCGAACAAATTCTGATTGCACTTGTTTTAAACCTGACGTTGTTTATTGTGGCATAAATATACCGGGTGATTTTTAAAGTGGCTCACTCCTATAACTTTTTATTTTTTCAAATAAAACACGAGATTTGGTATGTTGTAGGTTGTAGATAGTATGGAGTATGGGAGTTAATCACCGCTACCTTATAGATCTATTATGTCCCCCTTTCTTGAGTTATAACACTATCATACGTTTCAGGGCGTTGACAAAAGCCTTTATCTGAGACGGTTTTACAGAGGTTAATTCTCCATCTCCAATATCAGTCGTACCAAAGTTTATGGCACGAATTGTTGTCGTCTTGGTGCACTCATTGATGAGGTGTTTTAGTGTTTCGTCATTTTCCACGGTTATGATCTAGTTAGTCGAGTGTTCGCTCCTTTTCTAGCTAGATCGTTTGCTTTATCATTACATTCTTCATCCCTTCGTGTGCTGGACCCAGAATAGGGGGAAATCTAATTTGTTCAGCTTCTCTAGGCATTCTTTGACTAACTTCGAATTGATGGTTGCTCAGTTGATAGCTCTTAAGACTTCTTGACTATCAGATAAGATGGTTATTTCTTTTTTCCGATGGTGCTTATCTAAGATATGTTGTTGAGTTAAACCAGGATTGATTGACGTATTCAATTAGTTTCGGTCACTTCCTCTTTCATCGAAAATTACTACAACGTGGTACCCTCGGTATTTATTTACTTCATTTGATAAAAAATGACATTCTGAATAGAATGATATCTCATTGTCAACTTATGACATCTTCGATCTATTTTAAATTTCATCTAGGGTGCCATGGCGATGTTAAATTAAAACTACTAATTTTTAATGAAAGAGCCTTGGAAATAGATTTGATCGTCTAATGTTTTTCATGGCTTTTAATGGCCGGTTTAAAGAAATCGTATTTTTAATCATAAATCATTTTTTTTTGGCGGAATGAGGGTGGCTCATTGGCATATTTGAAAAAAAAGAATTTCTTTACAAATAATTTTGTACCACATACTTGTACTGGTATTAGGTATTTTGAGACAAATTGTCTCTATAAACACAGCCATGATATCTCTCAAGGATACTATAGAGATAAGGATAGTTCGATTCCTATCTTCCTGTACTGTCAGTTTTTTACGTTATCTAGGGACCGAGTTGAAGTTCGCGCTAAAGATTTTAGACCGTGACAGTTATTTTTCTTCTTCTTTCTTCTCAAACTCTCCTTCTCAGGAGAGAGTTGCGTTGCCTAGGCTGCCAGGACCATTCTGGCAAAGTACTGCGTTTGACGGTCGAGCGCACAGTGCGGCGGAAGATAAATCTAGCGGGACAAAACCGTTTGGTTAGAAATAAGCCAAAAATGTGTACTGATAAGAATAAATAGTAGACATTCTAATTGATATAAAAATTCCGGCGGGGCTATCACCAAAATTACCATAGCGGAAATATATCCGCGGACTTTGCCTTTCCGCATAATATCTCAATATATGTGTATAACAAGAAAAAAAAATATTGATAATATTAAAGACGTGACAACATAGGCTGGATGAGGAAGGCTCGGTCGACTGTACCCAGAAGTAAACATGTGTACAAAAAAGCTTGTTTGACCGCGTTGAGATGTAAATAGTGTAGTCTATATTTTATTTTAAGTCTATGATGACGATAATATGCTAAAGGCTTTTTCTACTTTCTGATAATTTATAATAAAAGTTTAAAAAATTGTCTTAGATACTTACTATATATGAATTTACAATTACCGAGGGTTAAAATTGAAATTAAAATATCTATCTTATTTATTATTTTCAAAATAAAATAGAATTTTTTAAAATAAAATATACAGGGTGTTACAAGATTACAAAGTAATTAAAAAATAACTGCTAAATAGAGTTTTTTGTAAGTATTTCACCTGATATCATAATTTTATGTATTTGGCAATAGTTTACAGTACGGTTTTTATGTGTCATGTACGAATAATATCATATTTTTATTATCTTGTATTTATTTATTTATTAATAAATTAAGTTGTTAATAAATAAATAAATTTAACCATATGGTTGCTATATATTAGAACATTTGCTACGTTCTTAGATTTTAAGCTCGATTTTAAGTCCCGAACATCGCTCCTGAGATTTTGTCCCACTAGAATAACCATCCGCCGCACTGTGGAGCGCTGGTCCCTGCGTGACGTAAGCATCCACAGCGACTACGACAGCGGCGATTTGACGCGATCGAACAGTCCTTTAGAATATATACAGTCCTTGATGATACCCTAGAAAGAAATTTAAAATACTGTTTTTTAAGCAACACTGTCAAAAGTTGCCATATGAGATGTCACACTGTTCAGAATGTCATTTTCTTTCGAATAAAGTAAAAAAATACCGAGGGTACCATTTAAAAATCAAGTTGTACTCATTTCCGATGGAAGAGCAAATTAATTGAATACGTCAATCAATCCTGATTTATGTCATATACATACAATACACATATACACTCTTTTTTTTTCTGAGAAAACAAAATAAAAAGGTATGGGGGTGAGTCACTTTTGAAAAACACAAGAATGTGAAAAAAGAAAAAACGAAAAAGAGAATTATACAATGAAGAAATACATATGTCGACCTTCTTTGTTATCGAGTTATATAAGAAATCAATTTATGGTCAAATACTTTACTGAAAAATTTAGTGTGAACATAAAATTAAATACTTCCGAGTTTCTTAATATTATGCAACGAATGATTTATTCAATTAAAATTAATTTCCTAATTTGCTCTGAATTATTAATATCGGATTTCTCTTTAATAGCAGACTTAGGTTTTAATTTTCATATCGTTTAATTAGTTATGACACATTTTTTAATATTACTTAGTATGACATGGAGGAAATTACTTTTTTGAGTCTTTTGATACGGAACGATCAACAATGAGTGAAATCGTTGGCTATTCTGATAGTGTTTGTTTGGTTGGCAATATACACTTAAGAAATTCGAATATTTATCGGCAGCTTCATTAGCGTCAAAACACACAGAAAATTAAATAATATGATTAATGATTCAAACGAGATGTTGTCTTGACTGTCATTCAATGTCAGACTGATTCAAACGAGATGAGAAATAAATAGATTTAGTCTGAAGAATTTCTAATTTAATTATTCATTAAGTGTTGTAATGTTTTTGATTCATTACATGTTTTTTTTATATATGGTCTAAGGTATATTATTGCAAGCGTTGGTCATTTCTGATCCAACTCTGGTATTTTCACTTTCTTTAGTTGGCAACGTGATACTATTGTCGTGCTGTCAATTGTCATTTGGAGGGCCATTTTGTTTTTCGACAACCTTGCCATTACAACTCTGGGTTATAGTTTGGCCTGTGGTTTGACCATCTCATCTTCCTCTTAAAATTTGTTTAATCCGTTGGAGTTCAACGAAAGAGTTAAAGATGTTAGATTGCCTTTTGTAGATTCAATATTCTTACTGTATATTTTTAGGATACATTGCTGATCCCAACTTAACCTAAAATATCTGCATTTTGTTCGATTTCACTCTAGAATGTTTGAGGAAGGAGGAACTGAATTTGTTTTTCATGGAAACCCTCGAAATATTTTGAGGTGAGTTTATAGAAAGTTTTTAAAGTTAGGTTTTACTTTTCATGATGTTTCATAGGACCCCGCTTCTACTCCTGGGATAGAAATGGTACTTTTCCTTAGGAACGTACACAAAAACAAAATATATGCTTTAGTTAATACTAGTTAAATAATAAGGAACATTTGCTTTACCTTTAATAACATTCTTTGTCACAATAATCGAAAACTTACTAACCAAAATAACATCAATGCGTCTCGAACGGTAGTCCCAAAGCTATTACCTAACACCTATCGTCTCTTCTTGTTGTCCGATTTTCCCGCAAATGTCTTAAAACTGAATGTTTTGCATTTAAATAATTATGTTTATTTTCAAATAGGCGTGGCATCTCATTACTCTTAAATAAATTCCGTATACTCCATTAAGCAACGATTTCTTTTAATATCTTGGCGATAACCAATTATCCAATACAAGACTCGCGCTTATCTTAATTATTTAGGAACTCGATATTAAAACAAATGACGAATTATCCAGTACCAATTATTTAATGCCATTTAGCTCGCGGTATCAATATAATTGGCATTAATGGAAAGGGAAGGTAGAAAATAGAGAACGACGAAGGAAGAGGACATGCGAAGAACAAGATCGAATGGAAAGTCGTCGAAAAATACGAGGACGCATAAAAAGACAGCGGCAGCAGCAGAAGAAGATAAATTGGCGATGGCCGTTCGCAATTAGAATTCGTAGCTATACGATCATCCGTGGGCTTCCCCATTGTTCCGCGATTAATTTTTCCTAGACAACAATGAGGTAGTAAAGATGGAAATCCGGGCTTTATGGGTTTACCGGGGCTACGAATAATCAGTTCCTATTTGGAACACGATTTTTCTACGTTTATCAACTAAACGCGAGCTCCTATTTACATTATTCAACTTAGTTGACCCCAAATGAGCTTGAGTTTTTAAATCTTCTTAAGAATAAAAAGATTAGGGAAGGGGTATATTTAATGCTATCCATGAATTCATGCATTAGATTCGGAATCGATACTCTGAACCTCCATTTTTGACAGTTTTGTTTGAAGTTTCAGTTGACAAATTTTAATTTTATTTAAAATTTTGCGGATTTGTTAGGCTTTTCTGAGCTTATTATATTTTTATTCTTTATTTATTTTACAATGGTTTTGCTAGAAGTAGTAAGATTAGATTAGATCACAGATTCTTCGAGATGGCTATCGGCCTGGTCCCACTGCAACCTTTCCGATCTATTGTGGTCCTCTTGTGATCCTTAGGTATTTGGTATATTATTGCAAGCGTTGGTAATTTCTGATCCAAACTGGCAGTTTTGAAATCCTTTTCTCTAGTTTTAACTTTCTTTAGTTAACAACATTGATACTATTGTCGTGCTGTCAATTGTCATTTGTAGGGCGATTTTGTTTTTCGACAACCTTGCCATTACCAGTCTGAGTTATTGTTTGGCCATCTCATCTTTTTGTAGATTCAGTATTCTTACTGTATATTTTAGGATACATTGCTGAGCCCAACTTAACGAAAATATCTGGCAGGTTTGTTGACGCATTTTGTTCGATTTCACTCTAGGATTTTTGAAGAAGAAGAAACTGGATTTGTTTTTTATTGAAACCCCTCGAAATATTTCGAGGTGAGTTTGGAAAGATGGAAACTCCAGGCTTTATGGGTTTACCTATTATTAATATATTACCATTACGAATAATCAGTTCCTATTTGGACCAAATTTTTCTACGTTTATCTGCTAACGCGAGCTCCTATTTACATTATTCAACTTAGTTGAACCCAAATGAGCTTCAGCTTTTAAATCTTTGAATAAAAAGATTAAGGAAGGAATAGGAATATCTAACGATATCCATGAATTCATGCATTAGGTACGGAATCGACACTCTGAACCTCCAATTTTGACTGTTCTATTTTATGTTTCAATTGACAAATTTTAATTTGATTGGAAATTATGCGGATTTGTTGTTAAGCTTTTCTGAGCATATTTTATTTTATTGATGATTTATTTTACAATGGTTTTGTTAGAGGTAGTAAGATTAGATTAGATCACAGATTCTTCAAGATGGCTATCGGCCTGGTCCACTGCGATCTTTTCAGATCTGTTGTGGTCCTCTTTCGATCCTTAGGTTACGTTCTCCAGTCCTATCATTTTTAAATAGTCTAGCAAATTGGAGACTGAATCGTCCATATAGGTCTCTGTCAATGGACTATAATAGCCTATTACCGAGGACCGCATATTTGCCAGGCTGTGACTATTATCTGTTACTAATATAAGATTGCTCTGTCGTTTCTTCTTCAGATTTCTTCTGTCGTTTCTTCTTCAGATTTCTTCTGTCGTTTCTTCTTCAGATTGACAGAACCTGCACATGGCTTTCTCCGTCAATCCCATCATTAACTTCAGATGCCGATTCAGCTTACAGTGCCCTGTTAGAAGCACTGCTTTTTCACGATTTGATTACATTGAAACAAATCTCAAAGGTTCAAGGAGAAAATATTTAAACATATAAATAAGAAAACAAAAAAAAGCTAACCTATATTTTTAGTAGTACCTACTTCTTACCTACGTTTATTGTCTATAGGCCACGATAAAATAATGACAGACAATTGATTGAAAGTAAAAAGGTAAAAATTACATGTTAAAACAACTATCAAGCGCGTAATGAGAGCCTATCAAGGTTTCTCCTCGTCGGTTTTGCGCGTCGATTGTGTGGCCCTTCTTGTAGAAAAACTCCGACGAAATAATAATGTATCACAACGTATTCGATTAATACCACCTTAAATACTAATGCCTCAGTTCTGGCGTCATTACTTGTATTTCTGTGTTTGTCTAATGTAAATATTATTGTGTAGAAGTGGACGACAAACCAAGAATGTACAACTTTAAGAAACACCTCAATGTAGTATTGTGCAATAACAAGAATTGGAAGAGAGAAACGTTCGCTCAGCAGTTAAAAGACCATTCCATAACGTGGTGATCCTTCCAAAACCAAAGCAGGAACAGGGATAGGGGTATTTGAGTCGACAACTAAACACTCCGAATCATTGGGCACCTACCCCAGCATCCTTCAGGCAGAAATCTACGCTATCAAAAGATGCGTACAGCTTTTAGATAGGAGCTATCGGAAACAGCAAATACCAGCAGTATTAAAAGCGATCAACTCAGTAACCCTCCAGTTGGTCAAAAAATGCCTAGAGAAGCTGAACAAATTAAGCAAAGATAATAAAGTTCTTCCAACCCACCAATGGATAGAAGGTAATGAAAAAGAAAACGATCTAGCTAGAAAAGGAGCGAACACTAACAGGACCAGGACCGTTCTGCTTCCCAAGTGAAAACCAACTTAAAGCGGAACTCAAGAACCTTAAAGACACTATCCGTCACCTGGAATAGGAATCCTCGAACGGTCTAAGTTGCTCGCAAAAAATTCTCAGAACTTACGACCGAGAAAAATCCAAGATTTTCCATGATTCAAGTAAGAACAATCTTGTCACGGGGTTTTTAACAGGACACTGTCTTATGCCGGGTCCAGACCAAGGCGACAGAAAGTGAACACGATTTTGAGACAAAAACAAGACAAACTTGCGACAAAAATGAGAAATTCAGACAAGACAAATTTCAGACAAAGTGTCTATACCGCGAGGACACAAGTACAACAAAGTTCAGTATATGCGAATCAGTTTTATTAATCATGTGACCTTTCTACCAGAAAGAAGATAAAGATATATTAGTAGCAACAAGTAGTGTTGTCTTTGACTCGCCATCCCATGTTTCAAAAAGAAACTCCAAATAATGTTTTTGTTTTTATTTCTTCTCGTATACTATACAGGGTTGTTCACCACATACGACACGGAGTATTGTAGCAGTAAAAATATTAAAGCTTCATTTCTCCAAGGGTATCAATGTTTTTAATACTAAATATTTAATGAAGTTTATTTATTGATCAGTTATTGTGTTGCAATAATAAAAATAATACTACCTTATACAGAGTGTCTATAAATTTATTTTAAATAATTATTAGCTTCAAACGGCAATAACTTCTTTAATTTAAATAGAATGCCCTGTATATTTTAGGAGAATCAGATGCACAATTAAATTGTCTATCAAATTGTATTATACCATTTTTTACCTATCCCTTCAAGTTTTCGCAGAAAATGCATTTTCTTATAATTTAGACCTCATTTATCAATATATCCATGGAATATTGACATTTTAGATTGTTTTTAAAGCAACAAATGTATAAAATGTACAGACTAGTAATATTATCGTTTTTAGCAAAACGATAATATTGCTATATATAATGGGCTAGTAATATTATCGTTTTTAGCAAAACGATAATATTACTAGCCCATTTGTATGCAAAAAGAAAACTATTTAAATCTTTATAAAAGAGTATACCATTAATTAAATATAACACCATTATTTCCGCCCATATACTAATTAATTACATACTTAATTGTGTTCGTTAATAAATTATTATAAATAAATGTGGATTTGAGTCAGAAATCAATATAATAATAAGTTATCAAATTAAAGTCTCTGTTGTTATAAATAAGCATTTATTAAAAAATGAAATATCATTTTAAGGTGTTACTTTTATATCACACTGTCTAATGCCCATACAAAATTCAGTTTTTTAGTATTTGGAGCAATTATTATTAATCAACGCAACCAGTCAATTAATGTAGTTTGAATACTGGAATCATATTAATTGGTCCTCTTTAACAAATATTTAAACAGTTTTTTTATTTTTAATGAAATAAACGAATTATATCGACAATATCAGTATCTGTACTCTTTAAAAATTTGGTACATCTTTAAAAATAATCTAAAATGTCAATAGTCCATGGGTATATTGATAAATAAGTTCTAAATTGCAAGAAAATGCATTTTCTGAAAACTTAAAGAGATAGGTAAAAAATGGTGTAATATAATTTGATGAACAATTAAATTGCATCTGATTCTCGTAAAATATACAGGGTGTTCCATTTAAATTAAACAAGTTATTGCCGTTTGAAGTTAATAATTATTTAAAATAAATTTTAGACACTCTGTATAAGGTAGTATTATTTTTATTATTACAACAACTGATCAGTAAATAAACTTCAGTAAATATTTAGTATTAAAAACTTTTGATACCCTTGGAGAAATAAGCCTTAAAATTTTTACTGCAATTTCACAAAATTGAAAATATTTCAAAACGGTAAGGTTTAAGTATAATAAACCTTAATCAAATTTACCTTTATTTTAATCGTAGAAACTAAAAATGTAATAATATACAGGGTGTTCCATTTAAAAAAATACAACTTTGATATTTTTTACTTATTTGGGACACTCTGTATCTTGTAAAATTATTTTTAAATTATACCTCTAATAGTCCTTCATCGAACCCAAAACTTACAATTTGTAAAAATCTTATCGTTTAGCTACAATACCCCGTGTCGTATGTGGTGAACAACCCTGTATAGGTATACGATATATAGGTATACTCTCGTATACTATATATTTCTTTTTTTTTTCTTAACATCGTCAACCGAGTTTATATTTAATGCTAAACAAATCTCCTCTGCACCAGCTTTCTTGTAACAATTTGTAACAATTTTGTAGTCCTTGTTTTTATCCTCCCATAATAATAAATGCGCTCTATAAAGCTCTATTAGTTTGCAAGCATTTTCCTTGTTTCACTTTCTCTCTTTTGACATTTTTTTTTATAAACATTGAGCACTCCATCATATACTAATTCCATATATTGCAATACCAGCACTCCACAGTACTAAATTTGTGTGACTCTATTGGTTCCGGATACTTTTGGCAACACACGACATCCACACTGCACCGACAACTTGTCGTAAAATGCACGACAAAACAGAGACTCTTTGAACTTTACCTCGAGACGGGACGTTCAAAAGTCTCCGAATTTGGAAACAAAACAAAAATGTCGCAGAAATGTATTGGATTTGTCGCAACTTTGTCGTAAAACATGTATGTTTCTGTCTTGTCGCTGTTTTGTCTGTTTGGTCTGGACTCGGCTTTAGTTCCGGTTTTTTAATAGCGTCCTCCGTCGCTCTCTAGTCTTCATGCGCTTCCTCTGTTGTCCCACGTCTGTCAACATAATCTACTATGAAACCTTATTTTCTGGAATAGAATCAAGTATGTAAAGGTGTGTTTTACGATACAGCATGAAACAACTAAACGACAACAGTTATTTAAATAAAACTAAGTAATATTACTGTGCTTTTTAGTATCCAACTTAATTGTCTATCATTTGATTTAAGTAAGAACAACCTTCCGATTGACACGGGTTTTTTTAACAGGACACTGTCTCCTCAATGAACACCTCAGTAAATTGAAGCTGAGAAACAACGGTGAATGCAGATTCTGTGGGGAAAATGGGGAAACACCAGAACACTCATCATCGATTGCGCCAAGACGACAACCGTTCGTGCCATATATTTTGGTACGGCTGATGTCGGAGATGGAGGGCTGTCCCCTGTGGAACCGTCTTAGATACTGGCTTTTGTCAAAGCCCCGAGACTGGATGGTGAGTTATAACTCGTTATAACTTAAGAAAGGGGACCACACAATAGATCTGGCAAACGATGGCAAACCATAAACAATATTTAAACTCTTTTTGGACATGAACGTCACGTTTTTTCGAATCGTATACGCTGGCTTTAGTATATCAGGAGGTATTGCTTTGGGACTCCCATCCAACTAACGTGGCACGTTATTTAAATTCCACGGCTTGGCAATGTCTAATTATTCGCTGAGCAACGAGATCATCGAAAAAAAAAGAGAAAAACACCGCATACAACAGAAAAAATGCACATCGAAAAGTAACAAAAAAAGGACGGAGAAAAACCCTTGCTCCTAAACCTAACTATTAACTATTAGCAGGCGGTTTCGTGAGCTGGCGTCTACCTGCACTTGTTTTTCCCATTAAATAAATTGGCAGGCAAAAAACGTCTCTGGGACGAACCACGGCTAATCAATCATTAGAGCTGGGGGTTTATTCCAATTTATTTAGACTTTGACTATTTGAATTTTGAACAAAAAAATTGTGTTTGCACTATGTGCGCATATTTGAAGTAAAACTCCTTCTTACTTTTGTCTATCCGTCTGTCCGCCTGTCCGATTGCCGAGTTTGGTTCCAACTGACCCGTAATTAAGAAAAATCCTGATGATTTCGTCCATTTAGAGGTATACAAACTTTATTGATGGTAACTTTATGGGTGTATAAGACTTTCTGCCTGGGTACCGAGTATTAACTATAAACTGTGCTCTGGGTCTACAGTTAATGTTCCCTCGATTTTTCCTCCACTTGACGTCAAAAGATACAAAACACACCTAATAACACGAATCAAAATGCATTATCTTCCAAAACGCAGATATTTGACATAAGTTGACACAAAATTATAACCTATAATTTGGCAAGACCAATGACTAAAGAATCCAAGGACAAATAACACCCGAGAGCAAATTATTACGATGTCACCAAACAGTGCCGTGGCCATATTTTTCTTTGACTACGCCTATGGTGTATACCTATAAGCTGGTATCATGCTAATTAATTACGAAAAAAACGTATTAAAATGTTAACAAAAGGTACAAAATTAGTATCGACGCACACATCAGTAATCATAGTAAACGGACACATCAAGTACATATATCAGAAAAATAATTATCGAATTCAATAAGAAAACTAAGAAAACGCTAAAAAGGTGGAGCGAACTGTTTATTTACGTATGAAACGTAACTCCTGGCTCTTACTTATCGCTGCCGCTTTTACACTTGAAAGCTGAACAACTAATCACCATTGTAATAAAGTTTATACAAAGTTCACTATTCACAAACTATTAAAAATTGCTAAAATTGTCGCTGGTGACCAGCACATGACCCATTCTTTGCCATCAAAAGAATGGCGTCTAAGGTCACAAATTCTGCTGCAGCCCGTATATGGGCGTTATATGTCCTTATATTCTTTAGTCACTGGGCAAGACTTTGACAAGCCTCAACAATCTAAAGGCGAGTTCATACGCATCGGCGTCCGTTTGTCGTTCATCGTTCCGCCAAACCAATAGAATTGAAATATGATCTGTCAATTTTGAAATAAACCAATAAAACTAGTTAAAAACAACAAGACACGACGCATGACGGATATTGTAATGAGATATATTTAAACCCATCCATAGTTAACTTAAAAAATATTAGAAACTTTTTTTAGTAAAATAAATTGATTGGTATGGACGTCATCTGCTTTTCTTCTGTCATCGTCTGTCGAAATCTTACCTGAGAAAAAAACACAGAGTATAAATCGGACGGTTTTTTTATTTAATTCATCGATGATTGGGTTGTGTAGGGCACGAAACGTTGTCAAAATATCATGAAAAGATGGGGCTCGAAGTGAAAATAAGTATCTTTGGGAATAATTTACATAACTAATTAAATAACTGAAATGAACTGGATGAAATAAAACTTAAAAAAGTTTTAATAAGGAAGGTGATTCTCTATCTACAAGTTATTTGCATACAATTACGATTTTTTTTTCAATTTCTTTGCATCTATTGTTGATCTTTGTTAGTGTGCTTTTTTTTTATTATAACGAGTCGTTTAACATGGTTTTCTTTTTGTTTCAGGTAAGCCCTTACTTAACGTTCAAGAGAATTCACCTGCAGCTCTCGATTCCATTCACCACTTGTGATGGAATCAAGAGCTGATGATTTCAAATGCATGTAAGTATACCTATGAAATTGAATCTTGGAATGTATAACCATATTACAAAATGAAAAGGGCAATATTGTACACCAATAGTCTCAAATCCATTATTAACAATGTAACCAATATTTTACGATCTAAAAAAAAACAGCTACAGTTTTTATTTTGACTATGGAGTGGTTTGGATATCTTGGTCTAAAATTGTTGTTTCGCTAGCTATTTCGTCAATCTTTGTGTTACTGGTTTACGCCTGTACGGCCATAGCACTCTTATTATTTCAAAATACTTTTTTATCCTATCGGTACGTTTCATTCAGGATAATAAAGCAGCAATATATTTAAATTTTTCCTATTTTCATAGTATAGCAAAGTCATGAGAAATATTATAAATTGTATTCTTTGATAATAATTGATGCGATGGAAGGTTACCAGCAAATAGCGTTAATAATTATGGCTAATAATTATTATGGTTATTGTTTTATTGATTTTTCTATTAATCATTATAATATATCTATTGCATAAACGCTTTTAAAAGATGAGATTTTCACATACGGTGCTACACAGATAACGTCCAATGTCGAGAACCTTGTCAGAATAAGAATTTTGTTGCAAATCCATTTTTATGTTATTTAGTTCATCCTTAAGGGACGCTTGGTCATAGGTCATAGTATAAGATTTTTGTTAAGTGGCATAATGTTTTTACTGTTATCCTGATTTTTCCAGACAGTATTTTCTATTTCCAAGCAGAAGTTTTTATCTTTATCAAATGGTAAATTTAATGGAGTTATTCTGTGAACTGTGGTGATTGAGGCGTCACCAGCTAGTTTAATAACCGGCTGATGGCATTAATATTATTAATTATGATTATAATTATAATCGTTAGCAAAACGTTATTATAATAAAAAAAATGTTTTTTTTAATTTTAATCGAATTTTTTAATTTAATCCTCGTAACTCTGCCCGATATCGATAATATTAACATTTCTGCGGCGCTTGTCGTTTTTGCACATCGGTCATCGATATTAATTTTCTTTTATTCTGTAAACTTTGCTGATGCCCCTATGTCCACAAAAAAATCGCCCTCTTGGATCAAAGGGATTGTTTTTGGAAATAGTCATGACTGTCTTAAGTCGAGGATAACATTCAAGTGCAAAGTACTTATTGCAGGACAAGATGTCGGAAGAAATTTGGAATGAACTAGAAGATAAATTAGGGAAATCAGAAGTTAACTTGATCAATATTTAGCTATTTCAAAAAAGATATTAAACAGCATATTTTTGACATTGATTATAGTCCTCGGGAATAAAAATCTAACCTGACATCAGAAGAAACTAGTTCTGCATTAAAGTTTGCGAATGAAATTTATTCGAACAGCGGATTTCACAATTACAAAATAAATTTCTGCCATTTAGAAGTCTAAGGGAGTCGAAACAGCTTTAAAAATCGACCAAAATTTTAATAGATGAATAGTATATGTTTTTCAATTATTTTTCGACTTATTAAAGTATTTAAACGTTATAACAGCAAGTGTAACTTTGTATTAGATGAATCAATATAGGGCATATATGTTACAGGCATATTTCTTATAGCTTTATAAGAAAAGTTTTTATAACTTTTACAGTTATTGTCCGATTTATCTTAAGATTTTAAACAAGTGGAGTTTTTTAATTTAAATCAGTGACTTAAATCATTGCACCCTGTGCGGTATTGGAAGTGTAAGTGTAGATAAACTTTATAATCATAATCCTTTAAATACATATTTGCCATATTATCTAAGTATTGTGCGACGTTCATCGGTGTACGGTCGTAGCTTCTTCAATAGTTTTAAAGGCTCTGCCGTTTCGCAGCTCAATTATATGAGCACAAAGGCTCAATGTAGGTATATCTTATGCACATTTACGTAATGACTATCCGATATTTTCCAGTCAATAAAGGCTAGTATGAAAAAGGCTGCAATAAGGCGAGGATGGTAAATGGGAAAAAGATATTACATGACAACTCATTATCAACAGGGCATAGATGTTAGCCGACAAGCTATAGTTTGAATAAAGTAGTTTTATATACAGGGGCGACAAATTTCTGAAATACCGCTGTGATATAAATGTTATATACATTTGTCGTTGATCGGATGCATTATTTAGTTCCTGACCATTTCTATATTTTTAACTCAAATACCATACGATAAATAGTCGCCGCGATAGTGACCTTTGAATCGAGTAATCGAGGAAAATTTGATTATGTGTTATTTTTAAAAACTACCACCGAACAGTTATTTTAAATTTTTAGTTAAAAAACATCATCATTTTCAGTTTAATCAATCA
Source organism: Sitophilus oryzae (assembly GCF_002938485.1). Taxonomy (NCBI): domain Eukaryota; kingdom Metazoa; phylum Arthropoda; class Insecta; order Coleoptera; family Curculionidae; genus Sitophilus; species Sitophilus oryzae. The sequence continues at coordinate 2,773,485 of NW_022146324.1, read as the reverse complement.
TTTCCAATTATAGTGTAGCCTCCCTCATATATTTAGATACTCTCTTTGTAGCTGGGTCCATTGTTGTCTATTGTTGGCTATGCGGGCCCAAGTTATCCTTGCTAATTGCATAATATCATGGTCCCATCTCAGGTTCGGTCTTCTTCTAGGTCTCTTAATTCCTCGTGGGTACTTCCTGTAATTCTTGTGGTTCATCTGTTGTCCGTCCTTCTTGCTCTTGCCAGGTGTCCTGCCCATTGCCACTTGAGGTGTTTGACTCTGTGGATGGCATCTATTACCTGGGTCTTTTGTCGTCGTATCCACTCTATTCTTTTACGGTCTCTCTTGGTTATTCCCAGCAATATTTTGTTCCATTGAGCGTTGTGCGACCTGCAGTTTTCTTATAATGTCCGTTTTAAGTGTCCAGGTTTCGCACGCATAGGTCATGACTAAAAACTAAAAAAATACAATGCCAAACATTTTTTCAAAAAATTCCAAATTCTCATAATTTTTTTTCGCAAAAAAAACCTCATAATCGTGTTTCTGGATCGAGAAACTATGTTACGCTCGTTGAACTTGATACTTTCTGTCAGATTAATAATATATTTTCGTACTTTTGTGCCTAGGCGTAAAAGTGCTTCACTTTTATGCCTAGGCGTTAAAATGACATTTTTATATCGTTAATAACGTCACAAAAATTAATAATTTTGTGACGTTTGAAAAAAAAAACATATATTTTAAACAATTTTTTACAATTTTTATAACTTTGCTCGGGTTTTGACAGGAAAATTTAAGTTTTACCTTATTTTTAAAACTTGTATAAAAAGAAATATATTTTTCTTAAGTCTGTACTGTATGGTACCTTATGGTAAAAATGGCGTTAAGTTACCTTAGAAATGACGATCGATGAAATTTCGTATGTAAAATTATACCAGGTGTTGCATCGTCGAGCGGGGAAATCCCATGTAAATTTTAATGGGGTCAATTATTGGCTTCCCTAATTATTTTAGAGAATAATTCTATTTAGATTTATTGAAGAGCACTAAAACCCACATTCAAAATTTTACGAGTTATCGCCGATTTCTTTTTAAATATTTCTCCTTTCTTATGGCCCTGTATTTGCTTATGAGCACCAGTCAAGGTAAAAGATAACTGTCAAATGAAGTTGTCATTTCAGAAATTTATCTATTTAGTGCTTTATTATTATTATTAAAAACTCATACCTACATCGAAAATATTAGCCATGAATTATACTACCGAAGGTATTGGTATTATCAAGGAAATAGTTATCAAAAGGTGTCGGACATGTTCGCTGCTCTGTATCCGATTAGACCGATACCTGGAAAATCTACAATCGCAAGGAATATCCAGAGATTTCAGACCAAAGGTACCCTAATAAATAACTGCAGATGTGAAGCAAGGCAGGAACAAAGAGAATATGCAAGAAATGATACCGACTTGGAAGTTTTATTGTGCGTGGAAGAGAACGATGGACAGCGTTTCGAATTTTGAAACGACATAAATACTATTCCTTCAAATATGAAAAGCACCAAGAGCTACGAGATGGGGACGAAATACGGTGGCAGGCGTTTTGTTTTGATATGATGGAAAGAGCAAACACTATAGGGAATTTTAAAAAACATATGTTTCACTGACGAATGCACGTTTACCTTAAATAATGAACCCAATGTTCAAAATTATCGATATTGGAACAAAGAAAACCAATATATTAATATTTTACCTGCTTTACATGATGCCGCTAGGAAAAATCAGGAAGTTTGGTACCAAATGGATGGCTGCCCGGCACATAGTACCCTGGCTGTTCGGGAATATTTAGACAATAGTTTTAACGGAAACGTCATTGGCCTAAATCATACAGTAAATTGGTCAGCAAGGTCCCATGATATTTCGCCAAATGATTTCTCTCTCTGGGGCCATTTAAAAAACAGGATATACAAGGATAAAAACTACCCAAATCTAGACGAGTTTAAAAATGCTATTTCTGCCGAATGCAATAGAATTTCAGTTTACCAACTAGCGAATGTAAGAAGAGAATTTTATGATCGCCTGGGTTATTGTCTAGCAGTCGATAGAGGAATATTTGAACATCTTTAAATTCTAAAGTTCTAACAATTTAATAGTACTTAAATTAATAAGTTATTGAATATTGTAATAATACTATAATTAACCTTGTAATTGATTACTTTATTTTACTTTAATTCATATTAATTTGTATTTATAAATACATCTTTAAGATTTCCGATGTAGGAATGAGTTTTCAATAATAATAAAGCACTAAATAGGTAAATTCTGAAATGACAACTTCATTTGACAGTTATCTTTTACCTTGACTGGTGCTCATAAGTAAATACAGGGCCATAAGAAAGGAGCTAAACGAACTAATCAAAATTATCTAAAGTTATTCTTTTGAATGTGGGTTTTAGTACTCTTCAATAAACCTAAATAAGAATTATTCTCTAAAATAATTTTGGAAGCTAATAATTGACCCCATTAAAATTTATATGGGATTTCCTATGTCCCGTCCGACGATGCAACACACGGTATAGTAAATGTCGTTGGTCGTTATTTCCATCCATTGAAAGTTTTTAGGGCTGTCACAGCTGGCTTGGTCAAGCTTTTGATCTTAAGATTAATATAACATAGGTTTTGAAATTCTTATTTACGATAACATACCAGATGAAACAAATTTAACAAAAACTACCCTTTTTATTTCATACACTGGTTAACAACCAACCTGTCTGTAAATTTACTACCCTGTATATTTAAATCGAACGGCCTATTCGATTATTTTTTTCACTTTGTCGTCCTTTTTTCTCGTCGCAATCGGTAACACAAAGTTTTGTAATTAGAGAGTAATCTATAGATAATGGACGCGAAGTCTATAGGAGAGTGCGAGATGATAGGTATAATTTCGTAGGTTAGATTACCTACAATTATTGCATTGCTTACAACGTTTGCCGCGTAACAGATGAATGGATCTGGGATGTACGTGTAAAACGTATCGGCTCATTATCATATAAATGGGTGATTCTGGTCAAACTATGTACTTATTACTTTTTTCATATATTTTCCTAAGTAAGTTCTATACTCCCCTTTTTTGTAGTTTTTTTACACATATTAATATTTCATTTTATATTTAAAATGAAAGTGCAAGAAGTTTTTTTTTAATGTACCATGACTAAGATTGCCCATCGTCTTCTATTACACAGGACAGTCCTCTTTTTTATCCTACTGTTCTCTTTTCTCTTACTTATTGAAAAAGTCCTTTTTAATACACACCAAACTCAAAGTCTAGAAAATATTCGTGTATGGTCACAATGCGTAATATAATGGTTAATTTGGCAACAGTATATCTTTCGCTTGTGTTTCACCATTTTCCCCACAGAATCTGCATTCGCCATTGTTTCTTAGCTCCAGTCTACTGAGGTGATCGTTGACGAGACAATAGTAAAAACAATGGTAAAGACAATGGTTAAAAATCCTGTGACAATCCAGATTGTTCTTTCTTAAATAAAGGAAAATCTTTGATTTTTCTCGGTCGTAAGTTCTGAGAAATTTCTTCGAGTATCTTAGACCATTGGATGATCTCCATTCCAGATTACGGACGGAGTCTTCCAGGTTCTTGAGTTCTGCTGTAAGTTAGTTTCCATTTGGGAAGCAAAATGGTTCTGGTCCAGTTAGTGAAGTTTTCGCTTCTCCAGATAAGATGGCTATTTCCTGTTTCCTATAGTTCCTATCTATCAACCACAAAACGTTTACATAACTTTTAGGTAAATTTTTGATGTTTGGGCGAGTTTTAAAAAGTATTTTGGTTTTGGCGCTTTTTTGTTACAGTTGGGAAACTTATTTCAATTATCCGATAGACACGGCAAATAGAAATGAAACAGATGTGCCACTTCAGTCGGCTTTTTTTATCTTGTTTGTAGCTCGGACTGATGATGTTTAAGATTAGCGATCATGTTGGATTGATGAAGCATATCAAGACAATATTGCACGGTAAATAGTCTTTGTCCGAACCGAAAAAAAATCGCAGTTGTTTACGTTACAATTTGTTATTAATATTTATTACGTTAATAAAACATCTGGTGTGTAATTAATATTTAGAACGAACAAGGAGATAAAATATTCATTAAAAATTTGCACTATATAAAAAATATATGACAAATAAAAACTAACTTTCTGCAACTAATAACTAATTTCTACATTACGAAAGCTTATAGAACTGCTTGTTGCATTGTTGTACGTCATGCTTTGCCAATAAAAAATATTTAAACTTTCCGGTGTATATTTCCCAATCTTCTTCTTCGGATGCCTCGTCTCAACGAAGATTGGTTATAACCACAGCGGATTCTTCTCGTGTTTTTGCTGCTGTGACGAGTGTTTAAACATTCATTCCTCTCCAATCCCTTATATTTTTCATCTCCAACAGCTGTCCTCTACCTGGACCTCGCTTCCCTTCCATGTTACCTTTGATAATAAGGTGTAGTAGATGGTATTTGTCGCTCCTGAGAATATGTCCAAAGTATTTCGATTTTCTTTTCTTTATTATACTTACCCAGTGGACATTTTATTCCTTTAAGAGAAATGTGTTCTAGGTGACATCCGTTGTTACGTTACCAGGCCCTTCTTGTGCCTAATATGAAGCAATAAAACGCAGATACGTAACTGTTCCCTAATGTTTCCTAACTCGCACTTAGTCCATGCGATGTAATACGGAATCATTTGATATGTGCTCCATCCCAGATATCTTCAACATCCGATGAGTTAACCACATTTCAAGGACTTCGATCTTCCTCATTATAGTAACTTTCAGGGTCCAGGGTTCCATTTCATATACAGGGTGGCCCATCGAAAACGTTCCGCAAGGCATAACGGCTAGGGTATTATTTTTTTCAAAAAATCCAAAAACACGTCAATTTTTTATGTGAGGGGGACAACTTTTGCCCCAAAAATGATTGCGAAATCTTCAACCCTCTGAGCGGGGGTGTCATCCCCCAACTTTTTTCAAATTGGAAGGGGGGTAAAGTGGCACCGCAATGAAAAGAGCTTTCTATTCTCTATATTTCCCTGCCTCGTTTTTGAAAATCGGTCGAGTCATTGAGGAAATATAAAGGATTGAAATTTGAAAAGTTTATTTAAACATTTGTCAGAGTAAATGTTAAGGATAAATTCCTTCGGCCAATTTGAGTTTTTTTCTTGTTATTTCTAGATGTTTACGCATTTTTTCACTTGCCACTAGGCTGAACGATCAGGTGCGGTAGTTGCAAGATTTCTGTTCTCTGACTTGTACGTTGAAGATCTTCTCAATATCGTTAAACTGACCCACAATAGAACTTTCAAAAATACCAGCCCACACGTTCAATTTCTGAGGGTTTTGTGTATGCACCTCGTGAAAAACCCTGCGGTTCTCTTCAGCCCAGTACCAACAGTTGTGCCGATTAACTACACCGTTCAAAAAGAATGTACACTCATGTATTATACTCACATGTATGTGTGTCACATTCATGTATCAATGTACACTCTGTAACTCATTCATAACGGAACCAGTTTCGCGAAATTTTGCTACTAACTCGCGAACAATTTTGCCATAAAGGTGGTTGTCAGGATGGCGTTCATTGAATATCTGTGCAACCCGATTGCCACATTCATTATTTTTAAAATAAAGTTCGATTATTTCCACTTTTTCTGCAAGTGAGTATACCATAATAATTGTTAAAAAATTTAACGATATTGAGAAGAACTTCAACGCATAAGTCACAGAACAGCTATCTAGCAATTACCGCACCTGATCGTTCAACCTTATGGCAAGTGAAAAAATGCGTAAACATCTAGAAATAATATGAAAAAACAGCAAATTGGTCGAAGGAATACTCTGATAAATCTTTAAATAAACTTTTCAAATTTCAATTCTTCATATTTTCTCAATGACTCGACTAATTTTCAAAAACGAAGCCGGAAACTATAGAGAATAGAAAGCCCTTTTCATACCACTTGACCCCCCTTCCCATTTGAAAAAAATTGGGGGATGACACCCCCGCTTAGAGGGTTGAAGATTTTGCAATCATTTTTGGGGCAGAAGTTGTCCCCCTCACAAACAAGATTGACGTGTTTTTGAACTTTCTGAAAAAAAATTACCCTGGCCGTTATGCCTTGCGTAACGTTTTCGATGGGCCACCCGTATGAGCATAGAATAAGTGTAACACTTAACCATACGAATAGCGGCTCAATATTAGATCTTTATTACAAAAGAAAATGTTCCATTTTGAGGAATGTGCTACGGGCCTGCCCTATTATGTCTTTAACCTCTTCATCCTGATCCAAATCCTCAATGATCCAATATCCAAAGTACTCTAATTTAGCTGCGCTGTTCAGTGGTTTACTTATATCTCTCAATATCAAGCAAAAAAACGAAAAGAATAAAGAAAAACTAGTTTAAATGTCTTCTTAAAATTGTATTTTCTTTGCATACACAGTTCTAGTATACTTCTGACGTTCTTTTTCACTTTATGCAATTTGAACAAATTTGTTAATAATATTTGAAGTCTCTTATACAGGGTGAGTCTTTAATAAATGCAAATATTCTAAGGGCTGGTAGATCTCGCTAAAATCATATTTTCTCTTTGTTTTTCAATAAGTCCAAAATAACCGAGATATTTTACATTGAAAATTTCCAAAAAACATATTTTTCGCTTAGATTTTGAGAACCGGATCTTTTCTGGCTTTTCTTTGTTGTAAATTTAATCTACTACCTATCTTGTCATATTATGAAGATATAATGTTTTTTAACTAAAAATAAGTTTCTGGGGTCGAAATAGACTAAATACCCCTAAAATATTTTAGGACTCACCCTGTATATATACCTGACAACCATTATGATTATAATATTTACAATAACTTTCAATATTATCAAACAATATATTCAATTAATTTATAAATATTTCACCATCTAAACTTTCATAATTTCTAATTAAAAAGTATTTTATTAGTAATGGCCAATTTTATCATATATTAGGTATATTATGATTATCTTGTGAAAGTGATAAAGAGGTTGTAGGATATGCGTTATACATATATGAATTAATTTTCAACATATTCAACCTGCTGTCACTTAATTTACATTATTTTGATCTTTTTCTTCCCATAGTTTATTTTGAAGCATGTGATTCTAAAAATGCATAGCTTGCTTAATCTCTATAATTAATATAGTATCCTTATTAACATATAAATTCAAAGATTAGAAATCTGTAAACTCTCTTTGAAACAATTTAAAACAAGAAATAATTATCGATTATAAATTCCTAACAAGGTTATTTATGGAGATTAGAACATAAGTAGTGGAAAAAGAATAATTAAGTATTTTTGGGAAAGTTGAAAACTCAATCAAACTTTATACGACATATTTCTCCAACGGATAACGGATCAATACATAAGACGATCTCATAACTTTTATTAAATTTTACAGAAAATGTATCTTGAAAATGAATGTGGCTGGCTGTGTCAAGTTGAGTGACATCACAATATTTAAACACGTACTCGTAGCTGATATCCTAAACATGTATTATGTTTGCTGTGAATATATTTTTCGTTTAACGTCATATTTTTGAAATATTATCGTCTTAAGGTAGGAAAATGACTTTTTAGAAAATAGCATGGGTTTTTTGTACTTTTATGTCGTTTTCAAGCTTTACATCTTTCCATGTAAGAATTTAGAATTTAGAATATAAAAAAAAATAATCTGGATGATATGGCAACATAGGTAGTAGATTAAATTTACAAGAAAGATATCCCAGAAAAGATCCAGTGGTTCTCAAAATTTAAGCAAAAAATATTTTTTTATATATAAATTCCGATTTATAGCGTCCTACGCCTTCCGGTATCCAGTTGCCAGCCTTTCCTATTTTCCCAATCCCCTGGATGAAGATTCCTCTCCGACATATACATTCCTTCCTTTTTTTCTCCTTTCTGATGGTAACCATTTCAAGACTTTCTTAGGTATTCGGTCCTCTCTCCTTCTTTCTACATGACCATACCCATGACCATACCATATCAACTGTCTTATCTCTATTTCATCTATTTTTTTTGTTTGCTGGATATGCATACTTTTCCTTATCTTTTTGTTCGATAGTCTATCCACTCTTGATATCCTCGCAGATCTTCGCCCGAAGTCCATCTCGAGTGCTAATAGTCGTTGCTCCATTCTATTACTGAGCTGCCATGTTTCACATCCATCCAAAACTATGTATACTTTTAAAGATGGAATTATAAGTAGTAGGTATGTTTTTTCTCATATGAGATGCGTTTGGAGTTTTTACACATAGAATGACATATCATATGTCAACTTTTGACATTTTCGCATATGGTTTATTTGAAATTGTAACATGGCGGCTCATAACGATAATTTGAGTCGAAATACCAAATGTGTGGTACCAAATTATTCATAAAAAATGCTTTTTCCAAATATGCTAATGAGCCACCTTTGTTCTATTTGAAAAAAATAGGATATGATTAAAAATACGATTTGGGCATTTTTTAACCGACCAGGACAAGACACGAAAAACATTAGACGGTCAAATCTATTTTTATAAGGCTCATTGACTAAAAATTAGTGTCTTTAACAGTCTAGATTATTGAAATTTAAAATACGATTTTTTTAACGAATATATGAAAAGTTGACATACAATATGTCGTTCTATTCACAATGAAACATTTTCGATGAAACAGGAAGTGACGAAAAACAATTGAATACGTCAATCAATCCTAATTTATGTCATATACTAACGTACCAAATCTCGTTGTTTTATCTGAAAAAATAAAAAAGTTATAGGGGGTGAGCCACTTTTGAGACGCACCCGGTATAAAATGTTACTGATCTGTCATTTTAACTGAAAATTAAATTGTTTTTCTGTCTTTTTTTTTGGGATGTCGTCTGTCGAAATCCCAAAAAAGTACGTCCTATCTACTGTAGTATTTCATTATTTTTTTAATATGTGTTTCTATGATTGCTTGTATTACTGTGTAAAGTCACGTATCATGATGGGCTATTATTATTTCAATTCCCAGAAAACTTTAAGACTAGAGTTCACTGTTCCATTTTAATTTTCTTTCCAATCAATTAGAAATCGGTCGTGGAATACTAAGTAGCCCTAATCTTTGTTAAACTCTCGCATCACGAAGCCATAACTTGCGTGATGAAAGATCATTTTCCCACCTACAACACGTTTTCTTATAAGAGGTCTATCGAAAATTCCCTTTCAACTAGAATACAAAACAGTGCGAGATTGGTATTTAGATATATTGCAGTCATATACATCATTATTCAGCAAATGTGGAAATAATAGAAAATATAAAAGAAAACTTCTAAAGTAAGATGAATATAAAGGGTGTAAATGAATGATTGTGAAAAGAAAACACACACACACCACAGTTGTTTAATAAATTTCACAAGTTAAGGCCTAGCAGAAACAAATGAGTAAAGATTCAAAAAGTCTAAATTGACTGTTTTACACTACAAAACATCATATTGAGCTGTTATTTATGAAAGTAGTATATGTCCATTTTTCAATGTATCAAGATATTTAATAATGTTTTGCATTTGAATTAATTTAAAAATATTCGTAAACCTTAGGCTATTCGAGTGATGCTATTAACAGTATACATTTACATTTTTTATGAAATCTAAAATCTTTAATATAATCCAACTCGACTTATACCACCACTTTCAAAAATTACTACTAACATATTATTATAAGTAGGATTTGTTGATAGGGTTCTCACTTGCCTTTTTTAAATGTCTTCTATAATAATAATAATAATAATAAGTCCTTTATTTCCAACAAGCTATATAGGCCCATTTACAGGAAATTCTCTAAATATACAATATACAACTTACAACTAACATATTTAATTAAACTAACAAAAAAAGACAAAATAAAAACCTTAAATAATCGAAAATTCAAAAGAACAAGGAAAAATAATAATATCAACGGCAGTAATCCCGATATCAGTAATATGTAAAAAAAAGAGAGACGATATTAATTCGGAAAAGAAAAAGAGAAAAAAAAAATAAAAAAAATTATAGTGGTACCTACATATAACAATAATCCTAGGTGATAATCAAGCAGCCAATCATATAATCTAGGCTGTTAAAGTGTATATCACATGTATGACTTATTGAATTAAATGTTTTGCTCATAAAGTAAATAGGATTCTGATATAATATGTTCGATCTACCAGTACCGAGATAGAATGTTGGATGATATCTACTTTCAGGACGAGGAACATGATAGGTGATATTGCACAGAATAGAGGAACAGTCAACGGAATTATGAAATAGGGCATATAAGAATTTAAGGGACTGTATTTGTCTGCGTTTTTTAAGAGGTAGACAGTTGAATCTCGACAGGACAAGGTCGTGAGCAATTCCTCTCTCGGGATTGCTCCCGAAAGATGAGATATTTGAGAAACCGCCTCTGAATGCATTCTACTGAGTTGATGTGATGATTGTAAATTGGTTCCATATTATCGAGCAGTAATCAAGCCTTGACCTAATAAGTGAGAAATAAGGCTTTTTACAACATGCAAATTGGTGAAATAAATTCCTGATGACGAAGCCCAAAGTTTTGGCTGTTGAAGATACCATTTGCTCAATATGTGGAGCAAAAGTGAATTTTTCGTTAAATATGACTCCCAGATCCCTAAAGACAGATGGCCTTGTTAACTCGGCATCGCCTATTTTATAATTAAACATGATTGGTTTTTTGAGTCTGTGAAAACTTGCAACAAAGCATTTGCTAACGTTAAGGTTCAATTTATTTGTTATACACCAGTTTCTGAGAATATCTATGTTTCTTTGAAGAGATGCACAATCCGGGTTTTTTGCATTACAGCCGGTGCCGTTCAAAGCCTACTTGTTTAAAGCGGGCGAATTTTTATATACTCTATATCTCGAGGAGGAATCGGGCAAAATATCAAGTGTGTTATATTTTTGGAAAGGTAATTTTAAATTATTTTCAATAAATTAAAAATATACAGGGTGTCCCATATAAAAAATCAAATGTTCTGTTGATAATTCTTAAATTATTAATTTTAAAAAAATTATACTTAAACCATTAAATTCTACGTAAAAAGGTGCTTTGGAAATGTTTTCATAAAAATACAAAATTTTCCATAGCAAAAAAGTTACAGCGATTTGTTAAAAATGCATATTTTTTAAAAACACCCCGTAACTCCGAAACGGTAACAGATATAGATATGCGGTTTTCACCATCATATTTTTGACAAAAATTGAGCTCCAGACACCGATATTAATTTTTGTCTATCTCTTACAGAAAAGTGTGTTTCCATTTAAAAGCGTCGAATTTGACCCACCCTGTACAGGTTTCGCATGCATAGGACATGACTGGTAGTACACATTGGTCGAATGTTTTCTTCTTTAGATACAGTGGCATTCTAGATTCTAGGCCCGAGATCCCGAGCTGTGTAGTGTGTATTAGTTGTCCCAAATAAATATATTCTTCTACTATTTCCAGGGTTATGAGATCTATTAGAATAACTTTTTTCCACTAGTTTGTTTTACATTACTTTAGTTTTTGCTAAATTCATTTTGAGACCCACTTTATTGCTGGCTCTATTAAGTTCATTAAATTGTGCTTGTAGGTCTTCAGGACTGTTTCGGTAATTAGGACTATGTCATCAGCGAATTTTAAATGGTTAAGATATTCTCCATCTATTTTTAATCCTTTGTTGACCCAGTCCAGTTGACGGAAGATTTCTTCTAATGTTGCTGTACACCCTTTGGCACAAATTACCTATAACAGATGCGAAAGAAAGCGACTGCATCGGAAACCGCTCGGCAAACCCCACACGCCTATTGAGTGGTGTAAATACACCAGTCGTTTAGTCCGGAAACCTATGCTGTGTCGTATTCGCTTGCTGGAATGACATAGTGCGTGGTTATATGTTTCTTTTTAAAAACGGGTGTAGGATTTTTGTTGAACTTTTGAACTGTTATTTCTAAGTTTTGGTAATTTGTATATCTTATTTAAAATGGGATACAAATGTGTTATAAGGAAAAAAAAGATATCTATAGTATAAAAAATTAATTTATTTAACAAAATTTAATTAAAAATGTGACAAAATAGTACCTTTCTATTGGTTCTATCGGACTTTTTTCGACTATATAAATCTATATTTGTAAACTTTAATACATCAAATATTTTCAATCTAATAAATCATTTAATGATGTGAATAAGAGGAAATTTCTCACATGGGTGGTCAAATTCTATAGTTTTCATTATATCAAACAGCCTCTGCGAAATGTTTTCAACTCAAAATTATGTTTGACTACATCAATTAAAAGGGTCTTCAAATACATCAATGTGATATTTGTCTAAAATTTGCAAAAGAATCCAAATCTCTGGATAACTCGAAATTATTTACCCATTTAAAAGCCTTTGATCATGAAAGTGGAAAAATTTGTTCATTTTATTTACTGGAAATGGAAAAAATATTTATATTAAATTTTGATGAGTTTTGAAAACATTCAGAGGCTGTTTGATATAATGAAAACTATAGAATTTGACCACCCATGTGAGAAATTTCCTCTTATTTACATCATTAAATTATTTATTAAATTGAAAATATTTTATGCATTAAAGTTTACAAAAAATAAAGGTTTATATAGTCGAAAAAAGTCCGATAGAACCAATAGAAAAGTAACTATTTTGTCACATCTTTAATTAAATTTTGTTAAATAAATTAATTTTTTATATTATAAATATCTTTTTTTTCCTAATCTCCTACGAACTGATATAATATGACGAGCAATCTATTAAATTACTGTGAGGTTATATGCCTCGATAACATATTGGTGCAGATTATTTTCACCCAAACAAATAATAACCCAAACTATACATTGATGCGGATTGTCTATGAACTCTTTCTGAAGGTCACAGAAACCTGAACGCGTAATTCGGTGTTCTTTCGCATCTGTTGTAGTTAATTTGTGGCTTTGGGGATATCGCGTCTTCCTGTCGTACTCCTTTGAGTACGAAAGGGAGACTCTTCTTTAATAATCGTTAATATATTTTTTTTTATTCAGTATATTAGTTCCTATCTGTATCTTATTTATAGATTATATTTCTATCAAAATCAATTGCTATAGCAGATTATTTACAAAAAAAAAAACAGAAAACTTTTAGTAGTCATTTTTCTTAATTATATCTTATCTGAGTAATTGACGGATATCCGGATCTCCAAAGTTGTGTTACACGTCTATATGTAACGAAAAACTGAACGCAAAAAGATTATGTAAGTAATTAGAATATCTTCTCATTTCCTATGCATGTTCCGTAAATGCACTATTATGAATAATTATATAAATAAACCATTGCAAAATCGCTGACATATCGGATACAGCTAGACTTCGTTTGGTAATATTTTATTGCGATGCTTACAACATTTTTTCTGTCACAATAATTGTCAATTGGCAGTATATTAAGCTTCTTAATAATTAAAATTTGTTTAATACATCGAATATTTTAGTTTGTTAACTATTTAAATATAATCTATAAATAGGCATAGTATAAGTAAAAGCTAGATCTCCATAGTCTGTACAAGGTCTGTAATTTTGTCAAAGTTTGATTAGTGGTTAATTTTATAATTTTGTGAACCATTTGAAATAAATTATCGAAAGAGGGAAATCCGAGTGAAAATATCATATTAAGTAAACTATGTAGTTCTATACCGGGTGCGTCTTAGTGGCTCACCCCTTATAACTTTTTACTTTTTCAGACTTACTTAAATAAAAGGATGTTTAGCTCAATGGAAGAAGCGGTGCATTAATATCTACTGCAGAAAATCCAAGGTATTGTAAGTACCTTGGGCATACAGCACTGTGACACACGGCCTTGAATGAGAGAGACGGCCGTGACTTGGGAAAGTGATAGCGGCAGTGTTGCCACAGCTACCCCATTCGCTGTGGCAAACCGTGGCTACCCCATCTACCCCTTTGTAAAACAATTTAACCCCGCTCTCTCGTGATAATCTACCCCCATAAAAAATAAACTTGTGGCAACACTGGGTAACGATCTGTGCCATACGCGGCTAAGAAAGTCATTATAATAAATTTGATACTGTACCAACCTTGATGCCATGCATATTTTCATCGATAGGTGTATAGCTTCTGAATAACGGTCTAGTTAAAGCATCTAACTCATTTTCCAGCTCAGCGTTAGAATTTAGAGTTAGCGACTCGAATTTTCATTGGAGGACGCTGTCATATTTATTTCAAACCAATAATGAACTAGAACATTCGTATGATTTAATAAAATTACTGTTAATCACTATATAAATAATGAATCGTTTGTAATTGAGCTGTAATTTCTGTATTATTAATCCGGTAAATGATGGAGATAAACAATTGTGATTGATTAAAATTTTATTTTAAGGTGAAACTTTTGTTGTGAAACAGCATTCTGAGAATTGGAATAATGAATTGAATAATGACAAGAATGAGGAAGATGATATTAAGCTATATTAAGCTTCTTAATAATTAAAATTTGTTTAATACATCGAATATTTTAGTTTGTTAACTATTTAAATATAATCTATAAATAGGCATAGTATAAGTAAAAGCTAGATCTCCATAGTCTGTACAAGGTCTGTAATTTTGTCAAAGTTTGATTAGTGGTTAATTTTATAATTTTGTGAACCATTTGGAATAAATTATCGAAAAGAGGGAAATCCGGAGGAAAATATCATATTAAGTAAACTATGTGTTCTATACCGGGTGCGTCTTAGTGGCTCACCCCTATAACTTTTTTACTTTTTCAGATAAAAAAAAACGAGATTTGGTATGTTAGTATATAACATAAATTAGGATTGTTTGACGTATTCATTTGTTTTTGGTCACTTCCTGTTTCGCCGGAAATGACTACAACTTTTGATTTTTAAATGGCATCCTCCGTATTTTTTTTACTTTATTCGATAGAAAATGACATTCTGAATAGAATGACATATCATATGTCAAGTTTTGACATTCTGGCTTAATAAAAAATCGTATTTTAAAATTCAATCTAGACTGCCTCGGCTATATATGTTAAAAACACTAATTCTTAATCAAAGAGCCTTAGAAAAATATATTTGATCATCTAATGTTTTTAGTGTCTTGTCCTGGCCAGTTAGAAAATGCCCAAATCGTATTTTTAATAATATCTCAGTTTTTTCAAATAGAACGAGGGTGACTCATTAGCATATTTGGAAAAAGCATTTTTTTACGAATAATTTGATACCACATACTTGGTATTTCGAGTCAAATTTTCGTTACGAACCGCAAGTTATAATTTCAAATAAACCACATGTGAAAATGTCAAAAGTTGAAATATGATATGTCATTCTATTCTGTTAGAGTGTTATTTTCTATGGAATAAAGTAAAAAAAATACCGAGGGTGTCATTTAAAAATCAAGAGTTGTAGTCATTTCCGGTGAAACAGGAAATGACCGAAAACAATTGAATACGGCAATCAATCCTAATTTATGTCATATTCTAACATACCCAATCTCGTTTTTTTAACTGAAAAAATAAAAAAGTTATAGGGGTGTGCCACTTTTGAGACGCACCCGGTATACATACGTATAAATAATAAATATATAAAATAAACGGAATTATTGGCCCATGAAGTTAAGAATTAAGCGTGAATTCAATGGTAATAATTCATTGAACAATCTATTAAAATTTTGAACTCGGTTAAATCTGAACTCACCCTGAATCGAGTATAAAAAACCGGGCCTAAAAGAAAGAAATTAAATACTTACTTAAATAAAAGGATGTTTAGCTCAATGGAAGAAGCGGTGCATTAATATCTACTGCAGAAAATCCAAGGTATTGTAAGTACCTTGGGCATACAGCACTGTGACACACGGCCTTGAATGAGAGAGACGGCCGTGACTTGGGAAAGTGATAGCGGCAGTGTTGCCACAGCTACCCCATTCGCTGTGGCAAACCGTGGCTACCCCATCTACCCCTTTGTAAAACAATTTAACCCCGCTCTCTCGTGATAATCTACCCCCATAAAAAATAAACTTGTGGCAACACTGGGTAACGATCTGTGCCATACACGCGGCTAAGAAAGTCATTATAATATTTTTGATACTGTACCAACCTTGATGCCATGCATATTTTTCATCGATAGGTGTATAGCTTCTGAATAACGGTCTAGTTAAAGCATCTAACTCATTTTTCCAGCTCAGCGTTAGAATTTAGAGTTAGCGACTCAGGAATTTTCATTGGAGGACGCTGTCATATTTATTTCAAACCAATAATGAACTAGAA
Organism: Sitophilus oryzae; assembly: GCF_002938485.1. Lineage (NCBI taxonomy): Eukaryota > Metazoa > Arthropoda > Insecta > Coleoptera > Curculionidae > Sitophilus > Sitophilus oryzae. Next base: position 2,757,154 of record NW_022146324.1, on the reverse strand, counting down.
CATTCGTATGATTTAATAAAATTACTGTTAATCACTATATAAATAATGAATCGTTTGTAATTGAGCTGTAATTTCTGTATTATTAATCCGGTAAATGATGGAGATAAACAATTGTGATTGATTAAAATTTTATTTTAAGGTGAAACTTTTGTTGTGAAACAGCATTCTGAGAATTGGAATAATGAATTGAATAATGACAAGAATGAGGAAGATGCATATATTTTATTTTTCGCCAGAAACTGTTCAATTTATTAGAATAAATATGTGTAAATGTAAAAAAAACTTTTTTCTTGAAAGCAGTACCACAATTTTATAAAACGGGCCATTAAAATACTATGGATAACGCAAACGACGCCTCGCGAATTGAAACGATATTCTATTGGTCTGACGTCACCCGCCGTTCTCGTCGACGCGCGATGGCCAGCAGCAGCCAGACGTGTTCCGTTTATGTACGTATTTAGGTGGCGTACTAAGACATTTTTGTTGCTTCTAGCGTTGATTGAAGGAGCTTATTATGCTTTTTTGTGCAGTTATTATTTGTATGTGTTGTGTGTTCTGAGAATTTTTTAAGTAATGGCAGATTCCGGGTTTGTAAAAGCACAATCAGATAACTTGCCAAAAGTCGATGCTTTTATGTTGGCTGCTTTTATAAATACAAATTCCCAATTTATTGGTGCTGAATTACGAAGAAAAAAACAGAGAGGTATATAACATTTATTCTTTGTAGTACTGAGGCATATTTAAGTATAAGTAGGTACCTACTGTTACGAACTTTTATATAGTTATAAATTAATGTTATAAACTTATTTTTCAGATCAGGTAGGGAGACGTATGGAGATAATGCTGTAGGTTATGTAGAAGTGAAAAGAGACAAAAATATTTGTTTAGTAGGTGGAAAAATAACTCCAGAGCATAGCGTCAAAAAGAAAGTTTTTTATATATCTTACCCTTGTTATTTTTAAAGATTGTTTTTTTACGAAATTATAGGAAATAAATTGTTTATCAGTAATGAAAATATTATACAAGGTGTCTCATAAGCAAACGCCAAAATTAAGTTATATAATTAAGTATAAAATAAACAAGGTGTCCCATAAGCAAACGCCAAAATTAAGTTACTTTTTTAAGCGAAACACCCTATATATTTTTGGATTCTTCAGATATTTCTAGATATTCTAGATATATTTCATGTATAATATTCTATACCTATCTTCAAATGTTTACGAAATATTGACAGCTGAAAAGCGAAAAATACCTACAATTTTCTGGACCACCTTTTTTGAGACACCCTGTATAACTAGAATTAATTTTAAAAGAGAGTATATGAAAAACCATGCAACTTCTTTATTTAATGTTATCTTCTAAAACTTGCAGTTAAGGCTGTATGTGGGTGTCAAAATATAATGAATAACCCTGTACATTCAAATTTCATATACCTATGTAAGACAATATACATAAATATATGAACTTACATCAAAATGATCTTCACAACAATAAATCGTAAAAATAGAGGATAATTTAACGTTTTTCTTTTCATCTCGCTCATGGCCTTTTTTTTCTGTTTTTGTTCATCCATTACTATTTATAAATATCACTAATTACTAATTATGTATTAATTAACACAAATAACTAAAATTTTGACTCGGATTCAACAGCGTTTAAAAGAAAACTGTGTAAAATAAACACGCGTCTGGCTCCACTCAACCAGAAGAACGGCGGGTGACGTCACAGCGGCAAGGCGCGGTAGAGAGCGTTTGCCCCGCCATTTAAATTAACAATATTTAATTATTTTATATTAGAGGCATTTCTTAACCGATATCAACGATTTTTTTTTGTTCAATTTGTAATTATATGAACTATTTTTTAAAACCATTATTTAAAAACATGCATTTTCCTCATTGAATAAAATTTAGAGGGACAATTTTGATTATATATGCAAAAGAAATGCATATTCTATGAGTTTACTGGTTGCCTAACGATTAACATTAATTTAAAAATAAATTCCCAACATGAGTAATGAACAAAATGTTTAAACAAAAACAGACCACAGACCATAAAATAAATTGTAGCAGTTAGTAGTAGTCAGAGAGATAGATGTAGTAGTATTTTGGTTTAATGGCCACATCTATATCCGGCCGGGTGATTATTGAATGTAGTAGTAGAATTTTCGTTTTTTAACAAAATAAAAAGAAATATTATAAAATTATAAAGCTAGAATAGTATACGGTTTTATCGTATACTATTATTTTTATATGGAGAATATGCTGCCGAAATTTCTCGAATTCAATTCGGAACACCCTCTAGATTATTTTCAATTTATTATTTATTTTCGATATTATTCGTATTATTGAATGTTTAATGTTCATCAAATGATATTAATCCTTAAAAAATAAATTTTTGTATTCTTTTATCTTCTGAAACAACGAACGAGTTCGTTCAACCACAGATTAAAACTGTGAGCTGAGTTAAATCTCCCTCGGGGATAAAAAAACACACACGAATCGTCTCTTTTTACTCGGAAAAGCTTCTAACTTTATGACGCTTTGTTTTAGCCGGTATATCGTTGAAAACTAACTCGCTTTCCTCGTTTTATGTCCGATAAAAATGGGAATTCGACGGCATTTCTTCTTCCGCAAGTTTTAACTTAAAGAGCGCTTATTTTATTATCAACTTCCTCACTGTATCTCGACCATACCAACAGGTATGATAGGCTATTAAGATCGGCAAATTTATTTTTAATTTCACTCAAAATGAGTTATTTGGGTCATAAATTACCTAAATACATAATATTTTCATGGTGTGTGTGTGTCTGTCTGTCCGTCTGTAACACGATAACTCAAAAACTGCTAAACCGATTTTAACCAAATTTGGCACAAAAATACTGTGGCACCCGAGAATCTGGCCATTAGTTCTTGGTGGGGGTGGGGGGTTGGTAAGGGGGTATGGGAGGGGGTTAAAAATTTTAAAAAATCGTAACTCCAAAATTACAGTAGCTAGCGAAACGCGGTTTTCAATTTAAGATTAGGAATAATATTTGCAACAAAATTTGTAATAACATCAAAATCAGTCAAAGTCGCAGTTTTTGAGATAAAAAAAATATCAAGTATGGGCGGCTATACGTGCCTCCCGGCGCCAAATTTTTACAGAGTTATGCACCACATACAACACGGAGTATTATTTTTTACAAATTATTAATAAGTTTTGGGTTCGTCGAAGGCCTATTAGGGCTACAATTTAAAAATATTTTTACAATTATATTTTACAAGGTATAGAGTGTCCCAAATAAATAAAAAAAAATGTTATAATTGTATTTTTTTAAATGGAACACCCTGTATATTATTTTATTTTTAGATTCTACGATTTAAATAATAGTAAATTTAATTAAGACACACTTAAACCTTGTCATTTTGAAATATATTTAAATTTGTGAAGCTGTAGTAAAAATTTAAGGCTTCATTTCTCCAAGGGTATTTAATGCTAAATACCGTATGATCGAAAAAAAGGCGTCCAGTTGGCTTCGAAATGACGATCGATGATATTTCCCATATAATTTTACATATAGTATGACAGCAATCTTAATTTCATAGCCATAATAATAAGTTATGAACATTTTATTTTCGGTTGAATTTATGTATTATATTAATATTCGATAATGTCTATTATGTCAGACATTTGCAGTTAACGTCAATTGCAAATGTATATGAAATTAATACAAATAAGACAAGCATACGTGACGTGAGCTGTCAATTGGGGAAGATGGCGGAGTTCCAAAGCTAATTTATTTAAAAAGTATTATTATTATTTTCTGAATGATTTTATTTTCGTGAATTTTTCCTATTAAGAGTCTATTACGCTGTACATTGGGATCGGGTGAAGCGGGTGTGTAGCCGAAGGAAATATATTATATTATATATTCCAGAAATATGCCTAAGACTTAGCCTGATCCTGTCGTGTTAAGCCACACCCAAAATTTCAAGCACACGTGCTTTGATTAAGGCTTGATTAAAATTTGCAGAGCTTCAGCATTTGTCATAAAATAGCAAGCAATTTGTTACAAAACCATATAAATTATATATCACTGTAATCACAAAACCTCAATCTATTTCCGTATTGTAACGGAATTTGAAATTATATCTTTGTTTTCGAGAAAATTTAATCCAAACATAAGGAATGTTTTATTGATGTTTGACCATCAAAATCTTAAAAATAAAGAAGTTGTCTAAAAATGTGCTACAATACGGATATAGTATAATCCTTTATCTTTAATGTCCTTCTTCATTTGTGTAAAAATACCTAGCCAGTTTTACATAAAACGTTAAATGCCGAACGCTTATTTTGCTACTTTTTCGGACTAGTGAAATGAACTCTTAATAGTTATTATACTACTCAGACGAATCCAACAAATCAGAGAACAATAAAATCGATGCAGCAGTTCTTGAATTATAAATTGTTGTAATTAACTGGACTTTCTTTCAATTATTTAGATGTCGTGATTGAATTTTTATTCTTAGAGCCACGTAAATGGTTAAATGACATGCATTGTTTACAAAATAATCTGTTTTACACACATTTCTATTACTTATATTACTTCATATAATAAAGAAACACTTTTGTTATATTATAACACAAGTTTGACATTGATTGCGTTATTATTGCCTTTTAATCGGAATCCATTCTAAAGTATTTAATTACAGAATCATTTATGTCGAATCATTTTATCGGTGTCTGTTCAAATTGACTTTCCGCCTCAGTGCTGCAGTGGCGGCCCAGTTGATTAAAAATATTGATTTTAATTAAGTAAATATACAGGATGAATCTTTAATCAGTGCAAATATTTTTATAGGTGGTATATTTTGACCCAAAAAACACGTCTAAGAGGTTTTATCGTGGAAAATTTGATGATTTAGATTTTGGAAAATTTTGAAAGAAATTTTGGAATTTTTTAAAAATTTTACTTAAAAAACAGAATGTCTTTATAATATGGCAACATAGGTAGTAGATTAAATTTACAAGAAACAAAACTGAGAAAAGATACAGTAGTTCTCAAAATTTTAGAGAAAAAATTTTTTTTTTAATTTTCAAAGTCAAATATTTGTGTTATTTTGGACTTATTTGAAATGCAGAGAAAACTGCATTTCAACCAAAAACCACTTTTCCAAATTTCTGTACTACTTTAGAGAAAAAATTAAAAAATACCAAAATATAGTTAATTTTTTCTGCCCTCACATTTCCAAACGCTTTTCTACAGTGATATCATTTTGTTTTCATTCTTTGATAGATGGTTATTAATTATGAGTAACGTCATATTTTTTCTATTTTAATACAGTAACATACTGTATTAAACCCGGATTGTCTTTACAAGAGGAAAATCTTTTTTATTATTGACGTTTTAAGAAAAATTCATTCTTCAGATAAATTTTGCTTGTTCTAAAATGATTAATCCTGTTTATATTTTTTCAAATTTCCATACCGTTTTAGAGAAAATTAAAAAAAAACATCCTAGTCCTAATGGCCTAATAATCAAAACGCGTTTCTATGGAAATATAATTTCGTTTTCCTTCTTTAATAAACTCAAAGTCATATTTCTTGCTGTTTCAAAATGTTAAAGAAGCACTATATTTATTAAGTTCAATGCTACGGAAAGGGTGTTAACAGTTATCGGAAAATGTGAAGGTTTACCAACATCAACAAATATGATATTAATCAAAATTAATAATAATCATCTATCAAAGAACGAAAACAAAATGATATTACCATAGAAACGCGGTTTGATATTTATGACTTAAAACATTCAGTTTTATGGCTATATTTTTTTTCTCCAAAAAAATCCTTTATGGGTATTTCGCCACTGCACTGCAAGAAAATCTACAAAATAAAATAGTTATTTTTTGTAAACACTTCTGGCGTTAAACCTAAACGGACACTGCTTGTCAGAAGTTATGTTTACAGTTATACAAATTTGCCTAACTAAGAAAAAAATTGCTTAACGTTTCGGAAAATTTATCTCTTTCTGCCGTCGGAAGCAAAAAAAATACAAAGAATAAAGAAAAAAAAACTATTTAAAATATTTAAATTCGAACTATTATGAGAACACTTTAGTTTTTTTAAAACAGATACGTCTACAACAAAGGTCTACAAGAAACCGTTGACGTTCTGTTAAAATGACATTATATCCAAGTTAAACTTCAAAATTAACAATTACTACCTGATAACAATTACTTAGTAAGGTAAAACCAAAAAGCCCCAAACTTTCTGTATGATTATTTTTAAATTTTACGTATGTTATGATTATTTATGTTATGTTCTTTAAAATCAAAGAAGCGATTGCCATACATTACTAACATCTACAGATGCATGAGCAATACATTTATTTTTATTAGATTGAATTAAAAAAGCCTCTTTTATTTTTCTTTCTTTTTGCTTCCGACGACGGAAATAGATAAACTTTCCGAAACGTTAAGCATTTTTTTCTTCGTTAGGCAAATTTGTATAAGTGTAAACATAACTTTTCACAAGCAGTGTCTGTTTAGGTTTAACGCAGAAGTGTTGACAAAACATAACTATTTTATTTTGTAGATTTTCTTGCAGTGCAGTGGCGAAATACCCATAAAGGATTTTTTTGGAGAGATGAATCCGTCACATAGGTATAGACATTTTTTATATTTTTTTTTATTTTTCTCTAAAACTTTATAGAAATTTGGAAAAGTTTAAACGTCATTAACTATTTTAGGTCAATCTAAATCTTTTATGAAGAACGCATTTTTCTTAAAAGTGTCATAATGAAAACGTTTTTCTTTTTGTAAGACTATCCGGGGACATACTGTATATAGTATCTTAACATGTAATTAACATAGCATTAATCACATTGTTACTAGAGGGAGTAAGTTTAAGGAAGAAACTGTTGTGGGGAATAAAAACGAGTATTTAGAGTATTGGAATTTAAAACAATATAAAGGAATTTAAATTATTTTGTCAGACTTTTTGCTTGAACGCTACTGGGTGATCGATCTTATTAAACCAACTTCTGCACCTTCTACCGGCACTCGGCGATGCCCGTTTCTTCGTAATTGTTTCTCTCCCATCGGATCGACATTATTTGTTCGCGAAATAGATCTAAATTAATATCTCGAGTTATAATTATTCGGGAATTCCTACGTGGGATGAGAGACTTGGCCGTCGACAGCACGACGCAAAAATTCCTACGGTATTTTTCTATCATCGACCGTCCAGTTTTATTGCTTTATCATAAATCAGCAATAAAGTATCATAAGGCAAACTTAATTTGTTACGTTTCTCTCTGCTGTTTTTTATTTTTTTTTCTATTTATACCAGATTTGATCTAGAGTAGTCGGAAATTTTACTTTAAAATGTTCAAGTATTTTCAATACATTTTGTTTTATTGGGCCGATTTTGATGATTTTTTAAGCAATTTGTAGCTAAATTATTTGACTTTTTAGTCCTCGTCAAGTAGAAGTTGGAACGCTTTGCAACATCCATGTAATTTAATAGCCAGCCTACTTATTTAGATGTCACAAAGCGTTCCTACTTGACCTGAATAAAAGAATAAGCTGTAGTGGGTCTACTAGCAGGGCATTGTAAGCTAATAATCATCTAAAACTGGATTGACGGATGAAATCATGTGCAGGTTCTGTCAATCTGAAGAAAAAAACAACAAAACACATTTTGTGTCGGTGCGACAGCTTGGCAAATGTGCGGTTCTCGGTAATAGGCAAAGACATTATAAAGATAGACCGAACATCTCATTCATAAATACTCGTTGGAAGTGTATCAAACATTCCAATGTGTCGAACAAGGACAGAAGAGACAGAGATGTCTAAAATTTCCGACCCCGGCAACTAGGCGCATTTGGATTGTTCTAATGGCCAGTGGCGTAACACTTTTTCGTCAGATGAGTTTTGTTATAAGGTCTAATATAATAATATAATTAATATCCCATATATACTTATCTTGAAACGTTAGTAGGTAGTTTTCGAAAATCGCTCCAACGTCGATTTTCAATTTAAACTTTCAGTTACTTCTATATAAACTTTCAGTTACTTTTGAATATTTACAGGGCGACTCAAGTTTCTGAAACAGTTCTATATTAGGTTTGTTGTTGGTGACTTTTCTTTCAATTTTTTTTTCAGAATATGGAGGCAATGGTAAAGCACATTTTAGACATTTTTGTGAACATAGGTGGCCGGAACATAATTTCAAACTAAATTTGTAGATTTGCCATTAAATTTCCATTCCAGAAATACCTAGGGTTGCCACCTGTCCTTTTTTGAAAAGGACAGTCCTTTTGACATTTTTTGACTTAAAAAGTAATTTTTATTTACGTATTTTGCCTGAGAAAATTACCTACAGCAAACAGAAATATTCTTTTCTTCCAAATTTAATTAGAGATGTGATAAAACCTATAAATGATTTTTTCTTGTTTAGAATAGGCAACATTATTTAGAACTTCCCGTTTAATCTCAAAAGATAGTTTAGGTTTTAGTTTTACCTTTTTTGATCTTAAGAAGAACTTTTCAAAATTAGTAATTAGTAACGATTTAATTAGTTCGCAATCGATAGATTCCTGTGAAGTACTGTGTAATAGTTGTTTAATCTTGTATTATTAATAACTTCCTATACCTAAAATGAATATTTAATGAGAAAATTGTGTTTTTGTTTGAAAATATAAGACAAGATTTGACTTTCGTTCTTCTTCTTGTATTATGATGGCTCTGATACGAGGCAATTACCTTTTAGTCTCTCAATAGAAGGCATTTATCATTAAAAGTATCAAATCTGTGTGCTACAGTATGGGATCTCTGTCGCATAATATTGAATATTACGTTTATTTACAAACCCATTACTTTTAAAGGTAGCTTCATCAGACAATCAAATTTTAGTTAAATGTCTGAATCTTCATGAACTGTATTAAGCATATGTATTGCGGTTTGAATCACCCTGTATGTTGACAAAAATATTTTGAAAATGTGCGTCAATGGCCCTCATCTCATGTAAAAAATTGACAAAAAAAAACACAAACCAAAAACGTAATAGGTAAAAAGCTTTTTTGGTGGCCTGGGTCACTCTGCATATAGGTATGTATAAAACTAGTAGCCTAAAAATTATTTACAGGTCGTCCCATTCTAAAAAAAGGTTATAATAAAGTTTCAAATGCAACGTTTATATTCAAATTTGTTATGATCTACAACAGTTAGGTAGTAATTGAGACGAATTATAATTCAATTACCGGCTACTACGTTCTTATTTTAATAGATCAAAATTCAACAAATATAATTAGAAATTATTTTAATTGTAAGGGGCTCCCTTGTAGGACGCCTATGTACAATTACGGCGGAAATTTGTACCTACCTGGAAAAGACAAATTCGGGTAATTTGAGCTTATTTTTCACACTTGACAGTGTCGTAAAATATTGAAAATTCGCAGATTCAAAAGTACGTTAAACAAAAACAAAAACTACTGAAAAACACTGAGAAGTTCACTTCGGACTTGATTCCGACTTCAAACACACCGTAAGCTAAACGTAGTACGCTATAACGGACCAAGGGTCGTCGCGAGGGGTGGTGGGACGGACGGCTCATTTTCATTCTGGAAGACTAGCAGCGACGTTGCCAATAGTTCTAGACGTTTCAGCACATTAAACAGTAAACATGTCCTTTAATAGTAACGCATATATCCTCTGGTTAATCACGCATGCTTCTTTAAAAATAAACTATTTGTTTAATTAAGAAATTGAGATTTATTGATATCCGGTGAAGGTTTTAAAGTCACCTTTTCTGCAAATCAAACTAAGTAGATAGGCGCAAATTTGAGATGTGGCAATGTCGCCTTCTCTATTTCAGTTGGTTTTTACAGTACGTAGTCAACCTCCGATTGTTTGATCGGATTAGAATGCACAATGTGATATCTGTTCTTCCTAAATCTATGGTAATAGGCAATGATGAGCTATATGGGGGGGTTCAGCCTCCAACTTGCTAGAATTTGTGAAAAGGATAGGACTGGAGCATGTAACCTAACGATCAGAAGAGGACTATCAAATCTAATCTAACTGATAAAACAATTGATATGACAGAAGCAGCGTACAAGTGAGACGCGTACAGCATCCATATAAGTATACTTTGGCAGCATCCAAGTATACTTGGTTTAAGTACACTGGGACAGCGTCAACCTTGCTTAAAAGAACCAAATGTTTTATATAATTTTGTAATATTGTAACACTCATTATATTTGTAATATAGTTCTAATAGATTTTTTTTTTGTTTCATAGATTATCCTCAGCTCTTTAATACTTTATCTACACATAAAGAATATTGTTGCAATAGTCTCAGATCTCTAAACTAATCGATCACTATACTCAATATTATGATTTATCAAAAACAGCTCGACAAAATTTAACCTTGTTAAAGCAAAAAATTATTATTTGTTTTGTGTGCTTGTATGTTTATTGTTGCCACGAGTTTTTTCCACGTGCTGTTCGACGAAAGAAGAATAAGAAGACAAGCAGAAGAAGATGAAATCGGTCAGGTGGAACCTGTCTGGGTCCATCGGCAGCCGACTGACCTCGATTTTTCTGCCAGTCCATCAACTGTGTCCAATTTTCGAGAGACCTAATCGACACCCGATATTTGGGACGCATTTTTTCCAAAAAGGAAAAGTCGAAAACCGAGAAGATTTAACTAGGTCACATGCACCAACTCATGTTTTATACATGGATTTCGGTAATAAATAGACATACAAATAAGAATGTATATTAAATATGTTATGGGCATTTATTTTATGCATTGTTTATCAAGCACACATAAGAAGTATTTTCTTTTATGTTCCAATTATTACGATTTTTTGTGCTAAATCATCATCATTATTTTCAGCTTATTCAACCATTTTCAATTATGGTGTACCCTCCCTCATATATTTAGATACTCTCTTTGTAGTTGGACCCATTGTTGCCTATTGTTGTCTATGCGGGCCCAAGTTGTCCCTGCCAATTTTATAATATCATGGTCCCATCTGAGGTTCGGTCTTCTTCTAGGTCCAATTCCTCGTGGGTACCATGCCGTAATTTTTGTTGTCCATCTGTTGTCCATTCTTCTTGCCAGGTGTCCTGCCTATTGCCATTTGAGGGATTTGACTTTGTGAATGATATCTGTTTCCTGGGTCTTTTGTCGTATCCACTCTATCTTTTACGGTCTCTCTTTGTTATTCCCAGCATATTTCGTTCCATTGAACGTTGTGCGACCTGCAGTTTCCTTATGATGTCCGTTTTAAGTGTCCAGGTTTCGTATGCATAGGTCATGGCTGGTAGTACACATTAGTCGAATGTTTTCTTCTTTGAATAGAGTGGCATTCTAGATTAAAATATGATTGAATTTTTCCAAAGTACTCCATGCTAACTTAATTCTTCTGTTGATTTCTGGTAGTAGAGATCCAGAGCTGTGCATTAGTTGTCCCAAATGTATATATTTATTTGCTATTTTCAGTCAAATTTTGTGCAATTGAATCAAATTTTTAATTAATTTTTAAGTTATTACTTTTTCAACATTTCAAACTACACTTCTTCAAACATGTCCTTCAAATCCTCAATTTAATAGCTGTCAGTAAGAAATTTTACTTCAAATATGCGCACATAGTGCACACACAATTTTTTGTAAACAAATTAGTATTGGGTTATATGTCTTGGCACGAAGGAACAGAATTAAATTATTCTAAGTACCGGGCCACAGCGGCATCCAAGGCAACGAAAAAGTCGATGAGCTAGCTAAGCAAGGATCATCGGCATTCTATCTTGGTCCAGAGCCAGTACTGGGAATACCCAAATGTATGGCCCGTAGTGCACTAAAACTCTGGATCAGAGAAGAGCACAATGTCCACTGGAGAAACAGACAGGGGCACAAGCGCAGCAAGACTTTTATCCAAGGACTCTAAAACTGCAAAAGAACTGCTAATACTTAGCAGGAATAAAGTGCGGATTACGATAGGCCTGTTGCAGGACACATGGTTGTCAAATGTTGCCTGAACAAGCTCAACCTGTATCAAGAAGTCTTTGCTGCAGACTCTGCTATAAATAGCCTGAAACAGCGGAGCACATAATATGTCATTGCGAGGCTATGGATCGCAAGCGACACTTTTTATTTGAGAAAGCTAGGCTAGAACCGGAGGAACTATGCTCCCATCTTATCAAATCTTTAAAACCTAACCTGCATAAGTTAGACGTAATATAAGAAATAAAAGAAATAATTTTATTGATTTACTAGTTGTGATGGTGATCCCTTGGTATCACTTTATTTCATTATCTTCGTCTGTATGTACATCGCATATTTAAAGTTTTACTTAGATATTTGTCTCTTTAATGTAATCAACTAGTAAATCAATAAAATTATTTCTTTTATTTCTTATATTACGTCTGTCATGTTAAATCCTATTTTAATCAGTCATTATTCCATGTCCTACTTATATTACAGTTAATACAGTTAGCATTGTTAAAAAAACAAACACGTTCAGGTATTCTTACAATTACCTTTTATGGAACGCCTTGAATGTATACTTACTTGGAAGATAATCGTATTTATAGCAGTCTCATTATAGCAGCCTTATCAGTATTACGTCATAAACTTCTTATTGGTATATACCAGGTGGAATGAAAATCGTCAGACAAGCCGCCACAGGCCACAGATATGTTTTTTTTCAATCAATTTGATAGTTAAAGTTAAATTAATTATTTTAACTATACGATACATTTTTATTAAGCTGAAAGTTAAATATTTATATTCAGTAAAAAAGACCATCACGACCGCGATGGAGCTTTAATATGGCTGACTTAAATTCTGGTTTAAGAGTCCATTTCACTAATTCGAAAAAGTAGCAAAATAAGCGTTCGGCATTTAACGTTTTATGTAAAACTGGCTAGGTATTTTTACACAAATGAAGAAGGAAATTAAAGATAATAATACTATATCCGTATTGTGGCACATTTTTAGATGACTTCTTCATTTTTAAGATTTTGATGGTCAAACATCAATAAAATATACCTTATGTTTGGACTAAATTTTCTCGAAAATAAAGACAATTTAAAATTCCGTTACAATAGGGAAGTAGATTGAAGTTTTGTGACTACAGTGATATATAGTTTATATGGTTTTGTAACAAATTGCTCGCTATTTTATGACAAATGCTGAAGCTCTCCAAGCCTTAATCAAAGCACGTGTGTTTAGAATTTTGGGTGTGGCTAAACACTACAGGATCGGACTAAGCTTTAGGCAGATTTCTGAAATATAATATACAGGGTGTCTCAGATTTTAATCGGGAAAATTTAATAGACGATATATATATATATTAATAGACGATAGAACAGAGTACCATTAGAATACCAATTATAATATTAATTGCCAACTAGAATTTATTTTTTTTGCAAGAAGTAAGCAAGATAGACAAAAAAGTCAGGAGACAAAAAAAATAATATTTTTAATTACTAAATCCAAAAATAATATTAAACTTCTAAAAAAGCAGTGGCGTGCCTATTTTTTCCTTTAAAATAATTTAACAGTGATGCCCCACCGCCGCTCCTGGCTATTAAACCTAAATCTAATTACATCAAATTAAGTCCCATAGTAAGTATTATAAACGGGTCAAGTTATATCAAAATCGATTAAATAGTTTTTCAAATATCTTATTTTTTTTTTCTTTTTTAAATAACTTTAACACCTTGTATTCCGAAAAGGAAGCTTTAAATCTTATAAGTTGATATGAACTTTTTGTTTTATTTTTACAAGTTCTATCGTCTATTAAATTTTCCCGATTAAAATCTGAGACACCCTGTATATTTCCTTCGGCCACACACCCGCTTTACCCGACCCCTGAGGACAACTCGAACAGTACAGCGTAATAGATTCTTAACAGTAACATTCTAATTTTATTTAAAACGTGTTAACTCAATAATTTGAGGATTTTGTTTCACTTTGAGACAATAAATGGTCCAGGAGGAAACACATGATAAGAGCCAATTTCTTAATTTTAGGGTTTTACAATATTATAGCAGGTCTACCTTGTCCCTACAAAATGTATAAACTCTGTAGGACAATACGCTGTTAAATCCTATGATAAATGCCTAGTAAAAATGCACATACAGAGAAAGATGATAACCTGATAACCATCAGCTATACCGGGTTCTCCTGTAATATTAGTAAAATGGCTCTCATCATGATTTCCCCTGGACCCTTCAAATGCTATTATCCAAATTGTTAAAAAATATTTTTTTCTAATCAAAATAAAAAAGTTAATATAATTTATTTAATAAGAAAAATACTTATATGTTACTGAAAATTCTAAATTCAAATTGGCGTATCCTATATAATTATAATTCTTAATAAAAAAAATAAATAATTTCAGAGATCTCGACAGACATCTAAATGTGTCCGAAATCGTATGGTATTCACAAAACAATTTCCGATGCACGTGATCAACTTTGAATGACAAGCGATGGCGACAGCGCTGCCAGATTGTGATAGATTTATGAGATGAATCTTAATCTAAAATTGACAAACAATATATTTATTATATCATTTTTTAAAGAGTTTTACGTTTTATTTTTAATTTAATAACTAATATTTAATATTTTAGTAATTAATTAATGATTTATTTGTTTTATCGCTTATTTTACTTATTACAATATTAGCCTTGTTTATATATTCTTAAAGTTGGTCAACCTCTCGACAAAATGTGCTGCCTCTGGTGAACATATCGTAAAGCTTTAAAAGAATGAAGCATCTGATTAGGGGCGGAGTCAAAAATATCGATTATTTGCGGTATTTTCCTCAGAGTAATGTAATAATATAGCTCGGATTTTTGCGAACTATAATAGGGCTCAGCTGATTAAGAAATTTAAACAAAACTATTATTTCATTGTTGATTTTCGATTATTTTTGCTGTTATTTTAAGGATTCTAAACCGTATTTAACAAAGAAATAACAAATTTCAATATATTGGTACATTAATGCTAATTACTGGTAATTAATAATATTTAAAAAAAGTTACATACACTTACTTTATTTCGATTTGACCCAGGGCTATAAAATTTTATTTCATTCTTCGATCATTTTATTCTAAATTGAGGTTTTACGAATTTAAGATAATTTTTTTTTTGAAAACAAAACGTTTATACAATTTTTTTCTTAATTAAAAATAAAACTTGGCACTTGTTTCAATAATATTATTTGACATTTAAATAAATATTATGTACTTAATACACCATTTAAAATCTTTATTACACGAAATCTTTCTTAGCGTAAAACATGGTCAGAGCCAAGTTTGCTTTAACTTTGTACCATATGAAAAAAAAACGGCGTCCAGTTGGCAGGGAAATGACGATCGACGACATTTCCCACATAAATTTACATATAAAATAACAGCGATCTTCATTTCATAGCCATCGCTGACGCCGTTTATTTTCGATCAAGAATTATAAAAACTGAAAATATCATTATGTTTTAACTCACAAAGCCCGTTAAACCATAAAACTTTCTAGTATATTGTTTTATTAGGAGTAAAAATGACACTTTTCGTGGCGAGACTGTAGGTTTGACATACAGCCGAAGCACAAAAGTCATTTTTACTCCGAATAGAATATGCTATTTTTTTCAAACGATACAAAAAAACAAGGTATGATATTGCGCAGGTTGGTCACCACGTCACAGGTGAGAAACGGCAATATTGGTCGGCAAGCTCCACGCGCCAATTTCAAATTTTCAAACAGATGACATATAATAAATGTGTATAATGTGTCATAACTTTTCAAATGTCCAGCTCGATGATTTTATATAACTTTAGGGGTTATTTAATTCTTCCCTATTTTAGGTCTTTTTTTATTAATGACAATTGAACAATACGGATATTTTGTTGTATGGCATATGACGTCACAGGCGATATGTGCAAACTGAACGAAATTGGAGACGCTATCGACCATACCTTGTTTTCAAGTTTTCTTTGTACCATGAGTAATTATATATCGAGAAACTATGGTTACGGCTCGTTGAATTTGAGACTTTTTTATATTGTCAATCACGTCGCAAAAATTAATACTTTTGTGACGTTTGAAAAAAAAATAATATTTTGAAACTAACTGGTATATTTTTCTGCCACAACAAAGTTATTATACAGTGATAAATGATAAGATCATATTGCTACTGGGTAAAAATCGCTACTGGGTAAAAAAAATTGGCTATATTTTATCAATAATACTCCATTTCAAAAGTTATTTTCCAAAATAATTAATATTTTTTAATAATTGATTGCAATTAATATTATTTGACTAGTTTAATTTGATTAATTAATAAGACTAGATTAATTTCATTTAAAATAAATTTGATCAGATTTTTTCGTATATTCAACTACCAGAAAAGTAGAAGGAAGATTATAATGTATCTATCACAATATTTAAAAGAACTACTACAATAATTATTAGAAGAAAAACAAAAAGAACAAAATACCTAAATACCTTCACCTTCTACTCAACTACAAAATAAATGAATATAATCTCTTACAAGAACACTACACAAACTACTTCTTGTATTCTACACTAAACAAATTATCAAACTTATTAATTAATCAAACATAAAGAAAAATTAACCAAATTACCCCTTCACCTACTACCTAACTTCAAAATAAAATATAAAAACACTACTAAATTTCTTCTGGTAGTACACTAAACATTATAATCAAACTTAATAAATTAATCTAATTTTACATTACAACTACAAAGAAACAAGAAAATATTTTAAAACTACAAGAAATAAAACTTCGATACGTGCGATCAGTATAATAGATCAAGCGGACAAAGAATATAAAATACTTTAAAATGTGCATTCAGAAAGAAAAAATATCTCGAAAATTATCTAAACAAACATTTTTTTCTTATCAGTGAAAAACATCGACCTCGTCGGCCTTGCGGAATTTGTCGGGTATTTACAATGGTCGAATTGTATAATTACCAGCTTTATAGCATATCAATAGACAAAAAGTATCTGGTCGATTAGTAACCAATTGGCACAGTCCGAAAATTATCGATTTTTATTTTCTCTGTTTTTATTGGCCGCTTCAAAATTCAGAGTAACAAAAAATATTTTTCTCTAGTAAAAGACTGTGAAATACGCCCCGCCATCTGGTGCTTTACATCCATAAACGTCTTAGGTTGAGCTACTTTAAAAATTCATATACAAGGATATTAGCAAGAACTAGTCCATTATGAAGATTATTCTAAGCGGTATTATGGGTTATTTATTTATTTATTGATGTACATCTTACAACGCCATAAATGGTAATAACAAGTACGAGGGTGCTATTAATGCACAAACACAGAATTTAATAAAATCTAACTTTGAAAGTACTATAATGTGCTTATCAATCAAACTTACTTCTCTGGCTGCAGTCAAGGGTAATAAAGAACCTTTATTGTCACGTTCTCGCTCAAATTGTTTATTAGGGAAGCTACAAGCTCTTTGCTTCGACTGTTTAAATACTTCGGCATATTTTCAACACACAATTTCAAGAAATGCAATACAAAAACTCGAAAATTTAGTTCTTAAAAGAATTGTCTGTGCTTAAAAGTGCAATTTTTAAAAAAAGACTACGAAAATAGGCAAAAAAAACGAGAATTGCTCACAAAGATTCAACAACAACACGATATTATACAAAATAATGACTGACATTAGGACAATTGTCAAATAATAAAGGACAACATTGCTGAACACGGCGCAATGTGACCAACATAGCGGTAATACAATTCGGTTTAAACTAATTTTTGCAGCTTTAATCTAAATAAAATATCTGTTACAATCATTTGCTCTATAAAGTAAAATGAAGAGCTTCTCGGTATCTTAAATTATACAACAAATTTAAACATTTTTGCCAAAATTTCATTTAGTCGGGTTAGTTTAATAGA
The DNA here is from genome assembly GCF_002938485.1 of Sitophilus oryzae. Taxonomy (NCBI): domain Eukaryota; kingdom Metazoa; phylum Arthropoda; class Insecta; order Coleoptera; family Curculionidae; genus Sitophilus; species Sitophilus oryzae. The sequence goes on along the minus strand of NW_022146324.1, from coordinate 2,739,212 downwards.
CTTTAATGTCAATGTCGATATGATGACGTGCATCGGAAAATGTTTTGCGATTACAATTTACTTTTAAGTATTCATATTTTCCAAAATGCTTTGTTGCTTTTCTTAGTAACAAAATGCTTACTTTGACAATCAAATGCGTATCTATATTAAAGTTCTTGATAATATTTGCCTTTATATTTTAATTTCATAATTCAATAGCTGTTGTGCAGCGGTATATCGATTTTATAACCTTCATTTGCGTAAACAAAACGAAATTAACGGTACATTGCATAATCTTTTTAATTACATATCTAACAAATTCCAGAAACGAGGAGAGAATATAAAAAAAGTAATAATATACTGTTTTAATTATTTATTTAAACAAATTAGCTGCATTGTACCGCGCATAATATGTAATATTGCATTTGTTTTACAGTTATTTCTTAACGAACTTGTAACTGTACATTGTTTTATTAAATAACACTTTAAAACATAACGCGTTCTATAGTAAATAACGAATTCCGACAGCTCTCGTTTTTGCAATTTGCCTCTGAAAGTTTTTACAGTTTCTTAACCTTCTGGGAACGAACAACAAATAACTTTCTGCGTAGACGAAGAACTTTCAATTTTCAAAAATATGCATAAATTATATAATTGTATGTTGCATAGTCATAACCGGATTTTTATTATATATACATAATTGATAGGTGAGCTGAATTAATTATTTTCAAACAGGCTTTGTTATTTAATGATAAAAATTAAGTAATTTTTCAAATCTCTAAAAAGGTTTTTTTGTTTGTAATTCGTAAAATATATATTCTACATTTATTTAAATTAACGTAATGATAAGAAGAATGCTACGGAATGCTGAAGAATACGGACACAGATAATAAGAAATAATCAAAATAAGACGGTGACAAACCCAGAAGGTATAGCTGAAACAATATTGTGAGAAGCTATATAAAAACCTTGAACCAGCTAATTCGCATACACTCACACTTAATATAGAAAAAGAACCGGCCATAATGAAGACTGAAATAGAAAAGGCTATTGAATCATTAAAGAGCTCAAAGGCACCTGATGTGGATAATATTACAGGCGAAATTATAAAGGCGATGGGGGGAGAGCTAGGTACAGAGATTATCCACAAACTATGCTCTATCATATGGGAATCTGGTAGATGGCCGTTAAAATGGTGCGAATCACTGTTTATACCACTTTTCAAGAAAGGCTGCCCTACTGACTGCGCTAATTATAGAACGATAGCGCTTATCAATCACACTAGCAAAGTACTGCTACACATTATCAATAGCCGTCTAAAATACTTTATTCGAAAATAAATATCTGAAGAGCAAACAGGTTTCATGCCCTGCAAAGGTACTAAAGAGCAAATATTAAACGTCCGACAAATTATCGAGAAAGCGTATGAGTTTAACATCCCGACTCGTATGTGTTTCGTGGACTACAGCAAAGCATTTAATTGTATTAAGTGGAGCAAACTTTGGTCTGTACTACAAACCATGGGAGTCCCTCAACACCTTATCCAGCTGATCCGAGGTCTGTACGAGAACAGCAGAGGAAAAGTAAGAGTAAATAACACCATTTCAGATGCATTTGACTTGGAGGCGGGAGTGCGCCGAGGATGCATTTTATCTCCCTTATTCTTCAGGCAAAATTAATGATTATCGTCGAGAACCCACGAATACAACAGAAATAGCAGGTTTCGAAGTTGTAGATCAATATATGGGTATATCTCGGCTCCTTGATATCAAACAAAGGAGGATGTGACGCAGAAATTAAGAGAAGACTGTGTATAGCACGTAATTCCATGACCAAACTCAATAAAATATTGAAAGATTCAGCCATTTCAATTAGCAACAAACTGAGACTACTAAGAGCCCCAATTTTCCCCATTGCCACTTATGCCTCAGAGACCTGGACATTGAAGTTGGCAATGAAACGTAAAATCGATGCTTTTGACAAATGTGTTTGGTTTGGTTGTCTTATAATAGACTCTTAATCGATAATGGTCCCTATACACAAAATTATAAAAGCATCAATTTAGTTCATCCCATTATTAAAGTCGATTTTCAGAAAAGCAATGTTAGTAATAAGGTAGAGAAAATTGTAAAACAAAAATGATTGATTTAGAAATCAAATAATTTCTGTATAATAAACAAAGTATGCTTGAAATTCAAGCCTACCAACTTAAAAAAACTTACTTATAAGCTCACTAATGTAGAGTATGAATGATGGTGTCTTTTTCAGAGAAATATGTTTGTGATTATCAATTCAAGATTTGTTAAGAAAATGTATCTACACTTTAAATAACCAAGCTTAAACAATGAAAAAACTCTAAAAACAAACATGCGTTTTAGAGAAACATTAACATAGTGGAGAATCTTTCTTTGTAGACCTTTGACAAACAAGAGCTCAACGTATTTCTGGGGTAGAAATATACCAGCTCTAAAAATATTTGCACTTATTTAAGACTCATCCTGTATTATGCTCCTTTACTGGTGGTGAAAAAATGACAGTCAATTAATAGTGTAGGTATGTGTCCCACATGTTAGTCTAAGAATCACACTTATAATGATTTTAGTTACGTTGGCTTTGGAAATCTTCAGATTATATTATTCGCGTGATTCTTGAATGAAAAATGTCTATACCTATGTGGCGAATTCGTCTCTCCAAAAAAGTCATATGGGTATTTCGCCACTGCAAGAAAATCTACAAAATAAAATTAGTAAACGAAAGGTTGAAATTTGCATTGCCCAACTTTAGTTTTGTTTTGGAGGAAATCGTCGTGGGTGTTGAAACTGCTACTGAGCACCTGCCGGAGGCTTCCAAGGTATTTACAAGAGAGGCTTGTAGATATCAACTATCAAAAAATATTGTTTCAAGTGAATTATTAAAATCTAATAAGGAGCACAATGTTGGCAAAAGTTTGCGTAAGAAGGATTGTTTCTACCTAAAAGCAGACAAGGAAAATAGAGTCGTTTTATTTTTTGGATCATGTCAATACATGTCTTGGTTAATTTTTAAGAGCGAAGTGAACTTGCCACCAACAATTTGCAATCTTTTCAATTATCATTTCTTTTTGAAGTTATTTTTCAATATGACAGGGCGACCTTGGTGATTATTGTGAACTATATACCTATTACTATGAATTGCCCATCATGTTCGACGTTTGGGAAATGCTTGGCAGGAGGGTTAGCTCGATACCAGCTTTGTTAAATGAACTTCACTTGATCCTTAAAGAAGAATAGGAAAAAATAACGCAATATGATATATGCAGCCTCAATGACAATATGAACGGATCTACACAGGCAGTCAAGGGAGCCAAAACATAGTATTAGGGAACGGTTGTAGATAACTTTATTTCAACTCAATTTAAAAAATGTAATAATTGTTTCTCTTCCATTAAATTTACCTACCTGTGAAAATGAAAACAACGATAGATTACCATTTCCAGAGGTATTAGTTACTAGAAACACTAATAATTGCCTGGAATTTGATATCTGTAGATAAAAGACCACCACACACAGATACCTATATTACTAATGAGTCTTATCATTGTGTTGAACATAAGATGCCTAGTTTAAATTTCTTAGTTCATAGTCTGCTTCGTCCACTTATCAACGAAAGTTTTAAAATATAAAGAAATTACATCAGGAATGTAGCTGAGAGTAATGATTATCTTTCTTCGTTAGTTGATAAAATAATTAGAAAAAGGAACAAGTTTACAATTTCTGCAAACTCGACTATTTAAGTAGATCATATAGGACAAATTATATTATTATAACGTTTAATAGAGGGTTCATCAGTGGTTTAAGAAGAATTTTTAAAAAATGTTAATCTAAAACAGTTTTAATCATCTGCTGATGATGCTAACATACGACCGATTTTCCTTGATTTAAGAAAGAACAAGATTATTAAGGGTCTTTGATTGTCACGGGGTTTCTAACAGGACATTGTCTCCTCAACGAACACCTCAGCAGGCTGAAACTGAGGAACAAAGGCGAATGCAGATTCTGTGGGGAAAATGGGGAAACACCCATTTTCTTTTTTTTATTAAAGCCCTGAGACTGTATGATGAGTTATAACTCGTTATAACTCAAGAAAGGGGAACACACAATAGATCTGTAAGGTTCGTAATGAACTCCTAAACATTCTACATTCTACATGCTAACATGGTTAGCGAAATGCACATCCAGTGTTAAAAGCAAAGTATTTTGGTGTATTGTGGAGAATGATTCTTTTAGTTTTGTAACTTGGGCAAGAGACAAGAGTGGAGAGACCATGTGGACAGGATGCCAAATGACCGGTTAGCGAAAATTCCTAAGGAGAAAAGACCCAACACGCCTCGACCGCTGGGACGACCATCTATAAGATGGTATGAAAGCTGGTCTTCATCACTCCAACTGATCTTAGGGAACCATTGAAGAAAACATAGGACTTGGTCCTAACGTACGAAGAAGCAGTTTAGTAACTATTAGTGAAAGTAACTATTTATGAAATTTCATGTAAAGATTGTAATCAAAAATATGTTGGGCCAGCTAGAAGACCAATAACCACTAGATTTAAAGAAACTACTTGGCTCTACTATATTACTCGTCATATTTTTGAAAAAAATCATGGTATAGATGTTAATAATTTTAAATTAATTAAGAACGTCTCAAATTACATAAGAAATGTAAAGATAACATGAACAAAGATCATGGTCCATTTCTTTCCAGTTCTCTGTTCTCCCAGTTTTGCAGGTTTGCACTTCAAAGGAAAAATAAAGGTTTTGGCATCGTAATACTTTAATATACTATTACTATATTGTTGAGCGAATTTCACAAATTCTTGTATACGAAATAATATGCTCAGATCTGAGATAATAGACTTATATCAAACAACAAAAAGTCTGCTAAACGTTAAAAAACATTTTGCTATGTTTTTCTAGATATTTTGAAAATACTGTATATGTAATATAACGCTAATCTATAGGACGTGGTACTTTATATGTGAAATTTATTCAGTATCACCGAAAACGATCGTTATTTTCTCGACAGGTCGTAATAACAACGAAGATATTTCGCCAATTGCGCCGACACAGCTATTGTTGAAACTTTCAAAGTCGATAGCGCAAATTGCAGTTCCGTTTCTCACCGTATAATGTTTCTGCAACGTAGATCGAGTTCCAGTATAACCGATAAGCATGAACGTGTACAGCGTGTGTCAAAAAGTTCACCACATGTATTTTTTGTTATTGAAATAAAGTTAATTAAGAATGTCCAAGGCATGTCATAAGACAACTGTCATGGACTGGCGACAAATTACAAAAATCTTCTTTAAAAAAATGTTCAAAATGGTGTTTAACGTCTCTATTTTGCTGCTAAAGCTAATCTAGACTTTGTTTACGCGGAATCCGCACCGCGGTCCTCGACCATGTCATCGTCAATGGCCTACCGACTTGGCGAGTGTTTAAATCGACTCTTACTCATGAGTTATCCGATCCCCTCCGGCCTCGAACCGGCGTGAATGAGCAGCTTGTGACAATAGATTTTACACTCTTGTCATTTAACAACAGTACGACAGAGTTTTCAGACGTTCACCCGTCCATGCACTCCCACCATCTAACGTCGCTTAACTTCATTGATCTATCAGGAACGTACGTAGTTGGGCTGTTTTGACATAGGGCATGGTAGGGTTGGGTTGGTAACAGAGGTTACTAGCTATACTCTATAAAAATACTTTCTAATACAGTTAAGTTAATATTTTATTCAACAATACATTTTAAAAACTTCACAGGTTGATTATCAGACTACCGAATTTGTTACAATCTCTTGTAAAAATCAAAAATTTTGACCTAGCCCATTTAAAATGAGTTTATAGGGTTTCTCAATAATATACCGTATGCGTCTCAAAAGTGGCTCACCCCTATAATTTTTTTATTTTTTCAGATAAAACAACAAGATTTGGTATATTAGTATATGACATAAATTAGAATTTATTGACATATTTAATCGTTTTCGGTCACTTCCTGTTTCACCGGAAATGACTACAACTATTGATTTTTAAATGCCACCTTCGGTATATTGTTACTTTATTCGATAGAAAATGACACTCTGAATAGAATGACATATCATATGTCAACTTTTGACATTTTCGCATATGGTTTATTTAAAATTGTAACATGCGGTTCATAACGACAATTTGACTCGAAATACCAAGTGTGTGGTATCAAACTATTCGTAAAAAAGTGCATTTTCCAAATATGCTAATGAGCCACCCTCGTTCCATTTGAAAAAATTGAGATATGATTAAAAATACGATTTGGGCATCTTTTAACAGGCCAGGACAAGACACTAAAAACATTAAACGATCAAATCTATTTTTCCAACGCTCCTTGATTAAAAATTAGTGTTTTTAAGACAGCCATGGCACTCTAGATTGAAATTTAAAATACAATTTGTTTTTGAGCGAATATGTCAAATGTTGACATATGATGTGTCATTCGATTCAAAGTGTCATTTTCTATCGAATAAAGTAAAAATATACCGAGGGTGCCATTTAAAAATCAAAAGTTGCAGTCATTTCCGGTGAAACAGGAAGTGACCAAAAACAATTGAATACGTCAATCAATCCTAATTTATGTCAAACATACCAAATCTCGTTTTTTATATAAAAAAATAAAACAGTTATAGGGGTGAGCCACTTTTGAGACGCACCCGGTATATACTATATTCTAGATGAAAAAATCAAGATGCTATGTTGAAGTTTTTCTTTGTTATAGCAAGTTTCAGATTTCATTTATAATATATCACCAAAATAAAATGAAAAGAAAACACTAATTCACTACAATACACCAAAACACTTTACTTTTGAATTGGACGCGCGTTTCGCTAACCATGTTATCACCAGCATAATCTATAAATCTCGCCTCAAAGATTTTAATAAATAACATTAATATTTTTCTTTGCAAATCTTGTCTCTTGAGTAACTTCGTAAGGTTTAGGTTGTGACATACCAAATCTCGTTTTTTTATATAAAAAAAATAAAAAAGTTATAGGGGTGAGCCACTTTTGAGACGCACCCGGTATATACTATATTATAGATGAAAAAATCAAGATGTTATGTTGAAGTTTTACTTTTTTATAAGCCATTGCAATAAACAAACATAAATGCAATAAACAAACACATTGACACGTTTTATTTTTACTAATGTCAATGTGACAGTAAAGAAAAAAATATTGTATAAGGTGATTGATTATCTTTGTTATTATTGTATTATGACTTAATTTGTTTATGGATTTTTCGAAATTCCAGTTCCAAGAGGGTGAAACCACCCCTCAAATATTACAATATTTTTTATTTAAAAAACGGTCAAGTTTTCGAAAAAACGCTTAAACACGTATATTTTATTTTGTTTTTTTACATATTTTAAGATTTTTTAAAAATGTATACAAGGTGTTTCGAAAAATCTGGTCATTGATTAATCACGATCCTGCTTAAAGCGCTTAACGTAAAAAGCTGATTTTTGGAAAACAGATTGACTTTACGGTGAAGAGGTTCGATAAGAAGGGATTTTTCGAAACTCGAATTCTAAGGGGGTGAAACTATCCCTCAAATATTAAAATATTTTTTATTTAAAAACCGGTGAGTTTTTCGGAAAAACTCTTAAACACGTATATTTTATTTTGTTGTTTTACATATTTTAAGATTTTTTATAAATTTATACAGGGTGTTTCATAAAATATGACCATTGAGTAATCACGATTCTGCTTAAACTGCTTGACGTTTAAAGCTGATTTTTGGCAAACGGATTGACTGTGGGTTGTAGAGGTTCGATAAGGAGGGGTTTCTTGAATCTCAAATTCCAAGAGAGTGAAACGCCCCTCAAATGTTACAATATTTGTTATTTAAAAAACGGTTAGTCTTTCGGGAAAACGCTTGGACAAGCATAATTTATTTGGTTTTTTTACATATTTTGAAATTTTCATTCAGGGACTTCCAAAATGTTGGGTAATTTCTTAGCCACGATTCTGCTTAAACTGCTTGACGTAAAAAGCTTATTTTTGTCAAATGGATTTTTCGAAAGTCAAATTCCAACGAAATGAAACTACCCCTCAAATATTACCAAGTTATATAATAATATCGCCATATTATTTTTTCTCATGCTGACATAAATGTGAGAAAATTGTATCCAGTTCGTATGTTAAAGGAAATTCTTGCTTTGCTTTATCATCTCCATTACAAGTGATTAATTCGACGCGAACGAAGTCGCTGGTACACGCTAGTCTCTATATAATTTATGAAACTTTAGTAGACGTAAACTTAAATATCCAAAAAATTCCAAAAAAATATTTTTTTGTGACTTTTTTTATCTTTTTTTGTCCAATTTTTGCATATATGTATGTAAAGAGGAATTTTCTAAATTTCTGCCATAATAGTTGTCTTCTATCATGACATTCATATATCATATTGATTTAATCAAGTATGCTGATTAATTCGGCATAATTTTTATCGGTAGCTCAATAATATTTTTTTCTATTTGTTGCGAACTTTTAAGCACACCCTGTATAGCACTTGATCGGACGTACACAACGGTTAATTTCTGCCGTCCAGTATGTCCTACATTCTCTAAACATAGGACGTATAATCGACAGTGACGGATCTAACAGCCCGTGGCGAATTGGGACACAAAACAGAATTAGCAACGTTCAGTCAAGCAGTACCCTGTTATGTAAAGTTGGAGCAGAACGCACTGATTTGTCGGTTTATATGTTTTCTTCAACTTTATTGGCCAGCACGTTAATCCATTCTTTTATTATCTTTAATAGATACATTTTACATATACTAAAATGCATTATTGCAAATATGTTTGTAACTATCGTTTTTCTTAATATAATAATTTATTGTGTGATTTGTGTCCTGTAAGTGTTTACAAGTTTTAAATTGCATTTATAATATTTGACCAAAATAAAATCAAAAGAAAAGACTAATTCACCACAATACACCAAAACACTTTACTTTTTTTTCGCTAAACATGTTAGCATCATCAGCATAATCTATAAATCTCACCTCAAAATTTTTTAATAAATAAGATTAATAATTTTATAAGGTTTGTCTATATTATTTGCCTGATGTGTTAGTCATACCGTATGATTCGAGAAAAAACGGCGTCCAGTTGGCTTGGAAATGACGATCGATAACATTTCCGGTTTAAATTCCATGGAAAATAAATTCCATCGATCATACGGTCATTTCATAGCCATCGCTGGCGTCGTTTATTTCGATTATACAGTATTTAATAGATAAATTGTAGGGTATTATGAAATACCAAATGCCAATTAGTAATTATTCTATTATCAATTATTAGGTATCAGTTTCTATTCATTTAATTAATATTTATTAAATGAAAAATGTGTTTTTTGATAATGCTCTGCATTTAATTGTTTGAATTCAGTTGAAAGGAAGCCATATGTATGCAATTGTTTTATTATCTATTAAAGATTTTAGTTTAAACATTTCAGAATATATCAATAATTTATTTAAATTGATAAAATGTTATAACTTTAGAAAATCCTGATTATATTGGGACTTACTTTGCATACAGTAATGTTATCTACAAGTTTTTTATAGATTTCCAAAACAATCAGCATATCTGGAGATAGAACTTGAATAATAAAAAATATTTTTCAAATTTACGACATGTGTTGTTAAATGAATGTTTTAAAGATTTTGAAAGTTGGACGAAAGCTTCTTCTTGAGGAGCCTCTTCTCAGCGAAGATTGGCGATAACCACAGCGAATTCTTCTCGTCTTTCTGCTCTTCTGACGAGTGTTTGGACATTCATTTCCTGTCCAGTCCCTTATGTTTCTTATCCGCGACAATTGTTTTTTCCCTGGACCTCACTTCCTTTTAATTTTACCTTTGATAATAAGGTGTAGTAGATTGTATTGTCGTTAATATTTGTCGTTCCTAAAAATATGACCAAACTTTGCTGATTTTATTTTTTTTTATTATATTTAGAACTTCCTGAGAATATATTTTGTTCTAGCCTTCTTAGTTCCTGGAATACAGGGCGAATTTTAAAATGTTTACTAATGTTTAAAAAAAAAGTTTTTCGTGCCGGTGAGTGTAAAATTATTTTTGAATTTATTTTTTAACGAACTAACCTTCCGTTTAATTTAATGAGCGGAAATAATGCTTTAACGTCAACATTTTACACTGTTTCCAACCGAATGTAATGAATCTCGTCAAGTAGTTATACGAATTTAATAAATCGTAGTTCTAAAACCAAAAGTGATTAAAGAAAACCAGGGAAATGGGGGATCTAACAGACATAAAATACACACACGGCCCCAGCATTTACGATTTGATGTTAAACGAAAATCCGCTCCGACTTATTATACAGGAGATTTCTTCGCGGACGATAAAATTTTATGATGGCTGTTACGGGCGGTGTGTTTGACGTTCTTCAAAAACATTTTAGGCGAGAGTGTATACTAGGTTTTGATTTAAATAAATGAGAAGATATTCCTTACGACCGACACGTGATTTTAATCTTTCAGATACGAGCCAGGCGCATACAAAGGCGAGATGAGGAGGAAATTACTTTTGCCAGAAAATAATCTTCAGAAAATATACATTTCATACCAAACAAACTTTTAGTCGCGTGATTAAGCTTGACCGGCACAGAGTGTATAATATTTTCTTTTAATCAAAATATTTTAGGAAACAAAAATAAATAAATTATAAATAATTAAACAGGTATTATTTACAAACTTATCAACTAAACTCACCTTCTTAACAGCACTTAAGAGACATAAGGGGCAATTTACGGCTATTAAGCTATCTTGTACACTTCGCACTAAAAGAGGTTCTAAAAAGAACAATGTTCGACTGCAAGGTCTGCTAGTAAACATTTTTCTACTTAAAGTATCACAACACTATTTATTTAAACCAAAAACTCGTAATACAGAACTAAAGTGTCAAAAAGAATGACAATGTCAGGAAATAAATAAATAAATGCGGCAACTTGACATTTTTTACAGCAGAGCTACCACCTGCAGGGCCTATTTAACCTTAAGGACCGGGCTTTGGGCCCGGTAGTCTGGGGGGCCCGTTAAAGGTTGTAAAATATTCATAATTTCTTGAATTTTTGAATTTTGTTGGAAAAGAGGACCCGAATTTTTTCTTGGGCCTTAGGGTCCGACCATATGAAAAATCAAGGGCGTAGATAAGGGGGGGGGGTACTGGGGGACAGTACCCCCCCCTGACGCTTGACGAGATACGAGAATTGAAATAGTCATTGACTATGAAAGGATTTTTTTTAATTAATATCCGACATATAAGAACACTTTGTATGCTTTTAATTATGTTGATTTATCGTTCATAATATGTTTGACCTAATTAAAAGCACACAAAATCTTCTTATTGGCCAGGACAGATTAGTGGGGTTAACTATAATTAATATCCATAAAGATATTGAAATAAATGTTGATGCTGTTATTGATAGGTTTTCCAAACAGCGTACTAGAAAACTTGATTTTGTTTTGTAGTTTTATTTATAGTTTATAGTTTTTATAGTTTTTTTTGATAGTTTAGAGTTTTTTATTTATAGTTTATAGAAAATTAACTAATAAACGTCGTTGTTTCATTTTTGTTTCTGTTATTTACAAATCTATATTTTAATTTTTGTGTTATGTTTTTATATCTTTTTGAAGACAGAAAAATCGCCGTCGTTTTAGTTCGACAAAAAAATTCCGAGGGTGATTTTTTTTGCGACTTAATCATAGTACCACCCCCATAGCATACACCTATCTACGCCCCTGTGAAAAATAGACCCTGACCACCTGAATCCCCAGCGCAAAATGTAAATTCCAGTATCAGAACGGCGCGGCGGGCGCGGCGTCGAATATATTATATTAAAAATTAAAAATACTATCCAAATTGGGTACTTTAGGCATTTTGGATCATGTTAAATGTTATTTTTTAAAAAATAACCTTTTAAAGGGCCCTCCAGGAACAAAATTAAATTCACTAAAAGCTTTTTTAATACGAAAACATCTTCAATCTGTATTAAAAATAGTTTATCCTCGAGGTCTATCGATTTGTTTCAGTCTGGTGGCTACGTTTTACTCAACTCCATCGTGCATTATCGATATGACATCGCCTTTTTTCGAATATTTCATAATTATTTTGATAAGATTTTTTATGAATATTTCCAAATAAAGCTGTTAGGGCAATAGGTAAGAGGTTTTTTTTAGCTTTTTTAATCTGAGACCTTCTTTTGTGACACTAATGAATATTTAGTTGTTGTTAGAGTATTATTTGCCTGTAGTTTATACGTAGTTATTATTAACACCCACTATTTCCAAAACAAAAATAAATAAGATAAAAAGTAATTATTTAAATAAAGATACGCTACTGGAACCACTTAGCAAAAACTCAGAAAATGCCATATCCTAGTAAATTAGATTATTTTGACAGGTAGCAATAAATTGTGAGAATAAAAACAAAATTAGTTAACTCTAAATGAAGTTCTTAATTGAATGTTTTACTACTCGTACATATGTATTATAATTACCTACTAGTAAAAACTCGTTCCGTTATTTTTCATGTTTTTAGTGGAATTACAATGAGATTATTGCGAAAGAGGCTTCAAAAGTACTTATCTAGGTACTTGCAATAGTCCATAAAATATTGCCAGTGTAAAAGTACCTAGATAATTACTTTTGAAGCCTTTTTCGTAATAATCTCATTGTAATTCCAACTCTGACACCGACGATGCCTTTCCGTATTTATATACCATATACAGGGCGAGTCTTAAATAAGTGCAAATATTTTCAGGGCTGGGAGATCTCGATAAAAGAAACATATCTTCTCTTCTTGTCTTTACCGTTTTCCAATAAAGTCCCAAATAACCAAGTTATTTTACTTTGAAAATTTCTAAAAAAATGATTTTTCGCTTAAATTTTGACTAAACTACTAAACTACTGGATCTTTTCTGTTTTTTTTGTAATTTTAATCTATTACAAATGTTGCCATATTATGAAGATATTAATTTTTTTAACTAAAAATTAAAAGTGAATGTGTTGAAAGTTCATTACTAGAGAATTATTCTCTTTCATTTGAAGAAAATGTAATAAAACCTTAGGTATGCATACGCAAATATATGCATACTATAGAAGATTTGATCTTAATTTTAAAATTTAACAGATATGTTCATAGTTTTTCTTTACCTAAATCTAGTTCATTTTTTAAACTGGTTTGATTATTTTTTAACCTGTTACATTTTTATATATTTTATTTTTGTAACTTCAAAATTAAAGACTTTAATAAAAAAAAAGAAAAAACTTTATTTTTTCAGATAAAAAAGACAGATTTGGTACGTCAGTATATGACATAAATCAGGATTGATTGACGTATTCAATTGATTTGTATTCAATCCTGTTTTACCAGAAATAACTAAGTACAACTTTTCATTTTTTAATGACCCCCTTGGTATTTTTCGAGGTATTTTTATTACTTTATTCGATAGAAAAAGACAAATTTGACACGAAATACCAAGTGTGTGGTACCAAATTATTAGTAAAAAAGGCTTTTTCTAAAAATGCCAATGAGCTACCCTCGTTGAAAAAATTGAGATATGGTTAAAAATACGATTTGGGTATCTTTTAACTAGCCAGGACAGGACACGAAAAATAATAGACGATCAAATCTATTTTTACAAGGCATCTTGATTACAAATTAGTGATGTCTTTAACACAGTCATGACACTCTAGATTGAAATTTAAAATAGGATTTTTTAAGCGAAAATGTCAAAAGTTGCTATATGATACACCATTCTATTCAGAGTGTCATTTCCTATCGAATAAAGTAAAAAAAATACCGAGGGTGTCATTTAAAATAAGAAGTTATAGTTATTTCCGGTGAAACAGGAAGTGGCCAAAACCAATTGAATACGTCAATCAATCCTAATTTATGTCATATACTAACATACCAAATCCCGCTTTTTTATCAGATGATAAAATGAAAAAGTTATAGTGGTAACTTTATGAGGGGTAACCACTCTTGAGAAACACCCGGTATATTATGATCGTGGCCCTAAAAATAATACCTTCCCTATAAACAATATCAGAGGGAAAATTCAATCGCAGTTTAATATAAAATGCTTCAATAGACCACAAAGTTGCATTCACAACAATATCGCAAATCGCAACTCCTAAATATTCAAACTCGTAGATAGAAATCACAGTCCCAGTATACAAAATCACAATCGCAGCAAAATCGCAAATCGCCACAAAGTGGCAAATCGCAGCTATAGTAACACTGGTTGCCTAAATTGAAACTCGCAAATAGAAGAAATCGCAATCGCAGCAGAGCCAATCGCAGGTTGCGACTGCGATTTTAAAAAGACATTAATAAAAAAAAAGAAAAAAAACTTTATTGTATTGGTAAAATGATAATTGCAGTTACTTATTACATCCCCTTGTATTGACGTCACGCTACGCCGCTGTAGACTACAGTACAGCGCAGAGGTTATAGTCAGGCAGGTCTGGGAAAAATCACAAATATAAGACCTCTGCCACAAAATCTGCGATGAGCCCACACATTTCTGGCTGCCACCAATTTCGCTTATAAAAATTGACAAAACGTGATGCTGCGATTGTAAGTTATATCCTTACCGTTATCCCCTTTTACGCTAAAACGTTCCTGCGTCTCGCGATGGATGGATCAACGTTATCATCTCCGTTCGCCATTCTGGAAAAAAAAGCACAAAAGCCCGATCTCGACGTGCAAATCGTTTTCGCGTAAAACGCTAATAGAAAACGACAACGCTTAAAACGATAAAAGTTAAGATTAAGGCCCATCTCCAATAATTACGTCTCGTGGAGAAATTGCAGTAATGACTTTTCGTGCCGAATTAATTGAAACTGTCGAGCGCCTTGAGCCGGTCGCTTAAATTTCGTGTCAGATTGTTAAGACGAATTTTTGGAATTTGCATTTTTATTCCGTTGACTCCGTAAGTCGAGACACCGTTTGAAATATTATAAAGGAAATGCTAGTGACATTGTCTGAAAAATTGAAATGATTATAAAGCATTTTTTTTATCCAAAAAGGTTGTTTATTTTCTTATGTTCCGGCATTATGATAAAACTGTTTTTGAAAAGAAGGGAAAGAATGTATGTCAGGCCATTAATTAAGTATTATAATTTGGCTTGTGTGCCACTGAAAATACAAATCTATCGGCCCAAGGGCGAACGCACTTTAACCAATTTCGCCATGCTCTTGATATATGCCAAATGCATGGTTCAATTGGAGTAATTTCAAGATGCATTTGGGATAAACGCTTTAGAATCGCTGGTTGCAAAGACTACATCTTGCCTTATCTTGAAAGTATTGCGATTTTCATGACTTCATACCAAAGTCTTCAAAGACCATTATCAATCTGGCAGAATTTACGGCAGAAGCACTTCAACTTTGTTATGAAGTACTGCGAATTTGCGATAAAAGCACTTCGAATTTGTTATAAAGCACTGCGAATTTGTGACCAAAGCACTTCGAATTTGTAACAATATAGTGGAAATTTGCGACAAAATCATTGCGAATTTGTAACAAAGGCACTGTGGTTTTTGTAACTAAAGCACTGGGAATTTGTTACAAAAATTCACCTTAACCCGAATCATACAGGGTCAATTTTTCTTTCAAATATATTTGCAAATAAGTGTTATTTGAGTGTATGTGGCGTTATTTATATCTAATTAAGTACACAACAATATCAATTATTTGCAGCAAATATATTTGAATTCAAAATTGATTTTGTATGGTTCGGGTTAGGGTAAATTTAAAAATAATACAAAATTTTGAAAATATTTTTATTGTTTATTTTGATGTATCTTTGTTTAACAAAAATTAAACTTTTTTTAAAGATAACTTATACTAACAATAAAAGAACATTTTAAATTTGATATTTGAAATAAACAAAACTAATATATATCATTTGCATCACTGTTTTCATCAAGTTGATGATGGCTGATGGATACTTCATTTATTACTTTCAATAGCTTTGAAAGTAATAAAGAAAGTTGTACCTCATAAAACGAGAAACCCTATAAAACACACGAAAATGAGACACCCTGTACACATTCAAACAAAACCAGAATCTCCTAAAATATTAACGTATGTTTCTCTCAGGTTAACTGTAATTCCAAGTTTAAATTGTTTCAAAGCGCGACATATGAAATCCTTTTAACTCGTATTAAAGACGTTCGAAACTATCGATACGTTGAAATATCGATATTGTTTAAAAATATCCATATATCTATGTATACCGGGTATTTTTCAAAACTGGCATCATCTCTATAACTATCATATTTTTTTCAGACAAAAAACGAGATTTGGTATGTTACTATACGACATAAGTCAGAAATGATTGACTGAACTTGAAGATTGTATTTAATTATTTTAGGTCAGTTCCTGTTTCACCGGAAATGACTTCAACTTTATTGATTTTTAAATGGTACTCTCGATATTGTTTTACTTTATTTGATAGAAAATGACATTCTGAATTGAATGACCTATAATATGTCAAGTTTTGACATTTTTGCTTTAAAAAATAATATCTTAAATTTCAATCTAAAATGCAATGGCTGCGTTCACAGCGACAATTTGGCTTAAAAGCATGTGATACCAAATTATTCGTTAAAAAATGCCTTTTCCAAATAAATATGCTAATGAGCCACCGTTACCTCGTTCCATTTGAAAAAAATGAGTTATGATTAAAAATATACGATTAGGGTAGGTATATTTTAACTGGCCAGGACAAGACACGAGAAACAATAGACGATCAAATCTATTTTCCAAAGCTCTTAAAATTATAGAATTTAACACAGTCACTCTAGATTGAAATTTAAAATACCATTTTTCTTTAAGCGTCAAAAATTGAGATATGATATGTTATTCTATTCTTCTTTCTTCTAGTGCAGATCCATTAATATTGCGATAACATTTTCCATTGCTTCTCTGTTCCGGGCGGTGTGTATTAACGACTGAACATCGAGTAGCCCTGTCCACTGTCTAATGTTCCTCAGCCAAGACATTTTCTTCCTTCCGATACCCCTCCGGCCTTCGATCTTGCCTTCTATCAACAAATGCAAGAATTGATATTTGGGGTTTCGCATTATGAGCCCCAGGTATGCGGTCTTTTTCTTTTTAATCAATTCAAATAATTCACGCTCTTTGTCAACGCGTCTGAGAACTTCCTCATTTGTCAATCTAGCCGTCCAAGGTATCTTCAGGATTCTGCGATATAGCCACATCTCAAAAGCCTCCAATTTGTTGATGGTAGCTGCTTTCAGTGTCCAACCTTCCATACCATAAAGGAGCACCGACCACACATAACACTTTACGAATCTTAATCTAAGGCTAAGGTCAAAATCAGAACAGACAAGTACTTTTCGAAACCTCAAGAATGCCTGCCGAGCTTGTTCGATGCGACATTTAATTTCCTTGTCTGATGTCCAATCTTCGGAGAGCCAGATGCCCAAGTACTTAAATTTATCTACTCTTTCTATGGGCCTTTCTATGGGCCTAACGTTAGGATGGAGTTTATAAACACATCTGCGTTTCTGGATATAATCTTAAATTTGGTTTTCTTGATGTTGATGTTTAAACCCATTACTTTGCTCTGTTCTCCTACCTTGTTGACCAGTTGTTGTAGGTCGCGTATATTGTCTGCAATTAAGACCGTATCGTCGGCATAGCGGATATTATTAATCCACACTCCATTAACTTTGACCCCCATTTCCACGTCCTCCAGAGCCTCTTGGAAAATAGCTTCTGAGTATAAATTAAATAGGAGTGGAGACAGCACGCAACCCTGTCTCACCCCCCCTTCTAACTTGTATGGGATTGGACATGGTATTAGACAATTTTATTTGTGCTGTTTAGTTCCAGTATAACTTCTCAATGCATTGGATGTCTTTATGATCTATATCAAGTCTTTTTAGGAGCTGCATTAATTTGTGGTGCTGTACGCGATCGAATGCCTTTTCGTAGTCTATGAAACGTAGGCACACATCCTTTCTCTGATCGTAGCAGTTCTGGACAAGCACCTGTGTCACAACTATCGCTTCCCTGGTGCCTAACCCTTGTCTGAACCCCATTTGCGAATCGCTTATGTCCCTTTGACATTTTTTGTAAATTCTACTTAGTGTATTATTTTCAGAAATATTTTTAGGGTATGGCTCATCAGGCTGATAAGTCTGTGATCTTAACACTTTCTGGCATTGGTCTTCTTAGGCAGAGGGGGGTATAAAAGTAGAACGCAACCACTGTTTGGGGTAGTGACCTGTCTCATATATAATATTGAATAATTTATGTAATGCTGTAATGCCTCTTTCATCTAGCAGCTTAAGTATTTCTGCAGGAATTTCATCTGGCTCAGCCGCTTTGTTATGTTTCGAATTAAGTATGGCTTTTTCAATTTCATCTTTAGTGATCGATGGGCCGGTTAGTGATTATTGATATCAGCTGAGGGTCTTTCATCGTCAAAAAGTTCTTCTATGTACTTTTTCCAAACATTGTTCTTTTCTGTGCTTTCGAGGACAATCTGGTTATTATTATTGACTGTCACAGTTGATCTCATTTTTTTATATATGCCAGCAGTCTCCTTCAGCTTTTTATGCAGATTAAAATTGTCATGTTGGTTTTGCAGCTGTTCTAATTCTGAACATCTTTGCTACTCTATTCTATTATTCTATTCAGAGTAAAAAATATCGAGGGTGTCATTAAAAACCAAAAGTTGTAGTCATTTCCGGTAAAACATTAAGCGACCAAAACTAATTGAATACTGCAATCAATCCCGATTTATGTCATTTTACTAACATACCAAATATCGGTTTTTATCTGAAAAAATAGAAAAGTTATAAGGGTGAGCCATTTTTGAAAATCACCCTGTAATACAATTTATGTAAACTATAATTATGGGATGAAAATTTAGTATTTTTAACTTGACATATAGGTACTCATATTATGATTTATTTCGCCAATATTATCATTTAACTTTAACCCTAATTTAAGAACTTCAATTATAGTATCAAGATCAGAAGTGGGATATTTTCTTATTATTTACTTATCCAGACAATACAATCCATAACTACCGATTTAGCATGACCTGGTTGATAAACGACAGATAATGATTCCGAAACGATCTATTTATATATCGATATTTTTTTTTCTTCTAAGATGCCCATCTCTATAGCGGGGCCGGGGGCGCCAGGTTGCCAGATTGGAACTGTGTAATTAACCTCTCCGCCCCGCAGACTTAATTATTGAGGTGACCTTTGGCTCTGCCGCCGCGAACGCTGCGAATTTTGAATAAAGAATGACGAAAGACGACAGGACCTGTAATTACTGACTCATCTCGGAAAATGCCCAGACGAGAAAAATTTTAAAAAGATTTTATATCAAAAGACGTTTAATTAGTGCAACAAATACCTGGCAGAAATGTTGTTTCGTTATTTTTTATTTTTCTTTGTCTTTTCTTTTATTTTGTCTGCCATAGAAGGCTTATATTTATATTTTATATTATGTCTGCCATAGAAGGATGTGTCGAATATACAACGATTTTTTTTTAAATTTCGTTTAAATTCTTCGAGTGTTGAAATTCTTCTCGTTTAGAAACGACACATTTGCCCCTGAGCCTCGACTGGTCACCGTATTAGTTTAATAATTATAAGCTTGGTGTATTTCAGTTGATTTCAAAAAATTCCGACAGCGGCGCTGTATGTGACAGAAATCAGAAATTTTCGCTATGTATTTCACGCCGTCCCGGTTACAGTTCACGTTGATCGCATTAAAATAATATGAAATCGTGGCTTTGTCATAATATTAAAATATTTTAGTTTTTTGCTAGTGCAGTTATTCACTGAAAAAAAGGATCTCTCAGTCGAAGATGAATATGACTTTGACCCAAAAGATTGGCGCTTTTCAATAGGGCCAAGAACGACGTTTCTTTGCCCAAAGCATTAACTATCTTTTCATAAGCTTTAAAAAATTACTTTAGAGAATAGAAGAATCCAACGTATTTCACTCTTGACCCAAAATTAATATGCAAAGAAGTTCTTGCTACAAGAACAATAGTCTCTTTGATTCATGCAAAAAATCTTGATTGAAAAGGGACATTTCTTGATTAAAGAGACACTTTTCTTAAACCAATAGCGAATACCATTGACTCAACTAAAATTTATTTTGATCTAAGAGAAGTCTATACATCATATACAGGCATATTACGAGGTATATTATTTTCTGATAAATTTAGGTTTTCCTAGTCTGTAGTAACTAAAGTGGTATTATTTTCCTCGATAGTATGTAGTTATTTCTGCTTCTTCACTCCTTGGTATTTTTTGGGGTGGTTCATCTCTCTACAAATTACAAAAAAATGTTACATTACGATTAATCAAAGTAAAGCAAACAAATTATTCAAATTATAAGCTTTGGTCACATTTTGAATTTTTTAATACGACGACTTGAAATTCTAAAATTTTTGTAATTATTTGCATAAAAAAATCGATACCTATATTCTTATTCTATCTATAGTCGCGCATGCATTATCTAAACAGGTGCATTAGGTAAATGTCTCTTACCTTCAAATATAGCAAATAAATGCTCTAATTTCCATTTTTTTCAGAAACTCCTTTAAAAAATCTATATATCCTAAAATTTGTCCATAAAAAGTAACAAATGCATGTTAGTAACGATCACTAATTTGTTATACGATATGCGTTTAAAAAGCAAATTATGCAAAATTCCAAGTGGAAAATTCCAAGCAACAAAACCCGTGCGTACTATGATGTGCGATATACCATCCTTTGTCATCGTCTTGGCGTGCCGTAATTATTTTTCATCAAAAGAGTATTTAGCTATTGGAAAAATGGCCATGTTTCTTAAATGAAGTACTTCCTAGCGTATTTTTGTTATTATCTTAAAACAAAGTAACTTGCATTTGGTTGAATGAAAATAGATTCAAGAGAAATTTTCGAATTTTTCAAGAGAACAAGTCTTCTTGAGTTAAGAGAGTTTTTCTTCAGGCAAAATATTTTCTTTTACGTTACAATAAATTCTCTTGCCACTAAATTTTTTTTTCAAGAACGATGACGACTTTAGTTCAAGTCTATTTTTTTTATCAGTGTTGAGACTATAAAACATTCATGTACGAGGTTTGTGAGATGTAATGCTGTTTCGGGTAGTAAAAAATAATTAAAAAAGAATTCGAACTAGGCGTTGTGACAATTTCAATGTTAATAAAATTGCCGAAAAAATGCGTAAAGGAGAGCGTAATTAGGGCGTTGTTGCGTGCAATAACATTCAATAACTCAACTTTCCCGGTTATTCAACTCTCCCCAAACAACATTTTATAGCTTCATAGTTTCTTCATACTATTGATTCAAGCACTTGATTCTAGATTCTACTGGATTCAAGCACTTCGACGAAACAAGTGAGTAAACAAAGTGCTCGTTACATAATCAAAAAATTAAATATACATATACTACGAGAGGATAAAATATAATTTGCAATATTAATGGTATACTTTTTTTAATCAACTAGTGATTAAATGTTTCCTAAAATTATAATTATAATATGTATCTTTAAAAATTTCGTTATAGTCGAAATAGCCCCATTTACCCCACTAGCAATACCGGTGATTAACTATGCTCGCTACCGTAGATGAACTCATCTAAACAATTTTTTTGGTTGAAATAATATATTATAATACAAGTTAGACCTTCTGAAGATATCACCATATTTACTTTTTTATTTTTATTTTTAGAATTTTCACAAATAATACTTCCGAACACTTTAGAATAATTATATAATTTTTTTTCGAACAGTCGCTATCTAAACCCGCGTATTTGTATACAGGGTTGTTCACCACATACGACACGGAGTATTGTAACTAAACGATTAGATTTTTACAAATTGTAAGTTTTGGGTTCGTTGAAGGACTATTAGAGCTACAATATAAAAATATTTTTACAAGATACAGAGTGTCCCAAATAAATAAAAAATATCAAAGTTGTATTTTTTTAAATGGAATACCCTGTATATTATTGCATTTTTAGTTTCTACGATTAAAATAAAGGTAAATTTGATTAAGGTTTATTACACTTAAACCTTACCGTTTTTGAAATATTTTCAATTTTGCGAAATTGCAGTATAAATTTTAAGGCTTCATTTCTCCGAGGATATCAAAGTTTTTAATACTAAATATTTACTGAAGTTTATTTATTGATCAGTTATTGTGTTGCAATAATAAAAATTATACTACCTTATACAGAGTGTCTAAAAATTTATTTTACATAATTACTAGGTGTAAACGGCTTATAACTTATTTACTTTAAATATAACACCCTGTATATCTTCTGAGAATCAGATGCACAATTTAATTGTCTATCAAATTGTATTATACCACTTCTTACCTATTCCTTCAAGTTTTCGTAGAAAATGTATTTTCTTATAATTTAGACCTCAATATACCCAAATATACCCATGGAATATTGATATTTTAGATTGTTTTTAAAACAACAAATGTACAAAATATACAGGCTGGTAATATTATCGTTTTTAGTAAAACGATAATATTACTAGCCCATTTCTATGCAAAAAGAAAACTATTTAGATCTTTATCAAAGAGTATACCATTAATTAAATATACCACCAGTATTTCTGCCCAAATACTAATTAACTACATACTTAATTGTGTTCGTTAATAAATTATTCTAAATAAATGTGGATTTGAATCAGAAATCAATATAATAATAAGTTATGAAAATGAAGGTCTCTGTTATAAATAAGCATTTGTCAAAAAATTAAATATCATTTTTAAGGTGTTACTTTTTACCACACTGTCTAATACACAAACATAATTCAGTTTTTTAGTATTTGGAGTAATTATTATTAATCAACGCAAACAGTCAATTAATGTAGTTTGAATACTGAAATCATATTAATTGGTCCTCTTTAACAAATATTTAAACAGTTTTTTTTAATTTGTTAATGAAATAAACGAACTATATCGACAATATTAGTATCTGTACTCTTTAAAAATTCTTTAAAAATCTTTAAAAATAATCTAAAATGTCAGTATTCCATGGGTATATTGATAAATGAGTTCTAAATTACAAGAAAATGCATTTTCTACGGAAACTTGAAGGGATAGGTAAAAAATGGTATAATGCAATTTGATAGACAATTAAATTGTGCATCTGATTCTCCTAAAATATACAGGGTATTCTATTTAAATTAAAGAAGTTATTGGCGTTTGAAGCTAGAAATTATTTAAAATAAATTTTTAGACACTCTGTATAAGGTAGTAAAGTTTTTATTATTGCAATACAATAACTGATCAATAAATAAATTTCAGTAAATATTTAGTATTAAAAACTTTGATATCCTCGGAGAAATGAAGCCTTAAAATTTATACTGCAATTTCACAAAATTGAAAATATTTCAAAAACGGTAAGGTTTAAGTGTAATAAACCTTAATCAAATTTACCTTTATTTTAATCGTAGAAACTAAAAATGTAATAATATATAGGGTGTTCCATCTAAAAAAATACAACTTTGATATTTTTTATTTATTTGGGACACTCTGTATCTTGTAAAAATATTTTTATATTGTAGCTCTAATAGTCCTTCAACGAACCCAAAACTTACAATTTGTAAAAATCTAGTCGTTTAGCTACAATTCATCGTGTCGTATGTGGTGAACAACCCTTTATACTAGTTGTTTACGATATTCTCCGATAGTGGCAGTACCGGCGCAGCGGAAAATGCACCAAGCCTAGAAATAATTACTCCATAGCCAGTAGACTCTCCGGCACTGGTTCTTCGAATTTTCTCAGGACCAGAGGCGTAAACATTGAACGCAATTTTAAAAGGCGGTCTGTAATTTTCTCGCGTCCGATACAAACCGAGAAAACCTCCGAAAAAAACGATAATCAACGAAGAAGAACGATCGTAAAGTGTCCGATTTCTAATTAAGCGCGGCACAAAAAAATAAAGATTCAACGAAAAAAAAGGACGAAACGCGAGCGCATTCAAAGCTCGTCTTCTGCGCGATTTTTCGTGCCGTTTTTCGTTGTTTTTTCCATTAGACGGACGGGAATGTCGCTGGAGAAAAACGCCGGTAAATAAGATCTTTAGAAACGGAGAAAATTACGGCCTTTATCTCACCTACGATTAATAATAATTTTTAGTCTTAATTTTTAGAATTTTCACAAATAATACTTCCCTTTATAACCATTATATATAATACATTTTTCGTACACTCGCTATTGAAACCAGTGTATTTGTATATACTAGTTGTTTACGATATTCCCCGATGGTGGCAGCACCGGCGGAGAATGCACCAAACCTAGAAATAATTACTCCATAGCCAGTAGACTCTCCGGCACTGGTTAAAATTCTTCGAATTTTCTCAGGACCAGAGGCGTAAACATTGAACGCAATTTTAAAAGGCGGTCTGTAATTTTCTCGCGTCCGATACAAACCGAGAAAACCTCCGAAAAAAAAACGATAATCAACGAAGAAAAACGATCGTAAAGTGTCCGATCTCTAATTAAGCGCGGCACAAAAAAATAAAGATTCAACGAAAAAAAAGGACGAAACGCGAGCGCATTCAAAGCTCGTCTTCTGCGCGATTTTTCGTGCCGTTTTTCGTTGTTTTTTCCATTAGACGGACGGGAATGTCGCTGGAGAAAAACGCCGGTAAATAAGGTCTTTAGAAACGGAGAAAATTACGGCCTTTATCTCACCTACGGTTAATAATAATTGGCCTCGGCCGTACGTACGCTTGTCTGACCTAATTTATACGATTGCGCCGGCCGTTTCGTGTCTCAGGGCGCGCGGCGCGGGATGCCGCTTTGATTTACCACCATTAACGGCTATTTTCTTATCTCATCTATAAAGATGTCCTTAAAACAATTATTTCTCGTTTTATCGCACGAAAAAGAACCTGAACGTTTGTTACTGAAGAAGCCAAGTTTACTCTAGAAGACAGGGTTTAAGATAAATGCATGAAAGCATTTTTAAACGGTTTTACAGAGAGTAGTTCTCCATCTCCAATATCAGTCGTACCAAAACTTATAGCACGAATGGTTGTCGTCTCGACGCACTCAGTAATGAGATGTTCATTGAGGAGAAACTGTCCTGTTAGAATAACCGTGACGATACGAAGATTGTTCTTTACCTAAATCAAGGTAAATCTTTGATTTGTCTTGGTCGTAAGTCCTCAGAAAATTTCAAATGATCTAGCTAGGAAAGGAGCGAACACTCCACTAACTGGACCAGAACCGTTCTGTTTTCCAAACGGGAACCAACTGAAAGCGGAACTGAAGAATCTGGAAGACTCCATCCGTAACTTGGAATGGGTGTCCTCCAACGGTCTAAGACATTCGAAAAAGTTCCTCAGAACTTACGACCGAGAAAAATCAAAGGTTTTCTGTGATTTAAGTAAAAACAATCTTCGGATTGTCACGGGGTTTCTAACATGACACTAACATGTCTCCTCAACGAACACCTCAGTAGGCTGAAGCTGAGAAACAACGGTGAATGCAGATTCTGTGGGGAAAATGGGGAAACACCAGAACACCTTATCACTGAGTGCGCCGAGAGGACGACCATTCGTGTCATGAACTTTGGTACGCCTGATGTCGAGGATGGAGAGCTGGCCTTTATGGAGCCGTCTAAGATACTGGCTTTTGTTAAAGCACTGAGACTGTATGATGACTTATAACTCGTTATAACTCATAACACAATATATCTGTAAGGTCGCAGTGATTAACTCCCCTTCTAAACATTCTACATTCTTCTACAAGTCTTCTACAAGTCTACAGGTCCTCAGAAATTTGGTCTACTCATTTCTTAGGTGACCTTTTTCACGGTAATCAATTCTAGACTAGTGTGGGGCTGTGTGCGTGCTCTAAATACTTTAGGTGAACGTAGCATTGTTACGTTGGCCTGAGTAGCAGGGTACAAGAGTTATGAGAAGGTAGATGAAAGGGCCAAGCTAGGCTCATCAATGCCATTCATAGGCTCAGAACCCTTCTGCGGTGTTGCAAAAGCAGTCGCGAGAATGGCCACGGAACGATGGGTGGACAACAAATGTCTAGAATGGCGATAAAGTTCGTAGTAGAACACTCTCCACAATTCACGGTAGATTTGTTAAGCAAAGACAAAAAGACAGTCAACGCTGTAGTGGGTCTTCTAAAAGGGCATTGTGAGTTGAATAGGCATCTAAAGCTAATGGGGTTGGGGACGAAGCCATGTGTAGGTTCTGCCAATCTGAAGAAGAAACGACAACATATTCTATGTCGGCACGGCAAATGTGCGATTCTCGGTAATAAGCAATAATAGGCCTCTAGCAGGGAGCTACATGGAGGGATCAGTCTCCAAGTTGTTAGACTTTGTGAAAAGGATAGAACTGGAGAATGTGACCTAAGGATCAGAAGAGGACCACAATAGATCTGAGAAGGTCGCAGAGGATCAGGCCGATAGCCACCTCTAAGAATCTAATCTAATTTAATCTAGGTGACCTTCCATGTGATCGCCTTCCCTCTACCTTTCCCTCCATTATCAGTCTCTCCGTTGAGGTGCCACTCCTAGCAATATGGTCAAAATATCGCAGGATTGACTGATTTAATTTTATAATCAGATGTATGTCAATTTCTAGTACTTCAATAAAGGGGGGCTTAGCTTCAAAATTTAAGTATGTGCACTTGCTTCAACAGAAATAGCTTCAGTTATTTTCTTCAGTGTCTATATTTCTATATTAAACGATTAAACAGTTACAGTATTGTAAGTATATTCGCATTCGATACAATAATTGTAGGTACTCAATAAGAAAACGGGCATGCAGAAGCAACTGAACTTCAGAACTCAAAAACAGAACCATAATATTAAAAGTGTTACAACATTAAACATCAAATAAACTTTACTATATCCGTGGTACTAAGGCATTTATTTTGTTATAACCGACTGATTTTTGCTCATTTCCGATGCAAATATCTGGACCGACCGTTAAAATCCTGTTCACTTTTTCCTTTCAATCTGTTTACGGTGGAAAGGCAATTAGCTAACAACAGCACAACGTAATTATTATTTATTTATTGCGTAAGAGCTACGATAAAAATCGGTACAGTTATGAGTTATGTGGTTATTTAATTCCAGATCCATTATTAGTATGATTGCTAGAATAATAAACCTTAATTAATTATTTTTCTTTAATATACACTCAGTTCTTTAATAGGGGCTTGTGAAAACAGAAATTATCTTATGTACCGTAGTAGAAGCAGTAGTACTATGTTTATTAGTACTATATGTAGAAGCAGTAGTACTATGTTATAAACCTACCTTGTGTTGATCAATAATGAACACATTCTTATTTTTTTAAATTTCTTTATTTAATTAAATGCCGAAGAAGACTATGCGTCTTGCTGGAATGTCGATCTGGGAATATCTAGATCTTGAGTTAATACGCCACCGCGCCGCGCTGTGGGCTAAAACTAGTTCAACTTCAAAAACCTAGTTGAATTGTTGGCACTTTTTGCCCCTTTAACATTTTTCTTCTACCAAAATTAAGATATTACTAAAAAACAATACTTACTTCAAGCAATCACATTTCAGCGCAACACTCAGTGGTTGTAGCATTTTTTAACATGTCAAGCAAAATGGAAACTTAAATGGCAGGCTGTCAACTGACGTAAACCAAATTTTGTTTCACACAGCCTTCTATGTTAGATTAGCATTAATATTTTCCGGAAAATGTTAAAAGAAAAATATAACATTTTTAACATTTTTTTTTCGCTAAAAAACTACATGGGCAACCTTCTGGGGGTCGGTCTATATACTATCGGTATATACTATATATGCTACGGCTAAAATGGATACTTGGCTAGTTTTCAAACTAGCCAGCTATTTTGCAAAAAGCGCTGTTATTTTGTTGGCCAGTTTGTGGTGTTGGTTGTGCTGTTTATTTTGAAAATAGCTGGCTAGTTTGAAAAGTATCCAAGTATCAATTTTAGCCGTAACATAGATACTACCGGTTAAAATACTTGCACTTATTTCTGGGACACCTTGTATATGTCTTACTTCCTTGTGGAATCTTTCTTTTCGAAAGGATACCTTGTGGTGTCTCTTGCATATATTTTTTAAAGATCTGAGCAACTAATACTCTAATTGGAAATAAACAAGGTAACTATTCTTGCTACAGTTTTTTTGATGATTTTAAAATAAATTAGTTAAATTACGCTTCTAGATATATTTAAAATTCCGGTCACGTTCCACCTTTAAATTTAATTTAGCTTAAAGCCCTTAGGCTGTAAGCTTTCCAGAGCCTTAATTTGCGCCATTTAATCCTAAAACCTCCGTATATTCAATTATTCAGGCGAAAGAATAAATTTCTATTAAGTGGAATATCGTTACGGCGCTTAGAGCAAATGCACCGTCCGATCCGATTTAAATACAAATTTAAATGAAAAACACGGTACTTTGTATGATTGCTACCTATAAAACGTCTTGCGGATTTTATTTGCCTTAATGAGCAGCTAAATAAAATAAGTAAAATAACTTGTAACGGAAAATATTTCTATTTTTTATGTTTTAAGTAACCTATATATTTTGAAATTATTCATTCGTAAGAGAGATATGGTTATTATTTGTTGATTTACAAGTACAATCATCATGATCAGCAGCTTTTTAGCTTATTCAACCATTTCCAATTATGGTGTAGCCACCCTCACATATTTAAATATGCTCTTTGTAGTTGGGGCCATTGTTGTCCATTGTTGGTTATGCGGGCCCAAGTTATCCCTGCTAATTTCCTAATATCATTGTCCCATCTCAGGTTTTGTCTTCTTCTAGGTCTTTTAATTCCTCGTGGGTACCATGTTGTAATTTCCGTGGCCCATCTGTTGGTTTCGTGGTCCTTCTTGCCAGGTATCCTGCCCATTGCCACTTGAGATTTGATTCTGCGGATGACATCTATTACCTGAGTCTTTTGTCATATCCACTCTATTCTTTTACGGTCTCTTTTGTTATTCCCAGCATTTATTTAGTTTCATTGAGCGTCGTGCGACCTGCTGTTTCCTTATAATGTCCGTTTTAAGTGTCCAGGTTTCGCATGCATAGCTTATGACTGTTAGTACACATTGGTCAGATGTTTTTCTTTAGATAAAGTGGCATTATACAGGGTGGTCCGAATTGTATTCTGGAAACTTCGGCAACATATTCTGCAGATAAAATTAATTAAAAAAAGTTCGTATAAATGTATGTCCTAAAATGCTTAGTTTTTGAGATACAGGGTGTAGAAGTTTCATTTTTATTTCCATTTTTTTCCAAATAATTTCTGAAGTAAAGTCAATATTCGGATGAAAATTGGTGTCTGGGAGTTTTTTGACATCAGAAAATTGATTTTGATGTCAATATGGCTCCTACTAGTAGAGGCGCCACCTACATATTTTTAACCGGTTTCAAGAGTAATAACTTTTCGTCCGTACCTGTATAAAACTACTGAGTAAAACAATGTACATTTACAATGTTTTTTTTACGTAAAAAAGGTCTCTTGGTAAAAATCGCTACGAGTAATGGTTTTCGAGATATTTGGAATCGAACCAGCTTGGATGACTGACAGCATAAAGGCCTTAATCAATGACAAACAAAAATTCTATCAAAGATGGCTCTCAGACCGAACAGATACTAACTGGAGTCATTACAAGCAAAAAAAGTAGAGAGTACGAGCCGCCATTAAGGTAGGAAAAACAGATATTTGGGAAAGAAGGTGCCAGCAAGTGGAAAGCCTAATAGGGGCGCACGGAGTACTGAGGGTATGGAGAACAATGCGAAAATGAAAACCAATCAAACGGACAAGCTCTTGAATAGAATGGATATAGAAAAATGGCGCAACTACTATGCAGAATTACTGACAGAAAACCGACCAGAATTCCGAGCAGTAGAAGATGAGAACAACCTTGCAGGCACTTTAATGATAAGCAAAAGAGAAGTACATCAAAGTTTCAAAAGAATGAAAAATGGACGGTCACCAGGTCCTGGTAATATTGTAGCCGAATTGTTAAAGTGTGGAACCCAAAGACTACGCTGGCGTCTGGCAGAGCTATTTAACCAATGCTGCCTGCAAAGTAAACTACCCCGAGAATGGCGAGTGGCTCACATAGTGTCCATCTTTAAAAAGGGAAATCGTAACGACCCCACTTGTTATAGAGGCCTAAGCATTAACAGTTCGGTCAACAGACTTTTTGGAAAGGTGTTACAGGGTAGGCTCAGGGACAGTATTGGTGACAAAATCTCGGAAGACCAAAGCGGATTCACACCGGGGAAATCTTGCACAAATAACCTTTTTGTCCTGCAGCAGGTGATGGAAAAAAAGATAGCAGTAGATCAAGAAGTCCATCTAGCATTTATTGATTTTGAGCAAGCGTACGACTCTATTCCCCGCAGCAAGATATGGGAAGTCTTGAATATCTTAGAAGTAGATAGACCTTTGCTTAAGATAATAAAAGAGCTATATAAAGAAAATGAATCGTACGTTAAGTTATGACACAGGCTATCTAATCCAATTAACACCACAAAAGGGTTGCGACAAGGATGCAGCTTATCTCCTCTGATCTTAACGCTTACGTCGAAGTAGCCCTTAGGGAATGGAAGACGAAATGTCAAGGTATGGGAATACCCATTGAGGACAACACACTATTTACCCTGAGCTTTGCAGACGATCAGGTCGTGATTGCGCAGGACTCATACGATCTAGAGTTCATGACTAAGAGGCTTTATCAAGAATACAACAAATAGGGACTTCAGGTTAGTCTAAAGAAGACCGAATACATAGCTGTCAATTCCAACGCTTGTTTTGAAGTCTTCATTAATGATAACGTCCAGATTCAACAACAACCATAAATACCTGGGTGCTACTATCAACAACGAGGGTTTGGGCAAAGTAGAAAAACAAACCCGAATTCAGAAGAGCAAACAAGTTATTGGCTGTCTTAACAGCCTCTGGTGGGACCGAAACTTGTCTGCAACAACTAAAAAGAGACTTGGAGAACATTGGTAGAGTCAGTTCTTTGCTATGGTTCAGAGCTATGGACTCTGAGTGCAGACGCGAAGCGCAAAATCCAAGTTGTTGAAATGGACTACCTTAGAAGAAGTGCAGGTATATCTAGGATGGAAAAAAAGACATAAATCGAGGTCAGGCGTATCATGAATGCATCGGAGGAGACAGTACTGGATCGAATCGAAAAATCCCTCTTAAAATGGTTTGGACATGTTCTGCGTATGCCGGAGAACAAGTGGCCAAAAAGAGTTTTTCAATGGGCTCCCCAGGGCAGAAGAAAGAGGTAGACCTAGAAAATCCTGGAACGGAACGGTTACGGAAGCAATGGAAGCTCGTAACCTAGAAGCTGATGACGCTCTAAATCGAGATGTGTGGCGTAAGGTAACGGGAAGGCAGCAATAGGCTGTAGTTGGAAATGAGTATTAAATACTTAAACCAAATCCCGTTTATATATATATATGGAATCGAAATTATTAATACCTGTCATCATTGACATAAATTAAACATGTTGACTAAATGGTTATTAAACTTTCACTATCCATCATGGATTTCACTAAACAAAATTCAAACTGAAATCGTAAATTTGAAATATTTTTGTGCCAAAGTTCAACAGAAACTGTTTTATCGTCATTTTTTGCAGAAAATTTATGATTAATTAAAAAAATAAAAATTTACCAAATTTATTATTTCAGTGAAATAACTATCTACTCAACGTGTGTTTATTTTTCGTCAATAATGACATGTATTGACTATTTCCTAAAATCTAAATTCTAAATTCTCTAAATTCTAAATATTTTAAGAACGGTTGCTCGTAGCGATTTTTACAAAGAGATATTTTTTACGTAAAAAGTCACAGAGATGTATATTTTTTCGCCCGGTAGTTTTATACAGGTACGGACAAAAAGTTACTACGCTTCAAAACAGTTAAAACACATGTAGGTGGCGCCCTCTACCAGTAGGAGTCATATTGACATCAAAATCAAATTTCTCATGTCAAAAAACTCCCATACACCAATTTTCATCCATATATTGACGTTACTTCAGAAATTATTTAGAAAAAATCGAAATAAAAATGAAACTTCTACACCCTGTATCTTTGGAACTAAGCATTTTAGGACCTACATTTATACGAACTTTTTTATTTATTTTTATCTGGAGAATATGCTGCCGAAGTTTCCGGAATACAATTCGGACCACCCTGTATACACTGCGCGGCGTTCAGTTGAAGAAAAAAACAAGAAAAATACCTTAACGCTTTATCAATTTTGAGCGCCCTGTTAATAATTTACGTTTCCGATATTTATAAGAAAGTAAGTACAACCTAATAAACACCGAGTGTTGTTTTGATTTTAAGTTGTTTTTTTTAAGACGTCAATTTGTTTTTTTTAATTAATTTTTTAAATAGGTACTGCAAAATATATTTTTTTATTTATCAATTTATCTCTCAGAAGCTCATTCATACGAGGAGCAAAAGAAATTTAAGAAGAACCGTGGACATCAACCGTCCTGATCACTTTACATACGTAAAGTGATCAGAAAGGAACCTGAAAATGTAGTAATATAAATAGTATTGCATTTAAAAAATCCACCCTCGTCCACTAACACCTGTTTGAGACACACTGTATATTTTAAATAGTAGTTAATAGTTAATAGGAGCTATAGATTCACGACGTACTGTTGTAGGATCTTATATATCTTAGAAAGGCTACCCAGTGAGCATTTTATTCCTTTAAGGTAAATGTGTTCTAGGTGACGTCGTTGTTACCAAACCAGTCCCATCTTTTGCCTAATATGAAGCAATAAAAAGCAGATACGTAACTGTTCCCTAATGTACCCTAAATGACACTAAATATGACAAATCTTTGCTCACTGAGTAGTAAAAAGGCAAATTAATTTCTTGAGTAATATATATGGAGATATATATTCCCATTAAGAATATAAACAGTCAATATTTACATAGAAAAAATAGGGACATAAACTAACTACCATCATTCTACGTAAAAGGTTCTATAAGAAACCAATTTACCCCTTTTGAGAAATTGTCAGACTGTAACAGTCAAATTTCCTCGCTACGACCTCTGTGTGCTAGCTCATAAATTATGGCAACTAACTATAATTTAATTAAATATAATTGTTAAATATTATTTTATTTAAATTTTACAATTATGCAACCCGATATACACCACGATATACAGCTACAGCTACACAATATTGTCACTGGACCAGGCACACCAGCAGTAGTAAGGACCTTTTTGCCATCTCCCTGTAAATCTCGAATCATCACCCCGCGTCACTTGTCACTGTCAGATCAAATCAAATGTTTGATGGAATTATGTATAACCTTCGTTATGAGGTATATGAAGTTGTATAATTATCAGAATAAAATGTTCGTAGTAAAATCGTATATTTGATGTGGACGCAGTGTAGCAAATTCGTTTCATTTCACCAATTGTGGAATTCTGAAAGTATGATTAGCAAATCGGATCGACATCATCTTGAGCACCGGAGTGAGTCCACTATATGGCATGTGAAAGATTGCGAGCGAGAGCGAGTCGTTTTCATTATGCTTTTTGCGTGTATGTGTATATCGACAGACCAGAAGTATAAGAATTACTAAGTTCTCATATAATATATCCTGGAGGGAGAATTCCGGTTGAAATCTGATGTTGTGAAGGAAATCGAATACTTGCATCACTTCTTGTGCACTCCCCGACCGAGAATATCGGCGTGAAGAACTGGCTTCGTGTTCCGTGAAGACAAGTTCCCGTGGTTGGTGAGAAATAAGCCACGGCTCGTAAAGAAGAATAAGCCCGAAGCACATGGGTAGAGACGTGAGATGGATTTTGATGATGTTTATGGACCGCCGACCAATTATTCCGTAACGGATCATAAAATAAGTCAAATTTTCCGATGATATTAGCGGATATCACCTGCCCAGTGAGCAGCGCAATTGCCGGTGCGAATGAGCGCGATAGCAGGAGTGCTGAGGAGAAGCTGATAATATACATCTGCCTCACTCCAAAGTCAATGTCACTGATTTATTCCGTATACTGACTGGGTTTCGACTTTTCCACGTACACCTATGCATCAAGGAAGCAGTGGATATCGAGAGAGAAGAGATGATAGTGGGATTATACAATGTTTGGCGTCTCAAAAGGTATGCGGAGCGGAGCGAGTGGGGTCCGGTTCGTTATCTATAGTAGCAAGAAGACCGATACCAGAAGGAGCAAGACATCAGAACAGTCCAGAATGACCGACAACACTACGTCGACCGTAAGAGGTACGCCGTTGGAATATACATAAAACCCATCGAAGAGTAACAGTGACCCGGAAAATACAGACTCACGAAAAGTGAAGAGACGATGTTGATTAATCCTTTCTTTATTAAACCTAGTTAATTCGAGACTTCCTACACCTGTCGAATGCTATGTAACCTTTCTAATGAATTGAGGGAATCTTTTCTAAGACAAGCAATATAATTTAGGGTTTTTATGTTCACCTTTGAAGTCCTACACCTGCCTGGTATCTGTACATTTGCTGAAGGCTCCAATGACAGTACAACATCAAGATAAAGACATAAAAGTAAATAATTTAATTAAAGTACTATATAACAATTTAATTTAGTATATTTACAATAATCTACAATTAATTTACCTACAATTATTAATTGTAGATAATTATGGATTTGAATATTGGTTAAAAACTATCTCGCTTGTAAGACTTTCTGATTATATCTTATTTAATATTTATCTGTAACATTTTAATATGTTAATTAACCGCAAGCACGAGCTATGTAAAAAAGAAGTAAATAGGAGTATAACGGTAATTTAGATATCTGCATAGGAAATGATAAAAAAAGACCTTATGTTGGCTCGTATGTTGGTTAATGCTTAAGTAACTCTTAGTGTAACCAGTTATTTTCTGAAATATTCTTAACTTTTATGATACATCTATTAATTATTTTTTTATATATGTATTATTTTAATCAATTTATAATAAATAATATTTATTATAAATGTTAATAAAGTCACAAAACAAAACTTATGTATGTAAGATACTTTTGTATTTTTTTTTGTCTAGAAGAACCTTACTGGAATTCTGCGCCTAACCAAAACAGGAAAAAAATTGCCATTAGATACAAAATACACAAATATAAAAGAAAAAAGTAGGTATCTAATCAAAACAGTTAACATGCCAACTTAGAGATTATGGATGTATAGAGTCCTCTACTCCGGTTCTCTATTAAATTTGTCTTCCCAAAACTGAAAGAGTAAATAATACTTAGAGATGTGTTGAATACAGAGAGATCATAGAACAATTAAGTATGTTTACATTAAAAAATATCTAAAGTTAAGATGCAAATAATTATAATAAATGGAGATTGTATTTTTGAGAAGAAAGTTGGGTTTATATTTACAGAAACTACACTAGTGAAACTATACTACTTTTTATAAATATAATTAATATAATATACTTACCCTTAAATTATAAAACACTAATCATTCACGCACTGAGACTCCCAACGCGTTCAAAAAAGAATGAAATTACAAAAAAAAAGTATAATGGCCTTCTTATGAGTTTGTTCTTTGTAAGGCCAAAATGTTTTTATAGTTAAAAAGTTGAATAACCTTCATGTTATAATGTTTATAATAATATTATAAACATTGTTACAACTTTCCCTGTACGTATTTATAACTAAAAACTAAGTGTTCTTATTTTCATGATTAGTAAATGTTCTTAGTGTAAAATCGCTATTTTTTTTTTTTAAAATTATGAAAATTTCTACAAATGCAAATTCACCTCAAATATCCATTTAGTTGTCATTGGCAAGCACTCTCTCATTGTAACACATGAAATACAAAACAAACATTTTACTGATTTGGATAAAATTGATAGTTAAAATAGTAAAACTCACCCGGGGATACTCCGCCACTAGCCACTGACATCACTGATATTCTTTTTCAATAATCCCATTCATAATCTTCCATCTAATTCCAATATTATTCGGATCTATTAATCTATTGGTTAATAATCTCCAACAACTAGCTAGTGTCACCTGAAATAGTATAGGGGCTTCCCAGGGACGCAATTCTGCCGCTAAACAGATTCACATCCCAATCGAATAAGCTAATGGGGGTAGCTCACTACCCCAACGCCGCATCGTCAATCGAGAAGACATTATGGAGACCTCAAACTCTTAAGACCAACTCGAAGGCAGGACGTCACAAGAGGTTTTCTTGCTGTGGTCAAACAACCCCGTTGGCTTACAGTCAAACGACTTGCAATTATGTTAGTCAAAAGACTCGCAACCCCTATTTGTCAGCCCTGTGACAAAACACAACAATACAGCAGTTGCGGCCGGCCTGTCTACTACTGTCTAACCTGCCGCGCGCCGGCAAGCTAAGCCTTCAAGCAAGCTTTTAAGATCACAAATATTTACATCGCTTGCCAATGAATCATACTGTTTTCTCTAATCGACTTTCAAATAGAGTGTTTTAGCATTACTAGATAAATAAATAGAGAGTTTCCGAAGGAATGCATATTGTTTATTAGAATAGTGAATAAATAAAAGCATTATTATGACGAACTTATTTTCCAAGTTTTACATTAGTAAGGCCCATGTACCCTAGCAAAGCCAACCGTCAATTTTTTTATTGGCCATATAAGAAACGACCGGCTTTCACAGGAAAACTACCGATATTTTAACCGAAATCAAAGCAAAATTATAATTTTTTTCTTTAGAACTATAACAAATACTTAATAATTTATAGTACAAAAAATTAGATAATAATTGGTTAATTGCATAAGAACTTACTTTTTAGAGTAATTGTGTCTTTGAGTTTAATGGAGCTTAGTGTGAGTGGAAGGAATTTGTCATCACATGCCAATAACTATGGCTTTTTGATAGTTGGCCTTCAAAGGAGCATGACCTTCTATGGTCCGCCCACCTTATTTTGGTAAATTTACACAAGTTTTGCGAATATGTCTAGAGACAATCTACAAGATTCCTCAAGTTTCCTCATATAAATTTAATTTTTTAACTCACCAAAACTTATTGCGAATTTAATATCGTTTAGTAATAATCATTAAATATCTATAAACCGTTTTTACAGAATTACATTTTTTGTCAAAATACGTAAAAATATATGATTTTTAATTGTGTGTTAAAAAAATTGGCGCCGGGAGTCCCATACTAAAATATGTTAATAAAAAGTTGGTAGGCAGTTCTTTTAGTTTCAATTATCTCAAAAACTGCGACTTTGACTTGAATTGAAAACCGCGTTTCGCTAGCTACTGTAATTTTGGAGTTACGATTTTTTAAAATTTTTAACCCCCTCCCATACCCCCTAAAAACCCCCCATCCCCACCAAAAACTAATGGCCAGATTATCGGGTGCCACAGTATTTTTGTGCCAAATTTGGTTAAAATCGGTTTAGCGGTTTTTGAGTTATCGTGTTACTGCCATTACTCGCTGACGAGAATTTGACACGCATCAGATGATGGTCACGCAAGGCGTTTTCTTTCATGAGCTTTTCTATGACTGAAAAGTCCGATACGTGATGTTATCTGTCTACCGCACTCCAGACATTCAAAAATCATTTTGTTGCCTCTTTACTTTTTGGTTGTCGCTGTTAACTGACTTTACAATTTTTCTCCATTCCGTTCTATTGTGAGCTGCTCCTTCCCACTCATTCTCCTTGTTAATACCCCTTTAAGTTTTTGTGGAAAACATCCTTGTACCTTTTGAGTTGTCCACCTGGCCTCCTTTTACCATCTACAAGCTCACCGTAAAGCAGAGATTTTGGTATGCGGTTTTCCTGCATTCTGCATACGTGACCAGCCCATCTTAAGCGGGACTTTGTAATCATGACTTCAATACTCTCGCAGTTAGCTTTTTCAAGGACCGATACTTTTGAGACATGATGGAACCATTTTATTCTTAAGAGTTGTCTAAGATGTCTCTGTTGCAACTTGTTTAATGCGTTACGGACGGTACGGCGGTACGGCACCCAGGTTTCGTTGTTTTTGCATATAACATGGTGAGAATTATTATTGCTCGGTACACTGCAACAACACTGCGTTTCGTTTTTGTGCTCAAGTCATGATTGTAGAAAACCCTGTCTTTTAATTTCCAGAATGCTCTTGAGGCGCTCCTAATCCTGTGTTGAATTTCAAAGTCGATATTGGCCTTTTCCGAAATCAAACTGCCGAGGTAATTGAATTCCGCTACATATTCCAATAGTTCTTCTCCGATTTTTATAGCATTGTTGTGATCTTCCGGGGGAGTGCACATGATTTTAGTTTTATCGATGTTCAGCTTAAGTCCCAAAGCCTCGTATGCCCATGTATATGTGTTCAACATTTCTTGCAATTGCTGTAACGTATTTGCAACTAGAGCACAGTCATCAGCGTATTGAAGTTCTGTGATGAATTTTGTACGTGTTTTTGCCCTGAGTCTTTTTATGTTGAACAGACCGCCGTCGTATCTGTATCTAATGCTCAAACCTCTCTCCTGCAGTTTGCTGTCCACTATAATGGGGAGCGCTGCCATGAATATATTGAATAGGAAAGACGCTAAGACACATCCCTGCCTAACGCCTGTGTTTGTTAGGAAGGGATCGCTCAGTGATCCATAATATGACACCCTTGATTTGTTGTTGTTATGGAGGCTTTTACACACTGTAAGAAATTTGTTGGGTACTCCGAACTTTTTCATAATTGCCCAAAGTGCATCTCTGTTCACAGAGTCGAAGGCTTTTGTTAGATCAACGAATGCAACGTAACGTTTAGACTGCTGCTCTTTTACTTTTTCCTGTAGTTGGCGGATGGAGAATATGAAATCGACGGTACCGCGGTTGGTGCGAAAGCCCGTTTGCGATTCTGGGAGGATCTTTTCTATATGTGGGTGCAGGCGGTTTGACATAATTTTTGCAAGAATTTTTCCGCCGATAGTCAGTAGTGAAATTCCTCGGTAGTTTCCGCAGTCTGATGCACTTCCTTTGTTCTTAAATATATTCACAATATTCGCGTTGCAAAAGTCCTGAGGTACCTCTCCACTTTCCCATATGACATCGAAGAGAGCCTTAAGATGACCAATAAGTTCTTTACTTGCACACTTATAGATTTCCGCCGGAATCGCGTCACAGCCAGCTGATTTGTTGTTTTTAAGTTGTTTTATGGAGTCCTTTATTTCCTGTTCTGTTATTGGAATGTCTAATACATCGAGGCTGTTTTACTGAGGTATTATGTTGAGTGCTTCCATATTGGGGTTGTTTTCTTGGTTAAGGATATGGCTGTAATGCTCTTTCTGGCGGTTTCTGATTTGCTCTTCCTCTTTTAGAAGTTCGCCGTTTTGTGCCATGATTGGGCATCTTGCCTTCTTAGTTGGGCCGTATACTTCTTTTACAGCCTCGAAGAATTTACAATAATTGTGATGTGTGGCATACTCTTGAATCTGATTCGCTTTTTGTGACCACCAGTTATCCTTTAGTTGACGCAGTTCTCTTCGAAGCGTGTTGTTGACTACTTTAAAGTTGTCTACCAGTCTTGGATTGTGTGGATTTGCAGTGACTGCTTGATGGGCTCTATGCTTTTGTTCCAACAAAGCCTGTATATGCGGTTGATTTTCGTTAAACCAGTCTGGTTGTTTCTTTTTGTTGGATTTTGGTTTTATGTATCGCATCTCTTAGTTGTGTCCAGCCTTGTTCAGCTTCCACGATTGAGATTGAAGTTATCGGTGGGAGTGATTCTTTGATGGCTTCCCGGAGGGCGTTGGCAGTATCGTTGTTCTCTAGACCCCGTACGTTCAATCTGGTCATGCAGCTTTGTTTTTTACAGTGTGGATATTTGGGTTTTAACTGGATTTTCATTTTTGAAATTAAAAGTCGGTGATCAGTGCCACATTCGGCATCTACTCTGGCTTTTGTGAGACTGATATCTTTTACATGTGTCCTTCGAACGATTACGTGATCCAATTGGTGCCAATGGTTTGATCTGGGATGTTTCCAGGTACCTTTAAAGGACTTCCTTCAGCATGAACCACGTATTGGTGATGCAAAAATTATACTCTGTACATGTTTTTAATAAGCCTTCACCGTTGCTATCGTATAAGCGTTCACTGTAGTTATCGTGTTACATACAGACTGACGGACAGATGGACAGACAGACAGATAGACAGACACCATGAAAATATTTTGTATTTAGGTCACTTATGACCCAAATAACTCATTTTGAGTGAAATTAAAAAAAACTTTTTTTGCCGATCTTAATAGCCTACCATACCTGTTGGTATGGTCGGCTAAAAAGTATAACGTATCTATATTTTTCTTGTAAAATTTATTATTTATTTATTATTAAATTTATTATTATCCTTCCATAACATTTTCTTCAATGGTTAAAACCCTGTCTCTGATCATATGGTTATAAAGAACTACATAACATATAATCCCTAGAGTTTCAAATCCGAGATATTTCAACAGTCCTACTAAAACGTTCGTCAGTCCGTGTTATCAAAAACGCCATATAATAATAAATCCTGCGGTAAATTACACG
This sequence comes from Sitophilus oryzae, assembly GCF_002938485.1. Taxonomy (NCBI): domain Eukaryota; kingdom Metazoa; phylum Arthropoda; class Insecta; order Coleoptera; family Curculionidae; genus Sitophilus; species Sitophilus oryzae. Next base: position 2,698,555 of record NW_022146324.1, on the reverse strand, counting down.
GTACAGTAATAAATGCGTGAATTTTATGGCGCTTTAAGTAGTTAAAAGTTTTTCGGGTAAGAGACGGAACTGTACGTACGTACTTTAATAAAGTTTTAATAACCTCAGTTTCAAGCACGTAAAATGGCCCATTATTCCGTACTCTAAATCCACCCAATTTAATCATCTACCAATAAATAATTCACTATAATGTACATTTAAGAACGCTAGAAAGTTTATAACGCAGTATACTAGATTCGTTCTTAAATTGTTTCCAAAAAACAAAACTCTTTAATCGTTGCTATTTAAAACTTTCTATTTCCTTACATTACCACAGATTACTATTATGCTATAATTTTTACTGAGTAACCAAAAAAGGAAAACCCTTATACCGTGTGGTGTATCGGAACAGGTGACATAGGAAATCCCATGTTATTTTTGAAAAGGTCAAATATTATCTCCCCAGATGATTTTATGCAAAAGTTGATAAGATAGACTTTTTTGAAGAGTTAATACTTCTTCAAAAAGTGTATCTTATGAACTTTTATGTAGAATTTTGTTTCATTTGGAATAGTCATTTAAAAGTTATTTGTAGAAATCTATTTTTAAATTGCGGTAGTTGTAAAATAGTATAGTTGCTGGAAATAGTATTCCCGCTGTGTTGGATATGTTCGCAGCTCAGTCTCCGGAAAGCCTATACCGAATAAGTAAACAGTTTAAAGAATAAACCGGAGGCGGAGATTTGAAACTAAAGGCACTAAGGTATTAAGCACATGGAAGTGTGAAGACAAAAATAATTGAACAGGAAGAAAATAACAATGACTTGAATATTCTTCATGTGTTTATTGGGGATACAATAGGAGAAGACTACAGGATCTTTCGCAGAATGACTTCTTCCTGTAGAGCACACTCAAATACCGTCTTTGTGGGCATATTAAATACACAAGTTTAGGTGGACTGAAAACGACACCTCTGAGGAATGCTAAAAGATTCTCCCCTTCAGAATTAGAATGAGTGGGAGGGGAGTTAATCACTGCGACCTTACAGATCTATTGTGTCTTCCTTTCTTGAGTTATAACTCATCATACAGTCCCAGGGCTTAGACAAAAGACAGTATCTGGGACGGTTTTACAGAGGGTAGTTCTGCATCTCCAATATCAGTCTCACCAAAGTTCATGGCACGAATGGTTGTCGTCTCGGCGCACTCAGTGATGAGGTGTTCTGGTGTTTCCCCATTTTCCCCACAGAATCTGCATTCGTCGTTTCTTCTTACTTTCAGTGAGGTGCTCATTGAGGAGACAGTGTCCTGTTAAAAACCCCGTGACAATCCGAAAATTGTTCTTACTTAAATCCAGGAAGATCTTTGATTTTTCTTGGTCGTAAGCCCCCAGAAACTTCTTCGAATTATTGCAAGTTTCCCATTCCAGGTTGCGGATGGAGTCTTCCAAGTTCTTGAGTTCCGCTTTTAGTTGGTTACCACTTGGGAAGCAGAACGGTTCTGTACCAGTTAGTGGAGTGTTTGCTCCTTTTCTAGTTAGATCGTTTGCTTTTTCATTGCTATCTCCTAGTAATCGGGCACCCAGGAAGACTTTACCTATTTTTTTAGGTAGTTTCTTTAATAATTTGTTCAGCTTCTCTAGGCACTCTTTGACCAACTCGGAATTAATGGTGAGTTGATCGCTTTTAGTGCTCCTTGACTATCGTATAAAATGGCTATTTCCTGTTTTCCATAGTACCTATTTCCTGTTTTCCATAGTTACTGTACCTGTTTTCCATAATTTCCTATCTAAGATAAATTGTACGCATTTTTCGAGAGCGTAGATTTCTGCATGAAGGATGCTAGGAGTTGGTTACCAAAAACTTTAGCTTAGTGGAATACCAAACATTTAAACATCAAATTGGATCCAAAAAAAAAATGTATCACAATTGGAACACAAAGACGCACAAACAGAGAAAACCCGATTTAATTTTGAATTAAAATGACAGACGACATCGACTAGGTATTAGAGATATTTTTTTTTACTAAAAAATTGATATCCAATATATTACATATTCAATATTATATACTTTTATATTCAATACTATATACCATAAAAGGTATCTTGTCTCTTATTTAACAAAGTCGATCGGTTCTGCGCCGTTGACCTAGTAAACGAGCGACCGAGCGTATGCAGCGACCCGAAAATCCACCAGTCGTATAGCGCGCGACCTCGACCATGAACTTGACTTTCGCAGATGCACTTGGTACTACCAGCGTTGCCATCGCGTCTACCGCGCGTACTATCTCTTCGAAAAATCTCTTTTCGCGCTCTTCGCTGCTCACTAGAGTCGGACGTGTAGGCATTCAAACGAGCAGGAAATGGAAATAATGTAACCGTTAAGCGGAGAGTCACTTTATGGTGAATGATACTTTATTTGTTTAAATAAAGGAAAGTGTTTATTTAACCAGTCACCAATAATGCATATTTTTCTCAGGGACAGCAGGGTGAATTAAAAAATATACAAGAAATAAGAAAAATATTTTTGAATTGTCTGAATCATATAGATAATATACTGCAGTATGTCCCCGGATTGTCTTTACAAGAGGAAAAACTTTTTTATTAGTGACATTTTGAGAAAAATGCATTGTTTAAAAAAATTTGCTTCTTCTAAAACGGTTAATCCCATTTATACTTTTCCGCCAAAGAAACTGCTCGAAGACCGTTAACCTATATATTGGCTCTGATCGAATAAACTCCCAGCACGAACAACGATTTTTTGGCATTACCTTTGACACACTTCTTAATTTCAAAACCCATATCAGCAACTTAATCTCTAAATGCCAAACTAATCTTAACATATTTAAAATTCTATCTGGCACCACCTGGGGGTCAGACCATGTTTCTCTTTTGCGGGTGTACAATGCTTGTGTCTTATCCCAAATCAATTACGGGTCCCAAGTTTATGCGTCTACACCACGGTCTTATTTAAATAAGCTGAACGCGGTACATAACATGGGAATCAGGAAATCACTGGGCGCTCTTCACACGAGTCCCATACCAAGCTTAATGTGTGAATCAGAACAACTCACACTAAATTATATTAGAAATTATATTGGTCTACATGTTAATCCGGAACACCCTAATCACAAAAAATTCTTCAAAATTTTTCACCCCCAAATCAAACATAGATACAAACAGTATCAATCAGCATCACACCACCGTTATGTAGATATAAAGGAAAAACTGTCAATCGATTTGCCTCCTCCTTTCATTATTGCGCCATTCTCCCGTATGTTTCCACCATGGAGTCTGCACCCACTCTCGCTTGACCTATCACTCAAAGTCCACAACAAAAAGGAATGCTCACACCTCACTATAAGAGCACAATTCAAAGATTTCATCAACTCGAAGTACAAGAGTCATCGACTGGTTTACACCGATGGTTCGAAAACTGATAGGCACACTGGAGCGACTTTTCATACGTTTGATAAAGAAATGTGTTTCTCACTAAGTCTCATAACGGGAATATTCTCAGCAGAGCTTTTTGCAATATTTAAGGCCATTCAACATATATTGACCTCCAGCTATAAGAGATGGGTCGTGGCTACCGATTCATTGAGTTCCATTTCAAGTATCTCCTCTTTCTACTCCAACCATCCACTAGTTATGGCAATCAAAATGCTTCTACAGAAGGCCAATATCAACCACTACAGCGTCACTTTCCTTTGGCTTCCGAGCCACATAGGAATTCCTGGCAATGACAGAGCTGATTACTTGGCTGCAAAAACTCCCAACCTCATAAAACCAACCTCGTTTTCTCCGTGCAAGATCTAAAGAATTATGGCAAACATATGATCGATAATATAATCCAACTAGAATGGGACTTAGACATGAATGATAATAAGCTTCATGAAATCAAAAGGGACTATTTTGAAAATAATGTAGTTAACTTACCTAGAAGAGATTTCGTTGTGCTCACTAGAATTCGTTTAGGACACACGAAACTTACCCATGAACACCTCCTTAAAGGACAGAACCAGCCGATTTGTGAAACATGTAATCTTCCAATATCCGTCAAACACATTATCTTTGAATACCCAAAGTATGCGTTAAAACGAAAACAACACGGTATCGTGGATAACCCAGAGGTAGCCCTTTCCTTCCAAAATAACAAGGCTATGTTGGATTATATAATAGGACATCGACATAGGTATATAAACATATATAAATATTTACGGAGAACGTTTAGTTTAGACATAAATATATAAATAATGGGATAAAGTGACGCTAAAAGACTCTACAGTCGATGCGTCTTTAACACATATATCTTTCTCTCTCTCTCTCCCCATTTATACTTTTCCAAATTTCCATACCGTTGAATTTTTTAAGACCCTTAAGATCAAAAGGCGTTTCTATGGTAATAGCATTTCGATTTCATTCTTTGATAGTTATTATTAATTTTGACTAACGTCATATTTTTTTGCTTTCAAATGCACCCTTTATAGGAGTATATAGAATATACAGGGTCCTGCAAGAATGCAACAGTGTGTGGGTCATCTCTGGACCCTATAAAAAATAAGCATTTTGTGTAAGTGCATACTTAAAATATGTACTAGGGCTTATTTCAGGAACATACGAGTACTTCATAATCGCTTTACATAATCTTAAGATGTTATTAAATTTGTTTTCATAAATAATTTCAGAGATATAAATAAATAAATGAAAAAAAAATCAGCTTTTAAAAAATATTAAAGATAATATGTGTGTTGAAATCATGCTTACATGCTTACATTATGCTTACATGCTTAAAGTTGATATATACTATAGTTGATATGTTCTTACTTTATCATAAATATCGTTTTTTTACAGGGTGCAATGATTTAAATCAATTTGATTTAAATCCGAGTTACGAAGATTTAGCCATTTAGGATAGGACTTTAATTTGCACCCTGTTTTTTATATCATAGAGGGTGTTCAAAATTCCATGCCAAATTTTCTAAAATAATATGTGTTATTCCAAAATATGAAATAAATTTTCTTCGTTAATTTAAATAGAACATTCTGTACATTATTGTTTTGTTAGATAGACATTTTTGTTATTTAAAATTATTTTTTTTTAGTGGATTTGCATATATTTGGTTTATAATAAGTTTAAGCTTTGACAATGACATTTACAAAAATTCTCAAAAGAAATTATCCATATAAATTAGTTATCAGTTGGTCCTCTCCAAAAATTACTTTAACATAAGTCATAAGTCTTTTTGATCTAATATCGGATCGATTAGCATGAAAAAAAAATGATCATATTATATAAGCGATACCAATTTAATTTTTAGCTACGTCATCGAGGACGCGATTTTTAAATTCATTGTTGCCAACTATGGACGTATTCGGCATCGGACTAACTAACTGGAATTTAAATTTTCCGCTTGCGATTCAGATGGTAGCTCTGCTGTAAAAAATGTCAAATTGCCACATTTATTTATTTCCTGACATTGTCATTCGTTTTGACACTTAGTTTTGAATTACGAGTTTTTGGTTTAAATTAATTGTGTTGTGATACTTTAGACATAAAAGTGTTTAGACATAAAAGCAGACCTAATAGACATAAAAGCAGACCTCGCAGTTGAACATTGTTCTTTTTAGAACCTCTTTTAGTGCGAAGTGTACAAGATAGCTTAATAGCCGTAAAAACTCGTCGCAACTTTATTAGAATATTTTGAACGGAAAACCGGTATTAATGGCTCTTTATGTCCCTTAAGTGCCATTCAGGAGGTGAGTTTTATCGATGTAAATAAGAACTATTTATATATTTATAATTTATTTATTTTTGTTTCATAAAATATTTTGATTAAAAGAAAACATGTCAAAGTGGGCAACGGTGTGCCAGTCAAGCTTAATCACGGGACTAAAAGTTTATTTGGTAAAATCTATATGTACCTTCTTTTATTTACTTTTTTATTGTGTGTATTTTTAACATAAAATTTGCAACTTCTACTTGATGGGTCAAGGTTTTATCTATTGACACACACAGCCACGTAGTGTCAGTAACACGAGCAAACAGCCGACTAATTTTATTTAGTTTGTGTGTGTTTTTTATTCACAGCCAGGCGAAAAACGTTCCGGTTCCGAGCTAGATGAGCTCGTGTTCGCTCCAGCAAATTAGTTCTCTAATTAAAGGCTTAATTGGTTTAGTGATACGCCGATGGAAACACCGTTAGTTGATTAATACACAGGGCGGGGTTCCTACTGGCTTTAATAACACCAGGTAGCGCTGCGAGCAAAGAAAAATGGGCACTTACGTTCTTTTCATTAACCTAACACAAAAGAACGATAATTTGGTCAATAAAGCATACGTGGATATTTTCCATTTTTAAATAACCTTTCATTATTAAGTTTTGTCTATTAAAGGTTGATGCCTTGAATAAAGAAATGTAATTAAAAATACAACATGTACAAAACAGAATCCGCATTGGCCGTTGTTTTTTAGCTTCAGTCTATGTTCGAGAATTGAGAGACAGTGTCCTGTTAAAATCAACATTCCGAAAATTGTTCTTACTTAAATCAAGGAAAATCTTTCACCTTTCTCGGTCGTAAAGCCTCATTCAGAGACGCAATTAGTGGAATAAATTAGTGGTTTCAATTAGCGTAGAAGTTTGTTCTTTTAATTTCAATGTAATGAACGTCAAAATTAGTTTTCAATTAATAGAAAAAGTTATCAAACTTTTAACTTTTCCACTAATTATACTTCAAAATTTGCGATAAATGTCATTTTGCCCTTTGACTATTTATCTTCCGTCAAGAGAAATTGTGGTTAGAAATCAAAAGTTGATTGTTTTATAAGCTAAATATTAGGCTTTCTCTATGGATACAACTGACTAATGCAAGCTGTTGCTAGGATACTCTATTAATTTTAATTGCGTTTTTTAAACATTGTGAATGATCGTAAACTAAAAACTTCTTTACCTAATTTACAAATCAAGCGATTTGAGGCATATTTCCTGACTCAAAAATTCCCAATAATCTCATATAAATAATAGTTGTCGGGTTAATAAACATATTTTTCCATCTGAATTATGTTGCTTGAATTATGTTCAACGTAAAATTTTGGCTATTGGCTTTTCCATGGTAGTTTCCGTGTGTGAAATTATTGCACACGTTCAAAGTATAGTAGTATAATCAAAAAAATCGTTGTAATTGTCTAACAGCTCCACAAGTTCATTTTCAGTGCAGTTTATTAAGAGTCTATTACGCTGTACTTTCGGGTGGCTCTTAGGGGTCGGGTAAAGAGGGTGTGTGGCCGAAGGAAATATATATTAGGCTTAGCCCGATCTTGTCGTGTTAAGCCACACCCGAAATTCCAAACACACGTGCTTTGATAAGGCTTGATTAAGGTTTACAGAGCTTCAGCATTTGCCATAAAATAGCGAGCAATTTGTTACAAAACCATATAAATTATATATCACTGTAATCACAAAACTTCAATCTGTTTCCGTATTGTAACAGAATTTTAAATTATGTCTTTATTTTCGATAAAATTTAGTCCAAACATAAAGAATATTTTGTTGATCAAAATCTTAAAAATAAAGAAGTTGTCTAAAAATGTGCTACAATACGGATATAGTATAATCCTTTATCTTATCCTTTATTTTTCTTCATTTGTGTAAAAATACCTAGCCAGTTTTACATGAAACGTTAAATGCCGAACGGAGGTCGAACGGTGGCGTAGAGGTACAGGCTCTCGTCTACCAATCTCAAGGTAGTGGGTTCAATTCCCCGGCATTGCATCAGCCGACTATTTTTAATAAAATAAAAATAGTTTGGGTACCTAGGTCGACTCAGCCTTAAATGAGTACTTGGGATTCACAATCCTGAGGTAATAATAGGCGGTTGAAGCGTAGTGCTAGCCACATTACCTTTCTTGTATACCGAACGGCTCTAGTATGGCAAGCTGTACCTTGGTACTCCCAAGGCGTTAAACGCTATATACGGGAGCTATTATTATTACTATAAATGCCGAACGTTTATTTTGCTACTTTTTCGGACTAGTGCAATGGACGATGGGTTTGTTTTTAGAAAGTTCATAACAAGACAAATAGAATACAAAAAATAATATAAATGTGTTCCTTTAAAAAAACATTGGCTCATATTTTGAAAATGACAGCTTCCAGCGAAAAACTAGTTACTCTACTACTAGTTACTACCCAGTTTTCACCTTTTCAGTAAGTTATAAGATAACCAAGATACAAAAGGGGTCCAGATTTTTCCAAATTTGCCATGTATTTCAGGAACTAAGAGGGCTAGGACAAATCTGTGTGAAGCATCTTTAGTTTTATAAAAAGTAGCTAGTTGTAGTAATGTGAAAACCGCATTTTTTTGATTTCTACTCATCTACTCAAAACCCATAAGACATATGCAAATGGGATACCCTATCTCTCGGTGGAAGAATAGAACTTTTAAGGTTATTGATGATGCTATTTCCTTATTTAAGCTGATCGACTCATCTTAAACCAGAACCTCCAAAATTAAAATATTTGTTTTTATACTGTTGTTCAAACCTCTAAAAGCATCAAAAGCGTCTAGCCGCTACTACTATTGGATATCGTCTCCACACTCATCGGACAGACTTTAGATAATAATTGTTTTTTTTTTGGTTAAATATAAAAGCTAGTTTTTTTATACTTTTTTCTTTTTTTTTCCAGAGCGGAATGGTCCAAGGATGTAAAAGACTGTGGACTGCACTGCAAATACTATGGAGCTCGATCTATATTGTTTGTGGAGCCTTCCAGCTTATGGCAGCCATCTTCTTCCTTGTGTCAGTCCAGGAGCTAACATTGTATGGCGTACTCGTAGCAGGGTCATGGGTAAGATTCGTTTGTTTTAATTATATAAATGCCATTGTATTACAGTTGGGGGTTGGAACATTTGGTGTTACACCAGAAAATTACAACACTAAATCACCACAATACACCAAAACCAGTGAATAATAGTGTAGATAACCCAACAACTTACATTTAACAATGATAAAATCATAGGTTGACAACATGACAACTTAAGGTATTTTAACATTTGACTATCGGCTTGTAAGAAAATGTTCAAATTTAGCTTGTTCAAAAAAAGGTCTGTCTATGCTGAATGCACTGGCATAACTACAGGGGTGCCCCCCCCCCCCGGATACTGCTGTGCACCCCCAGAGAAATCTTGAATTATGACTCTTTGCTACGTATTAATTTTTATTTGCTTGTGATGTAGTAAAAATGACGTTTTCTAGTTTTGTTTCGTTAAAATTATTTTGTTGTGTTCAAAAAATGTGTTAATTTTTATTTTTTTGAGAAAATTTGTAGGTATTTAAGTCTATGAAATTTATTGATAGAGAAATTCATGTAAACGTTTTATCCAAAAAATGTGTTTTTTAATATTATTCTTCATTTTTTAAAGAACAAAAGACCTAGGCCCTCCCTGGGCGCAACCCCAGGCCCCTCTAGGATAAATTGCTAGTTACGCTAATGGCTGAATGTGTATTCAGCATAGACAGATCTTTAAAAAACCTATGACCCTACGACTTAACTGCAAAATTGATACGAGAGCCGATATTTGGACAGTTCAAAATTTGCATGAGATTTTCTGTTTCCAACGACGATACACCAGCCGGTATATTAAAACTTAAGTTGTAGTGTTCAAAATTTAAGTGTATTTAAGTGTAGTTAATATACCGGGTGCGTCTCAAAAGTGGCTCACCCCTATAATTTTCTTATTCCTTCAGATAAAAAAACGAGATTCGGTATGTTAGTATATGACATAAATTAGGATTGATTGACGTATTCAATTATTTTTGGTCACTTCCTGTTTCACCGGAAATGACTACAACTTTTGATTTTAAATGGCACTTTCGGCGTTTTTTACTTTATTCGATAGGAAATGACATTCTGAATAGAATGACATATCATATGTCAACTTTTGACATTCTTGCTCAATAAAAAATCGTATTTTAAAATTCAATCTAGAGTACCCTGGCTATGTTAAAAATACTAATTCTTAATCAAGGAGCCTTGGAAAAATAGATTTGATTGTCTAATGTTTTTAGTGTCTTGTTCTGGCCAGTTAGAAAATGCTCAAATCGTATTTTCAATCATATCTCAATTTTTTCAAATGAAACGAGGGTGGCTTATTAGCATTTTTGGAAAAAGCATTTTTTACAAATAATTTGATACCACACACTTGGTATTTCGAGTCAAATTTTCGTTACCATATGCGAAAATGTCAAAAGTTGACATATGATATGTCACTCTATTCAGAGTGTTATTTTCTGTCGAATAAAGTAAGAAAATACCGAGGGCGCCATTTAAAAAGCAAAAATTGTAGTCATTTCCGGTGAAACAGAAAATGACGGAAAACAATTATTGAATACGTCAATCAAACCTAATTTATGTCATATGCTAATATACCAAATCACGTTTTTTTAACTGAAAAAATAAAAAAGTTATTGGGGTGAGCCACTTTTGAGACGCACCCGGTATAAACAATTTATTTTGTTTTTGACAAAAATTATTAAAATGTTATTTAGGTATGTTATGCATTATTCAATATTTTGTAATATCAATGCCCTAATTTATTGCAAACTTCTTGATGGTTACCTACTGTATTATTTATATATAAATATAGTAACTTTAATCGGCACATTATAGGAAAATCTTCTAACGATTAATACGTAGCTATTATAAGAACTTCTAAACGAATCAATGAACTTTTGTCAATACGAAACCTTTAATTCGAATCGTACTAGAAACGAAAACTTTTATACCCGACAGTCACGGAACAGTTTATAACAGTTTTGCATGTTTACCAACACGAAAATAACAAGTCCCGGCCATGAAATAAGGTCAAAGAATCGCTAGGCGACTAGTATCGTAGACTCGAAAACATTTCTGTACCGTTTTAGAGTTTTTTTCGCGACATCGATTGGCTAGAAAATGGAGCAATAGAAGAACCACTGCGTTCCAATTACTCGCTGACAAGCACCGACTTTGCTTTTAAAATAGCCCTATGTTCCGAATGATTTTATTCGCATATGTGACTCCGTTTTCTGTCATCCTTTTTTTTATTGTATTTTGACGTTAAGGAATAATAAGTGGTTTTTAGAAAATTAGGATATATTTTTTAGACGGTTTATTGCTGGTTTGCCTATCAACTCCTTTTGAGAATGTATCCAATTAAAACTAATAGGTAGGTACTAAAAAACAAAACAAAAAAATTTTTAAGTTAAATTGCACTCGGTTGAGCGATAGACATATTCACTAATATTTATTTTATTTTTATTAAAATCGACATCCATTTAGAACAATAATTATACAGGGTGGTCCTAATAGTATTCCGGAAACTTCGGCAGCATATTCTTCAGATAGAAATAAGCAAAAAAGTTCGTATAAATGTATCTCCTAAAATGCTTATTTTCGGAGATACAGGGTGTAGAAGTTTCATTTTTATTTCGATTTTTTCCAAATAATTTATGAAGTAACGTCAATATTTGGATGAAGATTGGTGTCGGTTAGTTTTTTGATATGAGAAATTTGATTTTGATGTCAACATGACTCCTAATAGTAGAGGGCGCCACCTACATGTATTTTAACTGTTTTGAAAAGTAATAACTTTTCGTTCGTACCTGTATAAAACTGCTGAAATATAAATATACATTTACGAAGTTTTCTACGTAAAAAAGATCTCTACAATAATATACTTTTCGAAGCGTCTTAAAATTATATTTATTTCATCATTAATAAGAGACTCATAATCCTCTTAAAAAAGAGTAAACACGAAAATGTGCAACATAATGGCTAATGTAGCGAAGATAAAAGGATAATGTGATTTGGTAAAGCAGACTCTGACAAGGGAAGTCCATTAGAGGATGCATCGGCGTTGTTCAGGCACAAAGCAAGAGAAACGAGGGGCAAGGGGCGAACAGATAAAACGAAGACAAAGGCTTGTTTTAATTAGTACTGTCAAAATAAGGACGGTGGCCGCGTGGCTTTTGTTCGGAACCAATCTAAATTGTTTCTGAAAATACTGGTAGATAATAAACAGGATGTTTTAAGCCTTCGAATTGACTGTCTGACCTAGATCCAAACAATTTCTTGGAATTTATCTCTAAAATGATTAAAGTAGTAAAATATTTCTTTTCTTAAACGCATTAGAAGTCTATTTCCGTAAAATAAAACACTAATTCACCACAATCCGCCAAAACAGTTTATTTTTGCACTGGAAAAACTCTAATTTGCACTGGCAGATGAGTTTTAATCATCTGCTGACGATGCCAACATGATTAGCGAAACACGTGTCCAGTGCAAAAGTAAAGGGTTTTGGTATATTGTGATGAATTAGTGTTTTATTTGGCTGTTGTATAGTCTGTGAAACGAATAACTTTGAATTTGACAGATCCCGCGGGCTTTTCTAGTGTTAATTTTATTAGGTTAGCAACTTGCGGCCATGCTAACGCAATGCCGTCTCTAATAGAACAGCCTAGGAACGAGATTGATGACGTCATACTAGTTAGATACTACTGATTGTTAAATATGCTGTAGAATACATGGAAAACATAATTATTCCTCGTATTTTTGGTTTGTATTTTAACAATGATATAGTTTACATGAAATGTACATACGTAATATACAGTTAATAAATACAATATATTGTATAAACGTATGTAATTTTTTGGATTATATTCGACACTATTTTTTTCATATGACACAACACTGAAGAAGGCTATAATGTTAGCCGAAACGTTTTTTTTAAACCAAATAAAAATAATGAAAACCCAAATGAAAACTTAATCAGAAAATTTTAGAATAATTTTACATATAAAATGACAACGATCGTTATTTCATAGTCATCGCTGACGCCTTTTTTTCTATGGTATTGTATTATTTGCAAATATAATTTTTCGAACATTGATATTTGCAAAATATACATATAAATTTTGTGAATGCAAATAATAATACATCACTATTAGTAGATATTGAATGTTTTTTTGTTAAATTAGATTTTCAAACCCCAAAATTTAAAATATATTTTACATTTTACCCATTATCTTATGTACCTATTCATTATTAGTATTTTGTAAAACATTTGCTGCATTTGTATGGTTCATAGTTTATTTGTCAAAGTATTTATTACTATAATTAGGTATATATGTTGTGTTTATTAACTGTATATTATGTATATTTCATGTAAAACTATATCATTGTTAAAATACAAACCAAAAATAGGAGGAATAATTATGTTTTCCATGTATTCTACAGCATATTTAATAATCAGTAGTATCTAACTAGTGTGACGTCATCAATCTCGTTCCTAGGCTGTTCTATTAGAGACGGCATTAGTCTGATATTTAGAAATGTCAAAAGCTGATAACATTTCACTTTTGACAATTATGACATTTCGTGTTGATTTTTGCAAGAAGAGGAAGAACTGTCACTTGTTTTATTATTTTCCTTTTCTATTTCACGAAAGTAAAAAGAGTTACCTATCTGATTCGTTCAGGCACTTAATTTAAAGAATATCAGTAACTTTTTTGATAGAGGGGTTTTATATTTGCCATGTTGGTAAAAAATAACGGTCAAAATTCAAAGTTCATTTTATAGACTATAACACCACAGGTTCAAACCCCCAACTGTAATTATGTCCTCAATTGCCATTGCGTAAGTTAATATCGTATGTGCCCTAGATGATGTCGATGTTACCCAAAAATGAAAAAGAAAACAAAGAATTTGGATGAAAGAACTAAAAGAACTAAAGTTTTGCGCAACAACAAAGCGCAACACACACATACACTACACAACGCGTTGCGCAAACAGTCCCGTTGCACAAAAAATTAAAACATTCTTGAAAAATATAATAATTGCGCAACGCATCAAACAGGGCCATACATTGGCAATTTGTTGCGCAATTTGTTTGATAATGTATGGGCCGCTTTACTCATGGATCACTCATGTATATTATATAAATTATAATATCCGTAAAATACAGGCCTATATTCAATAGCGTCTACTCTATATTATTTAAAATATGTAGAATGTACAATAGTATCTCCAAGAACAGCAGCTTCCAGTACTTTTTCCATTTTTCATAAGTAAAGAAAATGTTGGACAAGAAATCAAGAATATGCCGGAAATATGAACATAAACAATGAGAATTTTAAGTTAGTTCAATAACGTGATAACGGTAACGGATAGATTTACGATATATTCCGAGAAATCTAATGTATCTCCCAAAATACCGTATTTATTACGTTACCGTAATTACTTAACGTTACAGGCACGAGAACTTTCTATTTACATTTTTCCATACATTTTTTAATACGATATCATGAGGTATATGCTCACTGGCACAACAACCACATTCGGTTCATCCGGTCCAACCGGTCTTTCGGTCCAACTAATATACCGGTTCAGTATCGGTCCCACCGATCTAATTGTTGGAACCGGTATACCGGTTGTAGGACCGGTACTTCGTGGTACCGGATACCGGTACTGAAATATTAGGGCCGAACAAGTCTCCATAGATTGTTTTTTTAAACAAAGTTTTCATGGAGCACAGAACTCATTAACTTATTTACATAGTAAGTAGTAAATATCTTGGTGTGCACCTTGTACATTTTCATGCAAATAATCTTAAGTCGACAAGCTGGTTATGAATAAGCTGTGGTTTAAAATCCGTTTGTAGGAATTTTTAGATCTCTTGGCAGCGATATTTTAAAAACAATATTTTGTTGTTTATTTGAAGTTTTATTACATAGAAGCAAATTTTTTGAAATTAAATCACAGATGTAGAATGTAGATGTTGTGATATCCAAGAAATTAAAAACATTATCATTATATCATACCGGGTGTTGCATCGTCGGACGGGACATAGGAAATCCCATGTAAATTTTAATGGGATCAATTATTGACTTCCCTAATTATTTTACAGAATAATTCTATTTAGGTTTATTTGAAGAGCACTAAAACCCACATTCAAAAGAATAACTTTAGATATTTTTGATTAGCACGTTTGCGAGTTATCGCCGATTTCTTTTTAAATATTTCTCCTTTCTTATGGCCCTGTATTTACTTATGAGCACCAGTCAAGGTAAAAGATAACTGTCAAATGAAGTTGTCATTTCAGAAATTTACCTATTTAGTGCTTTATTAGTATTAAAAACTCATTCCTACATCAGAAATCTTAAAGGTGTATGTATAAATACAAATTAATATGAATTAAACTAAAATAAAGTAATCAATTGCAAAGTTAATTATAGTATTATTACAATATTCAATAACTTATTAATTTAGGTACTAGTAAATTGTTAGAACTTTAGGATTTAAGAAGATGTTCAAATATTCCTCCATCGACTGCTAGACAATAACCCAGGCGATCATAAAATTCTCTTCTTACATTCGCTAGTGAAATTCTATTGCATTCGGCAGAAATAGCATTTTTTCACTCGTCTAGATTTGGGTATTTTTTATCCTTGTATATCCTCTTTTTTAAATGGCCCCAGAGAAAGAAATAATTTGGCGAAATCTCAGTAGACCTTGCTGGCCAATTTACTGTATGATTTACGCCAATAACGTTTCCGTTAAAACTATTGTCTAAATATTCCCGAACAGCCAGGGTACTATGTGCCGGGCAGCCATCCATTTGGTACCAAACTTCCTGATTTTCCCTAGCGGCATCATGTAAAGCAGGTAAAATATGATTTTCGAGTAGTTCCAAATAATATTCTGCATTTAAATTTCGCGTAACAAATAATGGCCCGATAATATTGTGTCCGAATATCCCTGCCCAAACATTTACTTTCTGTGGATATTGCGTCCTTGTTTCGACAAACCTGTGTTGGTTTTCTTTGTTTCAATATCAATAATTTTGAACATTGGGTTCATTATTTAAGGTAAACGTGCATTCGTCAGTGAAACATATGTTTTTTAAAAATTCCCTATCCGTGTTTGCTCTGTCCATCATATCAAAACAAAACGCCTGCCGCCGTATTTCGTCCCCATCTCGTAGCTCTTGGTGCTTTTCATATTTGTAGGAATAGTATTTATGTCGTTTCAAAATTCGAAATGTTGTAGTGTGATCTATTCCTATTTCATCCTCAAGTTTCCTTGTGCTGATCTTTCCATCGTTCTCTTCCACGCACAATAAAACTTCCAAGTCGGTATCATTTCTTGCATGTTCTCTTTGTTCCTGCCTTGCTTCACATCTGCAGTTATTTATTAGGGTACCTTTGGTCTCAAATCTCTGGATATTCCTTGCGATTGTAGATTTTCCAGGTATCGGTCTATTCGGATACAGAGCAGCAAACATGTCCGACACCTTTTGATAACTATTTCCTTGATAATACAATTTAATCATCAGTACTTTTTCTTCGGTAGTGTAATTTATGGCTAATATTTTCGATGTAGGTATGAGTTTTTAATAATAATAATAAAGCACTAAATAGATAAATTTCTGAAATGACAACTTCATTTGACAGTTATCTTATATCTTGACTGGTGCTCATAAGTAAATACAGGGCCATAAGAAAGGAGAAATATTTAAAAAGAAATCGGCGATAACTCGTAAACGGGCTAATCAAAAGTTATTCTTTTGAATTTGGGTTTTAGTGCTCTTCAATAAATCTAAATAGAATTATTCTCTAAAATAATTAGGGAAGCCAATAATTGACCCCATTAAAATTTACATGGGATTTCCTATGTCCCGCTCGACGATGCAACACCCGGTATATTAAAGTGAATCAACCGACTGATCTACAATCCGACGCCTTTCTTTTCTTCAATATTGTTCCAGCTCCCGGACTCCCCCTTAAGTCGAAAATGGCCTTAAATCGCTAGGCAGCTTGGATGGCGGGCCGCGAGCCTTAGTTGTTGGTTTGCCGTAAATAAAATTACGGCAACAAACAAAGTTACAAACAAACGCGAGTGCGAGGAACGAACGCACCGTGGCCCGCGTTCACATCATTATTCGTCCGTGTTGTATGCAAATCGGAACAAGGGGGTTTTTGTATTCTTGGCGCGCCGATTTAAATGTAAAAATCGCCCGGCGGACGATAAGGAATAACAAGCGCTCGGAGGAAGAGGCCGTCCGTAATCTTGACAGAAAAAGCCGTGTAGAACATCGGGAATTCGCCTTTTGTATTTATAGAAGAATTGTTTTCATTCTTTTTGCATTGCTTTGCCTACGAGGGTAATCTAAAAGTTTCAAGTAGATTAGATTCCATCGAAAACATAGAATGTAAAAAATGCCAAGTCTAGCAACACAATTCTTCCACTATAAAAAGTTATGAGATCTCATGTAAAACCAAGTCAGTTTATTTTATTTGGTTTCTCTTTAAGCACCTGTTTAACAATTTGTTCATAAATTGTTAGTATCAATATTAGTCATCTTTATTTCTGTATTAATTATAATGCCCAAGTCATTTCTACTAATTATAAACATATATTTCTTTCTACTAATTAAAAACTTTATTCTTAAGGGCTCTGTTTAGATTTACCACAGACTCACAATTTACTTAATAATCGAAACGGTAGATTATTACAGTTAGGGATTAGAACCTTTGGTGTTACAACAGCAAAATAAAACCCTAAATCACCACAATACGCCAAAACACTTTACTTTTGCATCTTGGTTAGCAAAACGCGCGTCCATTGTAAAAGTAAAGTGTTTTGGTGGTGTATTGTGGTGATTTAGTGTTTTATTTTGTTGATAGATTATTCTTTTATAATTACGGTGCTATGCAATTGCCAAGTCATTATAATTTTTACAGAAGTAAAGATGACTAATATTGATACAACAATTTATACAAAATTGTCGAACAGGTGCTTAAAGAGAAACTAAATAAAACAAACTGATAAATAATATAAAACATAACTTTTTATAGTGGAAGAATCGTGTTACGAGACTTGGCATTTTTTACATTCTATGTTTTTGATGGGATCTTATTTCTTTTTGTAGGTTATTTTCCTATTTTTTTCTAGGATACTTAATCATTCAAAATAATATTAAAAAAGTTTGCCTAGCAATAATTCATCATCTTTGAATTATTGAATGAAGCTAGATAATAATATCAGATGGATTAATTCTAGTTTTCTAACGACTTGTGTTCCTGACTTTTGTTATAACCAAAATTTCAACTTTAAAAATGTTTAATTTATAATTTTTAAATGTTTATTCAAAATTATATTTTTGTCAATTTTACACATATTTTATTTTTTATCTCGAAAACTATAAGAGATAGGTATAGGTTAGTATAATAGAGAACCTTAGAATTTTGATGACGGTGAGTGAGTCTCTGACGAAGTTAAAGAAGTTTGACTAGAACAAATTCTTAATCCTTGAATTATTGTTGGTACATTCTTATACAAATAAAATCAGAAGAGACCGCTTCGATTAATTTCAGTTTTCTACCTTTTTCTCGACTGGAAAGTCAGTAACCGGACAGCTGACTAAGGATATTTCGATAAGGATCGGATTCTTCATAAGGATATTTCGAGATTTTTCATTTTTTCCTTTGTTTATAAGCTTAAAGCTACTTAAAATTCAAAATTTTAAGTAAGAGAAGAGTAAGAAGGTTGTAACTCTTCTAGAAGTACCTTAGAATTTTGATGATCTGTCAGTGAGTCTGTTGAATGTCGAAATGAAAGAAATTTGACCAGCGATGATTCATAAACTATGAGGTATAATTACTAGATATTTTGGTAATCTAGCCAGTTATAGTATGTCCTCATGTGTAGTGAAAATTAATATTCTTGCTTTATCTACAACGAAGTTACAGGGTGGTCAAAAGTGCCGCTAATACCCTCGAGAAAATGATGGTACGGCTGTGCTCGACTTGGCGAGGGCACTGCTGTTACCCTAGATTAGATATTTTTGAGGTGGCTATTGGCTTGTTCCACTGCGACCTTTTCAGATCTACCGTGGTTCTCTTCTGATCTCCAGGTTACATTTTTCAGTCCTATCCTTTTCAAATAGTCTTATCATAATAAAGCATAATACATTTGCCACGCTGTCACACTGACCTAAATAGATAAATAAATGCCTTTATTGTCAAAAAATTTTTCAATTTGTAGACAAAGGTAAACTAACAAACAAAGTAAAAAAACAAGGTACACAAACAAACAAACAAAGAATAATACAAAACATTATACAAATAATATTGTCAGTCTTATTGTTAAAATAAACATTTATAAATGTTTACAATGTCAAAGAACAAAAAAATAAAAATAATATTCAAAAATATTTAGCTAATTTATAGAAAAATATCAATGACCTCTAAATAAATTCATTTCGATGCCATTAGTAAATATAGCAATAGCAAACATTAGACCAGTGTTTACAAGATCAAATTCGATTTTCAAAATATAATACAAACCAAACTAAACCTAAATAAATTCTGTCATTTTTTTCCTGGGTTTTCTTAGTAGACCCACTACAGTTTTGACAGTCTTCATGTATGTGCTTATCAGGTGTAGAACTTTCTTATGTCTGCCCTGGTGAATTTTTTCACCATTCTAAAGATTTGTTGGCCACTCACTGTTATGTGGCCATTTTTGTAACTCCTTTTTTCAGCGCCCCAGAAGGGTTTTGGACCTATGAATGGCAATAATGAGCTTTGACTGGTCTTTCCATCTGCCTTTTAGTAGCCCTTGCAACCCTCGTACCCCGGTTCCTAGATTACTATCAATCTCACAGATTAGTCTAGAATTGATCTATGTATAATCGAGTGCCTTTAGCGCTACTTGGATATCTATGAAAATAACAACTAAAACTGGTGTGTGCTTTCCTGCTTTATTATCTCTTCCACACAATAATGCCATGCTATTATTTCCGCCTGGAAAATTATGGATTATGGACATCCTTGGATAGGTTTACGGGGAATTCCTTGTTTCAGTCCTACTCATCCAGCTCATAGGTTCTATTACCGGTGATTGAAAGAATTGGGAAGACATACGCAACTTAATGGGCGAATTCGTAACAAGGCTGATTTGATTTCTACTTACGTTTCTAGTGTTGTACGGTGGAGACATCAATCGTTCTGCGAGCAACGCATAAAACACTTACTTTCTCTTAATTCGGCCAGCGAAGGCATATCAAAAACGGTGTGGATCTGAAAGCGACAGTGTTGCCATATTAAAATGTGTAATATCTGTAATATGTTTGACGAAAATATCTTTGGATGAAAAATTCGCGGTTATGTATTGAAAATTTATTCGTGTTAAACATAGAATAAACAACAAAAATAAAAATGAAATTATAGGTACTACGGAATATGTCGTATGATTCAAAAAAGGTCGTTTAGTTGGCTGGGAAATGACGATTGTTAACATTTGGATACCATAATATTTTACATATGAAATAATAACGATCTTCATTTCCAAGCCAACTCTGACGCCATTTTTTGCTTAATCATATAATATTATATTAAATGGTTTAATGATATAGAAAATCCGTATTATTAACATACTCTACCCAAAATCCGTAAATCTACATATTAATCAGTAGTTCTGGCAACATTGTTTCCGGCAACCACTCATTCTGTCGACTGAATGCAGAATTACAGTATAGCATTATTTATCCGCTGCGCTGTAAACGACTCAGCGAATAGCGCGCAGAGCTAAACTAAATGTCGGAATTCTCGGATAGGCTGACGGTCATCAGCTACATCTCTGACAGGTTTTGTGCCACGAATATGGTTGCGTATCTTCTTATTTCTTCAATCAACCCTATAACGTTATTTCAACGAGTTTCAAAAAGAACCACGACACTATCTTCACTTTTTGAAAAAATAGAATTTTTAAACCACTCCATACGATAGCCAATACTGCCGATATTTAGAAATCTTGTGGTTTTAATGTGTGAAAGAAGAACATCCTGGCATAACGATCCCTCATGCCTGGAAATTTTTTCATTCCATTTTTCACCCAATCGCAGAATCGATATTTCTTCTGACGGTGCATACTAATTTCTACTTAAATTTACTGATTTTACTGTAAAAAGTACAATTATATAGTATCCATTTACTTCACTAAACAGAAATAATGTTTCATTAAAGTACTATAACAACTATAATAAATGTATTGTTTTATATTTTCAGACGAGCTGGTCTTTTAAGAAAACTGTAAAGAATAAACGCTATAAAATTTTAATGAAACTTTAATTACACTTTAATAGCACTATGTGTCATTTAATTTCAAGATAACTGCTTCTACGTAATAAATCTTTATTGTTTTTGAAAAATCTTCTCTCATCGCCAGTTACAGGAGGAAATATATACCTCCTGAAACGTTAAGTAGTTTTTTGTCCTTTATACAGGGCGAGTCTTAAATAAGAGCAAATATTTGTAGGAGTAGTATATTTCGACCCCAGAAACACGATTTGAGGTTTTTTTGCGAAAAATTTTGAAGATTTTGATTTTTTTTTTAGTTTTTAGTTAAAAAACATAATTTGTTGATAATACGGCAACATAGGTAGTAGATTCAATTTACAAGAAAGAAAATCCAGAAAAGATCCAGTGATTCTCAAAATTTGAACAAAAAATCAGTTTTTTTGGAAATTTTCAAAGTAAAATATCTCGGTTATTTTGGATTTATTTGAAAAACGGTAAAAAGAAAATATGTTTTTTTTTTATCGAGATCTACCAGCCCTGAAAATATTTGCACTTATTTAAGACTCACGCTGTATAGGTAAATTTGTTCTACTAGCACAGTCACTGACAAGCTGGTCAACATTTCCCAGCAAGCATTTGTACCGGTAAACATCTGAAAACTCCAAGTCTGATGTCCAGCGAGATAAGGTATGGTTTCCATAGACAACGTCAAAAAATTGACAGAAAATGATAGACTAGGCTCGTTATTGGGATATTTTCCCACCTCGCTAATAAAAAAAATAGATACATTTCATATTAATCTATTATATAAAAACTCCACTTAAAACCCGAAGGTATCTTACGGTTATAATTAAAACGTTGAACTTTATTGAGAATTTTAATACACTCGATCAATAATAATAATTGTTGTGTATTTGTTTTATTTCGCGTAATCTTCTCATCATCAATCAATAACAAAATTAATGACATATCAATTTCTTTGATAGCAGGAAATGAAATAATCTAAGGCGATTATAGAAAAAAAAAATGTGTTATTCATTAGTAAATCATTAAGTAATCCGATAAATCGTTAAGTCGGCCCACCCAGTGTATATAATAAATAAATAGAATTACTACATAGCTACAATTCATATAGCATGTTTTTCTGATATTTTAGTTATAAACCTTTTATAAACATATTAAATGAAAATGTGACATATAAATAGAGTGATCAGGCGTTCGTCAAAATTATATTACCTTAGAAGAAATTAACGAGTGTTGGAAGACGGAAGATATTTCCTACTTTAACATGCAAAACATTATGGAATTTTGTTTGTCTTCCGGAAAGTAATGCTTATACAGAATGTAGAATGTTTAGGAGGGGAGTTAATCACTGCGACCTTACAGATCTATTGTGTGTTCCTCTTTCTTGAGTTATAACGAGTTCATACAGTCTCACGGCTTTAACAAAAGCCAGTATCTGAGACTCCACAGAGGCCAGCTGTCCATCCCCGACATCAACGGTACCAAAGTTCAGAAGTGTCTAGCCCCAGCAAGCAACTATTAAGCTTGACCAATCAGGTTGGTTAGCGTGGTTATTTGAAGTGTGTTAATTCATTGGTTTTTGTCAAAAACTCTAACGTGATTGCTAGGGCTTAATAGTTGCCTGCTGGGGCTAGACACAAGTCCAAAGTTCATGGTACAAACGGTCGTCGTCTCGGCGCACTCAGTGATAAGTTGTTCTGGTGTTTCCCCATTTTCCCCACAGAATCTGCATTCGCCGTTGTTCCTCAGATTCTGCCTACTGAGGTGTTCGTTGAGGAGTCAGTGTCCTGTTAGAAACCCCGTGACAATCCGAAGATTGTTTTTACTTAAATCATGGAAAACCTTTGATTTTTCTCGGTCGTAAGTTCTGAGGAACTTTTTCGAGTGTCTTAGACCGTTGGAGGACACCCATTCCAGGTTACGGATGGAGTCTTCCAAATTCTTCAGTTCCGCTTTCAGTTGGTTCCCGCTTGGAAAACAGAAGGATTCTGGTCCAGTTAGTGGGAGTGTTCGTTAGTGGGAGTGTTTTCTAGCTAGAACATTTGCTTTTTCATTGCCGTTTATCCCTTGATGAGTAGGCACCCAGAGTAGGAGGACTTTATTTTCTTTGCCAAATTTGTTCAGTTTCTCTAGACATTCTTTGACCAACTTCGAATTGATGGTTGAGTTGATCGCGTTTAGTGCTGCTTGACTATCGGATAAAATGGCTATTTCCTGTTTTCGATAGTTTCTATCTAAGATAAATTGTACGCATCTTTCGATAGCGTAAATATTTGCCTGAAGGATACTGTGGTAGGTGCCCCTAGCCCATAGGTGCTCAGTGGAGTATTTTTTAGTTTTCGGCCCAAATACTCCTACCCCTGTCCCTGCTTTGGTTTTGGAAGCATCAGTATACCATGTTATGGTATGTTCTTTTACATGCTGAGCAAACGTTTCTTCCTTCCAATCCTTTTTATTACCCAATAACTACATTGAGGTGTTTCTCAAAGTTGTAAAATTCTTGGTATGTCATCCACTGGGAGTTGGAGATGCTTATACAGAAAAAGTATTTACAGTTGTCAATAAGCTGTTGATATGTATAAAAAAACAACAATTATATCTATATTTTTTCAAATATATGGTAATTATAAAATACAGCATAACGAGATCCAGCGAATATTTCATTAAAAAAGAGTAAAAGATACCTAATCTATTCCTCAAAAAGATCCATTCCGTCAAAAACATGCGAGTTTTTCGGTGGAATGAATTTATAGTTTTTAAAGTTTTTAATTTTATGTGTTTTTTAACTTAAAATTTGCTATACCGGGTGCGTCTCAAAAGTGGTTCACCCCTATAACTTTGTTTTTTGTCACTTTCACCGGAAATGACTACAACTTTTGATTTTAAATGTCACCCTCGTTATATTTCTACTTTATTCGATAGAAAATGACATTCTGAATAGAATGACATATCAGAGTTAACTTTTGACATTTTCACATATGGTTTATTTGAAATTGTAACATGCGGTTCATAACGACAGTTTGACTCGAAATACCAAGTGGTACGAAATTATTCATAAAAAATGCTTTTTCCAAATATGCTAATGAGCCACCGTGAAAAAATTGAGATATGATTAAAAATACGATTTGAGCATCTTTTAATCGGCCAAGAGAACACACGAAAAACATTAGACGATCAAATATATTCCAAGGTTCATTGATTAAAAATTAGCATTTTTAACACAGCTCTGGCACTCTCGATTACTTAAAATATGATTTTTTTAAGCGAAAATATAACATAAAATCGCATATGAAAGTTGACGTATGATATGTCATTCTACTCAGAGCGTTATTTTCTATCGAATAAAGTAGAAATATACCGAGTGTGCCATTTAAAAATCAAAAGCTGTAGTCATTTTCAGTGAAACAGGAAGTGACCAAAGACAATTGAATACGTCAATCAATCCTAATTTATGTCATATAATAACATACCAAATTAATTAAAAAAAGTTATAGGGCTGGGCCACTTTTGAGACGCACCCGGTATATTTTTTTAGGTTTAGCCCTACTAAATGTTTTCTGAAGCTCATTCAGAATTTTTTATGTTTATGTCAATCAATCCTAATTTATATCATATAATAACATACCAAATTAATTAAAAATGTTATAGGGATGAGCCACTTTTGAGAAGCACCCGGTATATTTTTTTTAGGTTTAGTCCTACTAAATGTTTTCTGAAACTTATTCAGAATTTTTTATGTAAAAGTTGCATAATGCGTCCGTCAGTATTATTCTTGAAAAATGTGTCTGCTATTTTTTTGCCGCCACGCCTGCCTCCGTCATCGGTTGACTCAAAATATGGTCACTTTTCATTGAAATGCATTTGTATGATGCTACTTTTTCCCGGAAATTGTCATTTCATAGCAAGAAAAAGATTCAAAATAGTTTCCATCTTTTTAATACAGGATATCCCCGAATCGTCTTTACAAGAGGAAACACTTCTTTATTATTAACTTCATGAAAGTTTTTGCATGTTCTAAAATTATTAATCCCGTTTATATTTTTTCAAATTTCCCCACCGTTAAAAAAAAGAAGTATTAAAAATCAAAACGCCTTCGTATGGTAATCTCCATTTCTTGAAGATGATTGTTAATTTTCATTATAGTCATATTTTTTTCTGTTTAAATATGTTAAATAGCAAAATATATAACGTTAATAAAAATTAATAATAACCATCTATCAAAGAGTGAGAACGAAATTCTTACCATAGAAACGCGTTTTGATTTTTGTATTTTTTTTGGGAAAAATCAAGTATGTTTTCATATTTTATAATTTTCTCTAAAACAGTATGGAAATTTGAAAAAGTATAAACGGGATTAACTATTTTAGAACAAGCAAAAACTTTTATGAAGAATAATTTTTTCTCAAAAAGTGAATAATAAAAAAGGGTATTCTCTTGTAAAGACAATCGGGAGACATACGTAGAGATACAAGTCTATTGTATCTATAGGTTTAAAATGAATCTTTCCAACATGCAATATGCAATATACGACCACAATTGACCTCTATAATTACACCTGTAGTACCTCGTTAAGTAACAAAAACTAATAGAAATTCCTCGAATCCGCGATCCTAAACAAACCCCACCTGCCATAACAGCGTTCAGCAGGTCGTTAGAATCTCGTGAACTATAGCCCGGAGCGGCACGCCGACTAGTGAAAGTACCCTCCGCCGCTAGTAGTACCCGTATCGATTGAAAATGCCACGATCTCGCGGACGCCGCCGGATGCTAAAACACGTAATACCTAGTCCGACAACTTTAGAATATTTCAGCAATTTTTTTGATGGCCCTAAATCCAGCAAGGAAATCGAAAAGTTCAAGCTCACTCAGGTTCAGAGAAGGGCTGATGAAAAGAATGTCTGAAACCCTATAGGAATCTAGCCGAGGTGGAATCAGTTGACTAAATTGCGCAGTATTTTAAATGTCTATTGGGGTAAACCAGCTATTCCTAAACTGTGCACCGTAAAGCCTGTCAAAGTGCACCAAGGCAATGTACACAAATCCAGATAAATGCATAAAAGAAGCTAAGAAGGAAGCTAGTCTTAATATTTTTGGACCGGATTCATCCAGCTTATTGTCCATCCCATCATTCTCAGCTTATTCAATCATTTCCAATTATGGTGTAGCCTCCCTCACATATTTAGATATTTTCTTTGTAGTTGGACCCACTGTTGTTTATTGATGGCTAGGCGGGCCCAAGTTATACCCACTAATTTCCTAATATCATGGTCCCATCTCAGGTTTGGTCTTCTTCTAGGTCTCTTAATTCCAGGTCGTGTTTACACTTCCAGGAATTGTTTTCCGTTCTTCTTGCCAGCTGTCCTGCCCATTGCCACTTGAGAGATTTGGTTCTGTGGATGGCATCTATTACCTGGGTATTTTGTCGTATCACTATTCTTTTGCGGTTTCTCTTGGTTATTCCCAGCATATATCGTTCCATTGAGCGTTGTGTGACCTGCAGCTTCCTTATAATGTCCGTTTTAAGTGTCCAGGAATCGTATGCATAGGTCATGACTGGTAGCACACATTGGTATAATATTTTCTTCTTTAGATGTCCATCCTTTACTGAAAAATTTTGAAGTATCCAATAAGGAATCAACAATAACATTTTTGTCAATGTCCGGAAGCAGTCTTCGAACTGGAGCCGGAATACTAACCAGATATTTCCAATTCAATGGCACTTTCACAAAATGAAACTAAATGATACATTTCAAGAGATAACGGGGGGCAATAATACGAGACGGTTTAACGTGTACTTTCAAGTGTCCAGCCTATAGTCCTCTCTCAAAGAGTTAGCCAGTTTGCAGGAGACATTCCTGAGTAACGTGGCCTAAGCCACCAGGCTTAGACGATGTGCATCTCAGGGAGGAGGATCGATTTTGATCTGCGGCCTTTTTTTCTTTTCGAATAGAGCAGAACAAATAAGACAGAGTTTAAACTTTTGAGACAGGTAGACTCAATTTGGGATGTAAGAGTTTTGTCAGAGAGGTAACACCTTTTATTCCTCATGCAAACTTCGTAGACTGGATGAGGTTTCCGAATAACTGGTTCTCCAAGACAAACAACTCTCACTTCTTAGCTCCAGATGCACCGTATTAACCCACAAGCTAAACAACGTTAGTTTGGTTTACAACGATGGGGTCTGGACCGTGTGGTTAAGTTATGGCCAAACATTTTTAATGAAAGAGGCCTTTGTTTCTGGGGTGGATTGATCAATGCTGAAGAAGAATATTCTCTTTGGGCAGTAGATCGCAATAGAGCAAGTTGTTATGGAAGTCAAGTTGTATGTCTGACATTTCAGTCTTTTTATTTTTGACGATTTCCGCATTTAGTTTTTTTTTTTTTTGACAAAAATGATTATTAATAAATATATAGCCGCATAGAAAAAGTCAGAACCGTTTTTAATCGTCTTAGAAAGATCCCATGCAATATGCACCTGAATATTGCTATAAGAACACAGGTCCTAAGGTGCTAGGTCTTCCCCACGCTCCTATATGGAGTGGAGACTTGGATCTTGACAGATGCTACATCTAAACGCTTGGAAACCTTTGAAATGTGGTCCTATCGCCGCATGCTCAGGATTTCATACACTTACCATGTCACAAACAACGCCGTGATCCAACGAATGCAAAAAGAACTAGAAATTATACATAGTGTGAAAGTGAGAGGAGTAAGACAGGGATGTGTACTGTCTCCTTCGTTATTTAATGTTTATTCTGAGGCGATTTTTCGGGAAGCTTTCTCTTCAACAGATTGCGGTATTAAAGTCAACGGTGAAGTCATTAACAACATTAGATTGGCCGATGACACAGTTCTTATTGCCGATTCTGATACTGGTCTCCAGAGTTTAGTGGAACGACTTGAAGGCTCTTGTAAGAAATACGAGATGAAGATCAATTCTTCCAAAACTAAACTCATGGTATTTGAAAAGAACCAAAATGTACCAATTCCTATTAAAATAGAGGGCAATACCTTAGAACAGGTCTACAAGTTCAAATATTTGGGGTCCTGGATAGTTAACACCGAACAACGACGTGGAAATTGAAACTAGAATAGAACAAGCGAGAAATGCATTTTTAAAAATGAAGAACGTCTTCCAGAACCCCAGATTGGACCTTGAGTTGAGAATTAGGCTCGTTAAGGGTTATGTTTGGTCAATCCTATTATACGGAGCAGAAACATGGACACTGAAAGTTCAAGAGATGAATCGCCTCGAATCGTTCGAAACATGGATATATCGAAGAATGCTTAAAATTCCATGGACAGCCCATATCACAAATACCGAAGTCTACAACAGAATAGGCAGAGAAAGAGAATTGCTCAATATAATATAAATAAGAAAGACATCATACTTAGGGCATATATTGAGAAATGAAAAATACCACGTTTTACAATTGATAGTTAAGGGTAAGATTGAAGGAAAGAGAGGTCTCGGCAGGAAGAAACTATCTTGGTTGAGAAACACCAGAAACTGGACTCACCTAACTTTTCAAGAACTCCGAGAATCGTGAAGATTTTGCCAATGTGATCGCCAACCTCCACGAAAGAGACGGCACGTAAAGAAGAAGAAGAAAGTGAAAAAAACTGCATACCTTGGGCATGTGATGCGTAATGATCAATACCAACTTATCCACCAAAATAGATAGTAGAGAGGACAGGGACGCCGACGAACATCATGGCTGAAAAATATTAAACAGTGGACGGGAATGACGACCGTACATTTATTCAGAGCGTCTGTCAATAGGATTATATGGACCAAGTTGTTATATAAAGATGTCAAAGATGTACAGCTTCCTCAACTTAGCCACTTAAGTATGTCCATTTATTTTTATTATAAATTATTAAAAGTAAATTTGAAAGAATCATGTTCATCTGTTAATTTCTAACACTTTTGTAAATTAGTAGCAATAAACAATCTATTTTGTCATAGATTTGTTTATATAAAAGTTGTAGAAAATTAAATGCTTTACTAGTTTGTTAACTTTTTTATCTAAGAATCCAAATTGCGACACTTTCTTTAACAAACGTATAGGTCAGACTATGGTTTCTGAATCTATATGTCAAATAGAAACAAACCAAAAGTTTTAACTCTTATTTTTTTAGTGCTGCGTAGAATTTCTTCTAAAGTTATTGGGCTATAGCAGCTCGCGGTATGACCTCGTCGTTACACGTAATTACGCTGTTATTGCGTAAGGAGTAAAAGAAGCAAAAATACTTAAGTTTAAGAGCGTACTAATTGATGAAAGCTCAGGTAGTTCTACGCGTTATTTCCTATCGCTAGACATGTTGGATTTCAATTCGAATTTCAAAAGATTAGCTCTCTTTAGTGTGATAAATTATAATTTTGATATGGATGGCAGCTTTAAGACTTCGATGGGACATTTTTTGAAACATTCTCGTAGGTTATTTAACAAGAAAATAGTCATTTCCTGTGGTTGTTTCTGTTTTGTATCTTGTAAGTAAGATTTGAGGAACGTTTGAGTGTAGCTGGAGATATGAGAACTATACCAACAGCAAAAGCGGTCAACTCAGTAACCATCAATTCGAAGTTGGTCAAAGAGCCTAGAAAAGCTAAACAAATAAGGCAGAGAAAATAAAGTCCTCCTACTCAGTGTACCAGCCCACCAAGGGATAGAAGACAATGAAAAAGCAAACGATCTAGCTAGAGAAGGAGCGAACACTCCCACTAACTGGACCAAAACCGTTCTGCTTTCCAAGTAGAAACCAACTGAAGGCGGAACATTCCGTAACCTGGAATAAGCATCCTCCAGCGGTGTAACACACTACCTAAGTAATTTCTCAGAACTTACGATCAAGAAAAATCAAATATTTTCCATGATTTAAATAAGAGCAATCTTCGGATTTTCACAGGACACTGTCCCCTCAATGAACATCTTAGTAGATTGAAGCTAAAACCAATGGCAAATGCAGATTCTGGAAAATGGGGAAACACCATTACCAGAACACCTCGTCACTGAGTGCACCGAGACGACAACCATTCGTCACATAAACTTTGGTATAACATAACTGATATTGGAGATGGAGAACTAACCTCTGTAAAACCGTCCCAAATTCTAGCTTTTGTCAAAGCTCTGAAACTGTAACTCAAGAAAGGGGGACACAATAGATCTGTAAGGTCGCGGATTCTCCATTCTCTGCATACCAACAGCAGCTATAGCGCTCAAGTCTCTTGGTGGTGATCATCTCGTAGATTGTGAAGAGGTATTAAGTTATGATCAAAGGAATACCCCTCCTACAGGCATATGTAGATGGCATTTATCTAAAAAAAAATTTTAACAGGTCCTGAGTTCTACGAGATTTAACCCTGTGGATAGGATACTGTAACTGAAAGTTTAATCAATATCTTTAAAACAAGGAACGGACTTTCCAATGTTTGTTACGGTTATATATTTTAAAGGGGAATTAATTTTCTTATATTTATTTTAATTGATATATCTTGACAAAATGGTGAATGTGGTGATTTATTATTTTGTTTATAACCTTGAAGATGGCACGTTAATAAAATATAACAATACATTTCTTAATACATATTAATTATTTATTTATTTTTTGTTATACATTCATATACAAATAAAATCAGAAGAGACCGATTCGATTAATTCTAGTTTACTACGTTTTTTTCGACTGGAAAGTCAGTAACCGGACAGCTGACTAAGGATATTTCGATAAGGATCGGATTCTTCATAAGGATATTTCGAGATTTTTCATTTTTTCCTTTGTTTATAAGCTTGAAGCTACTTAAAATTCAAAATTTGAAGTTTGTAATTCTTCTAGAAGTACCTTAGAATTTTGATGATCTGTCAGTGAGTCTGTTGAATGTCGAAATTAAAGAAATTTGACCAGCGATGATTCATAAACTATGAGGTATAATTACTAGATATTTTGGTAATCTAGCCAGTTATAGTATGTCCTCATGTGTAGTGAAAGTTAATATTCTTGCTTTATCCACAATGAAGTTACATAGTGGTCAAAAGTGTCGCTAATACCTTCGAGAAAAGGATGGAACGGCTGTGCTCGACTTGGCGAGGGCACTGCCGTTCCCCCAGATTAGATATTTTTGAGGTGACTATTGGCTTGTTCCACTGCGACCTTTTCAGATCTACCGTTGGTCCTCTTCTGATCTCCAAGTTACATTTTCCAGTCCTATCCTTTTCAAAAAGTCTAATAATAATGGAGCATAATACATTTGCCACGCTGTCACACTGATCTAAATTAATTCTGTCGTTTCTTCCTGGGTTTTCTTAATAGACCCACTGCAGTTTAGACAGTCTTCCTGTCTGTGCTTAGCAGGTGTAAATTTTTTTTGTCCGTCCTGGTGAATTTTTCCACCGTCCTAAATATTTGTTGATATTCTAAAGATTTGTTGGTTGTGATTGCACTGTTATGTGGCCATACTTGTAACTCCTTTTTCAGTGCCTCAGAAGGGTTCTGGACAGAGTTCATTTAAATCAGCTTGATTTAAATCAACGGATTTTTTTATTTTAATCATAGATTTAAATTTAAAAAAATCAGTTTGTAAGGTTATAAAAACTTTTCCTATAAAGCTATAAAAAAATATTTCAGAAAAAACTCAAAACTTAAGTAAGTGAGGATACAGTCAATAATCACCACACAGGCTATTAAAACTACTTTTTAAGTTTGTCAAGCTTCCGAGAATATTATTCCCATCATCAGGACAGTTTCTAAAATGTATAAATAAAAAAAGCATTAACATTTTAAAATTGTATAACAGAAAAAACAACTTACGACTGAGTCAATTAGCAAAAAAACATACTCTGCACAAAAAGGCCTTAAAACTAGCAGCATATGATATTGGACTACCAGGTCATATGATGCTAGTTTTAAATGCTTGATAAATTTGTAAAAGTAGTTTTATTAGCCTGTGTGGTGATTATTGGCTCAGTTAAATTTTGAATTTTTTCTTAACTTAGTCAGTCACGAACTGCTAAACCTGCTATTTTTTAAAAAGTATTTCTATAACAAATAAACCCTATACCTATTCATCAAATACAAAGTTACCCTTGCTGTTGTAACGTTTAAATACTTTAATAAATCGAGAAATAAGTGTAAAAGATGTAACATATAACACCTACTTCATATTATCATCTATTAAAATGGTGGACCGATTTTTGAAGTTAATTGAATAACTGTGTGAATCCATCATACCTTCTAAATGGCAGAGATTTATTGTGAAATTGTGAAATCAGAAAGGAATTCAGAAATCTGGTATTCGAATACATTTCATTTGCAAACTATTGCAGAACTGATGTCGGGTTATATTTTTATTCTATAGGACTCGAGGTCTATAATCAGTGTCAAAAATATGCTGGTGTCAAGGCTGTTTTTATCTTTTTTGAAACTGCTGAATGTTGATCAA
This sequence comes from Sitophilus oryzae, assembly GCF_002938485.1. Lineage (NCBI taxonomy): Eukaryota > Metazoa > Arthropoda > Insecta > Coleoptera > Curculionidae > Sitophilus > Sitophilus oryzae. The sequence continues at coordinate 2,665,998 of NW_022146324.1, read as the reverse complement.
GCTAATTTCTGCCTTCCCTAATTATCTTCTAGTTCATTCAAAATTTCTACCGACATTTTGTTCTGCAATAAGTACTTGAACAATAAGTACTGCACCTTGAACATTAGATGGTACTAATTTTATTCCCGATTTAAGACGGTCATGGCTATTTCCAAAAAAATCCTTTTGATCTAAGTGTTTTTATTTTTTTGAGAAAATAGGGGCATCAGCAAAGTTTACAGAATAAAATATATCGGTGACCGATGTGGAAAAACGGCATGTGGCACGCGCTGTAGAAATGTTAACATTATTTATATCGGGGGGCAGAGTTAGGAATATTTAGCCATTTAGAATAGGACTTTAAATAAAAAATTGATTAAAATCAATAAATCCTATTAAAATAAAAAAAATCGGTTTTATTTTATTTTTTAAAAAAAATGATTGTTTGCACCCTGGTTCTGGACCTATGAATGGCATTATCATTAATTTTTATTTTAATTTAAATCTATCAAAACTCATGCCTTGAGAGATCTTTTCATCTGCGTTTTAGTAGCTCTGGTGGCCCTCGTACCCCGATTCCTAGACTACAATCAATCCCACACAAGTCTAGAATTGACCTATGGGATATCTATGAAAATGGCAACTAAAAATGGTGTGTGCTTTCCTGCTTTATTATCTCTTCCACACAATAATGCGTTGCTGGAAAACTATGACATCTTTGGAATGGCTTAGGGGAAAGCTATTCCTTGTCTCAGTCCTACTGATACAGCTGATAGGTCCCTGTTAGACTGTATAGGGTATAGGTCAACGTTATTTGAATCAGTTTCAAAAAGAATCAAAACTACGACACTACTCTTCACTTTTTGAAAAAATCGGTTTTTTAAAACTACTCCATACGTGAGCTAATCCTGCAGGCATTTAGAAATCTTGCGGTTTCCATGTGTGAAAGAAGAACATCCTGGCATAGCCATCCCTCAAGCCTGGATGTTCTTGGCGTGTCCTATTAAAGTTTTTTCATTCTATTTTTTGAACAGCATTTTTTACCCAATCGCAGAATCGATATTTCTTCTCCTGACGGCGCATACTAATTTCTACTTAAATTTACTGATTTTACTGTAAAAAGTACAATTATATAGTATCCATTTACTTCACTAAACAGAAATAATGTTTCATTAAAGTACTATAACAACTATAATAAATGTATTGTTTTATATTTTCAGACGAGCTGGTCTTTTAAGAAAACTATAAAGAATAAACGCTATAAAATTTTATTGAAACTTTAATTACACTTTAATGGCACTATGTGTCATTTAATTTCAAGATAACTGCTTCTACGTAATAAATCTTTATTGTTTTTGAAAAATCTTCTCTCATCGTCAGTTACAGGAGGAAATATATACCTCCTGGTATAAGCTTAAGTTTTTTGTCCGTTATACAGGGCGAGTCTTAAATAAGAGCAAATATTTGTAGGAGTAGTATATTTCGACCCCAGAAACACGATTTGAGGTTTTTTTGCGAAAAATTTTGAAGATTTTGATTTTTTTTTAGTTTTTAGTTAAAAAACATAATTTGTTGATAATACGGCAACATAGGTAGTAGATTCAATTTACAAGAAAGAAAATCCAGAAAAGATCCAGTGATTCTCAAAATTTGAACAAAAAAACAGTTTTTTTGGAAATTTTCAAAGTAAAATATCTCGGTTATTTTGGATTTATTTGAAAAACGGTAAAAAGAAAATATGTTTTTTTTTATCGAGATCTACCAGCCCTGAAAATATTTGCACTTATTTAAGACTCATCCTGTATAGGTAAATTTGTTCTACTAGCACAGTCACTGACAAGCTGGTCAACATTTCCCAGCAAGCATTTGTACTGGTAAACATCTGAAAACTCCAAGTCTGATGTCCAGTGAGATAAGGTATGGTTTCCATAGACAACGTCAAAAAATTGACAGAAAATGATAGACTAGGCTCGTTATTGGGATATTTTCCCTCGCTAATAAAAAAAAATAGATACATTTCATATTAATCTATTATATAAAAACTCCACTTAAAACCCGAAGGTATCTTACGGTTATAATTAAAACGTTGAACTTTATTGAGAATTTTAATACACTCGATCAATAATAATAATTGTTGTGTATTTGTTTTATTTCGCGTATCTTCTCATCATCAATCAATAACAAAATTAATGACATATCAATTTCTTTGATAGCAGAAAATGAAATAATCTAAGGCGATTATAGAAAAAAAAATGTGTTATTCATTAGTAAATCATTAAGTAATCCGATAAATCGTTAAGTCGGCCCACCCAGTGTATATAATAAATAAATAGAATTACTACATAGCTACAATTCATATAGCATGTTTTTCTGATATTTTAGTTATAAACCTTTTATAAACATATTAAATGAAAATGTGACATATAAATAGAGTGATCAGACGTTCGTCAAAATTATATTACCTTAGAAGAAATTAACGAGTGTTGGAAGATAGAAGATATTTCCTACTTTAACATGCAAAACATTATGGAATTTGGTTTGTCTTCCGGAAAGTAATGCTTATACAGAATGTAGAATGTTTAGGAGGAGAGTTAATCAATGCGACCTTACAGATCTATTGTGTGTTCCTCTTTCTTGAGTTATAACGAGTTCATACAGTCTCAGGGCTTTAACAGAAGCCAGTATCTGAGACTCCACAGAGGCCAGCTCTCCATCCCCGACATCAACGGTACCAAAGTTCAAAAGTGTCATGCCCCAGCAAGCAACTATTAAGCTTGACCAATCAGGTTGGTTAGCGTGGTTATTTGGAGTGTGTTAATTCATTGGTTTTTGTCAAAAACTCTAACGTGATTGCTCGGGCTTAATAGTTGCCTGCTGGGGCTAGACACAAGTCCAAAGTACATGGTACGAACGGTGGTCGTCTCGGCGCACTCAGTGATAAGTTATTCTGGTGTTTCCCCATTTTCCCCACAGAATCTGCATTCGCTGTTGTTTCTCAGATTCTGCCTACTGAGGTGTTCGTTGAGGAGTCAGTGTCCTGTTATAAACCCCGTGACAATCCGAAGATTGCTTTTACTTAAATCATGGAAAACCTTTGATTTTTCTCGGTCGTAAGTTCTGAGGAACTTTTTCGAGTGTCTTAGACCGCTGGAGGACACCCATTCCAGGTTACGGATGGAGTCTTCCAAATTCTTCAGTTCCGCTTTCAGTTAGTTCCCGCTTGGAAAACAGAAGGGTTCTGGTCCAGTTAGTGGGAGTGTTCGTTAGTGGGAGTGTTTTCTAGCTAGAACATTTGCTTTTTCATTGCCTTTTATCCCTTGGTGAGTAGGCACCCAGAGTAGGAGGACTTTATTTTCTTTGCCAAATTTGTTCAGTTTCTCTAGATATTCTTTGACCAACTTCGAATTGATGGTTGAGTTGATCGCGTTTAGTGCTGCTTGACTATCGGATAAAATGGCTATTTCCTGTTTTCGATAGTTCCTATCTAAGATAAATTGTACGGATCTTTCGATAGCGTAAATATTTGCCTGAAGGATACTGTGGTAGGTGCCCATAGCCCATAGGTGCTCAGTGGAGTATTTAGTTTTCGGCCCAAATACTCCTACCCCTGTCCCTGCTTTGGTTTTGGAAGCATCAGTATACCATGTTATGGTATGTTCTTTTACATGCTGAGCACACGTTTCTTCCTTCCAATCCTTTTTATTACCCAATACTACAGTGAGGTGTTTCTCAAAGTTGTAAAATTCTTGGTATGTCATCCACTGGGAGTTGGAGATGCTTATACAGAAAGAGTATTTACAGTTGTCAATAAGCTGTTGATATGTATAAAAAAACAACAATTATATCTATATTTTTTCAAATATATGGTAATTATAAAATACAGCATAACGAGATTCAGCGAATATTTCATTAAAAAAGAGTAAAAGATACGTAATCTATTCCTCAAAAAGATCCATTCGGTCAAAAATATGTGAGTTTTTCGGTGGAATGAATTTATAGTTTTTAAAGTTTTTAATTTTATGTGTTTTTTAACTTAAAATTTGCTATACCGGGTGCGTCTCAAAAGTGGTTCACCCCTATAACTTTGTTTTTTGTCACTTTCACCGGAAATAACTACAACTTTTGATTTTAAATGTCACCCTCGTTATATTTCTACTTTATTCGATAGAAAATGACATTCTGAATAGAATGACATATCATAGTTAACTTTTGACATTTTCACATATGGTTTATTTGAAATTGTAACATGCGGTCCATAACGACAATTTGACTCGAAATACCAAGTGGTACCTTTATTATATACCTTTGTTCCATTTGAAAAAATTGAGATATGATTAAAAATACGATTTGAGCAACTTTTTATCGGCCAAGAGAACACGCGAAAAACATTAGACGATCAAATATGTTTTTCCAAGGTTCTTTGATTAAAAATTATTTTTTTTTTAGTGAAATTTAAAATACGATTTTTTTAAGTGAAAATGTCTTATAATATGTCATTCAACTTATAATATGTCATTCTACTGAGAGCGTCATTTTCTACCGAATAAAGTAGAAATATACCGAGTGTGCCATTTAAAAATCAAAAGCTGTAGTCATTTCCGGTGAAACAGGAAGTGACCAAAGACAATTGAATACGTCAATCAATCCTAATTTATGTCATGTACTAACATACTAAATGTCGTTTTTTTTTCTGAAAAATTATAAAAGTTATAGGGGTGAGCCACTTTTTTAGGTTTAGCCCTACTAAATGTTTTCTGAACTCATTCTCTTCTCATTCAGAATTTTTTATACTATTTTTTGCCGCCACGCCTGCATCCGTCATCGGTTGACTCAAAATCTGGTCACTTTTCATTGAAATCCATTTGTATGATGCTACTTTTTTCCGGAAATTGTCATTTCATAGCAAGAAAAAGATTCAAAATATTTTGCAACTTTTTATACAGTATATCCCCGAATCGTCTTTACAAGAGGAAACACTTTTTTATTATTAACTTCATGAAAGTTTTTGCATGTTCTAAAATGGTTAATCCCGGTTATACTTTTCCAAATTCCCATACCGTTTAAAAAAAAAGTACTAAAAATCAAAACGCGTTTGTATGGTAAATCTCCAATTCTTTCTACATGGTAATCTCATTTTTACATTTTCATTCATTGACAGGGTTGTTAATTTTCATTTTTTTTTGTTTAAATATGTTAGGTAAATAGCAAAATATATGACGTTAATAAAAATTAATAATAACCATCTTATTATTATTTATCAAAGAATGAAAACGAAATTCTTACCATAGAAACTCGATTTGATTTTTGTGATTTTTTGGGGAAAAATCTAGTCATATTTTATAATTTTCTCTAAAACGGTATGGAAATTTGGAAAAGTATAAACGGGATTAACCACTTTGGAACAAGCAAAAACTTTTATGAAGAATAATTTTTTCTCAAAAAGTGAATATTAAAAAAGGGTATTCTCTTGTAAAGACAATCGGGAGACATACGTAGAGATACAAGTCTATTGTATCTATAGGTTTAAAATGAATCTTTCCAACATGCAATATGCAATATACGACCACAATTGACCTCTATAATTACACCTGTAGTACGTCGTTAAGTAACAAAAACTAATAGAAATTCCTCGAATCCGCGATCCTAAACAAACCCCACCTGCCATAACAGCGTTCAGCAGGTCGTTAGAATCTCGTGAACTATAGCCCGGAGCGGCACGCCGACTAGTGAAAGTACCCTCCGCCGCTAGTAGTACCCGTATCGATTGAAAATGCCACGATCTCGCGGACGCCGCCGGATGCTAAAACACGTAATACCTAGTCCGACAACTTTAGAATATTTCAGCAATTTTTTGATGGCCCTAAATCCAGCAAGGAAATCGAAAAGTTCAAGCTCACTCAGGTTCAGAGAAGGGCTGATGAAAAGAATGTCTGAAACCCTATAGGAATCTAGCCGAGGTGGAATCAGTTGACTAAATTGCGCAGTATTTTAAATGTCTATTGGGGTAAACCAGCTATTCCTAAACTGTGCACCGTAAAGCCTGTCAAAGTGCACCAAGGCAATGTACACAAATCCAGATAAATGCATAAAAGAAGCTAAGAAGGAAGCTAGTCTTAATATTTTTGGACCGGATTCATCCAGCTTATTGTCCAATCCCATCATTCTCAGCTTATTCAATCATTTCCAATTATGGTGTAGCCTCCCTCGCATATTTAGATATTTTCTTTGTAGTTGGACCCACTGTTGTTTATTGATGGCTATGCGGGCCCAAGTTATACCCACTAATTTCCTAATATCATGGTCCCATCTCAGGTTTGGTCTTCTTCTAGGTCTCTTAATTCCAGGTCATGTTTTCCGTTCCAGGAATTGTTTTCTGTTCTTCTTGCCAGCTGTCCTGCCCATTGTCACTTGAGAGATTTGGTTCTGTGGATGGCATCTATTACCTGGGTATAGTAAACGCCACGAATGTTTGGGAGTGATTCATCGGTCGCTACCATGTGAACTAATCTGCTCAAGGTCACATAAAACTTAATTCCAGTGCCGTGGTGTTTCAAGTCATATAATAATCAATATATAATATGTTGTAATTTGTTGTTTTAACTGTCAAAGTCTTGTCAAAACATATATTTGGTTATAAATATAAACTGGAACGCCCCATTGGTCGCACTGCAAGCACACCAATGGACTGACGCACAAAAACCAATCAATCAAAGAAACGCGATATAGTATCGTCTTTGTCAATCACGCTACATTTTAGAATAAGTGGGAGGAGCGCAGGCAGATGATTAGACCGGGCCTTTAAAAACCTACGTCTGCGGTAAAAATTTACGTTTTTAATGTAAAAATGATAACGCGCGTGTCGATTCTAACCTCATCAAGGGATGAATCACTCCCAAACATTCGTGGCGTTTACTCTATTTTGTCGTATCGCTATTCTTTTGCGGTTTCTCTTGGTTATTCCCAGCATATATCGTTCCATTGAGCGTTGTGTGACCTGCAGCTTCCTTATAATGTCCGTTTTAAGTGTCCAGGAATCGCATGCATAGGTCTTGACTGGTATCACACATTGGTATAATATTTTTTTCTTTAGATGTCCATCCTGTATTGAAAAATTTTGAAGTATCCAATAAGGAATCAACAATAACATTTTTGTCAATGTCCGGAAGCAGTCTTCGAACTGGAGCCGGAATACTAACCAGATATTTCCAATTCAATGGCACCTTCACAAAATGAAACTAAATGATATTTCAAGAGACAACGGGGAACAATAAAACAAGACGATTCAACGTGTACTTTTAAGTGTCCAGCCTATAGTCCTCTCTCAAAGAGTTTGCCAATTTGCAGGAGACATTCCTGAGTCACGTGGCCTAAGCCACCAGGCTCAGACGATGTGCATCTCAGGGTGGAGGATCGATTTTGATCTGCGGTCCTTTTTTCTTTTCGAATAGAGAGATTTCGGAACAAATAAGACAACGTTTAAACTTTTGCGACAGGTAGATTCAATTTGGCATGTAAGAGTTTTGTCGGAGAGGTAACACCTTTTATTCCTCATGCAAACTTCGTAGACTGGATGAGGTTTTCGAATAACTGGTTCTCCCAAGACAAACAACTCTCACTTCTTAGCTCCAGATGCACCGTATTAACCCACAAGCTAAACAACGTTAGTTTGGTTTACAACGATGGGGTCTGGACCGCGTGGTTAAGCCCTGATGGACTGATCAATGCTGAAGAAGAATATTTTCTTTGGGCAGTAGATCGCAATAGAGCAAGTTGTTATGGAAGGTGTCTTACATTTCAGTCTTTTTATTTTTGACGATTTCCGCATTCAATTTGTTTTTCTTTTGACAAAAATGATTATTAGTAAACATATAGCCGCATAGAAAAAGCCAGAACCGTTTTTAATCATCTTAGAAAGATCCCATGCAATATGCACTTGAATATTGCTATAAGAACACAGGTCCTAAGGTGCTAGGTCTTCCCCACGCTCCTATATGGAGTGGAGACTTGGATCTTGACAGATGCTACATCTAAACGCTTGGAAGCCTTTGAAATGTGGTCCTATCGCCGCATGCTCAGGATTTCATACACTTACCATGTCACAAACAACGCCGTGATCCAACGAATGCAAAAAGAACTAGAAATTATACATAGTGTGAAAGTGAGAGGAGTAAGACAGGGATGTCTCCTTCGTTATTTAATGTTTATTCTGAGGCGATTTTTCGGGAAGCTTTCTCTTCAACAGATTGCGGTATCAAAGTCAACGGTGAAGTCATTAACAACATTAGATTTGCCGATGACACAGTTCTTATTGCCGATTCTGATAGTGGTCTCCAGAGTTTAGTGGAACGACTTGAAGGCTCTTGTAAGAAATACGGGATAAAGATCAATTCTTCCAAAACTAAACTCATGGTATTTGGAAAGAACCAAAATGTACCAATTCCTATTAAAATAGAGGGTAATACCTTAGAACAAGTCTACAAGTTCAAATATTTGGGGTCCTGGATAGTTAACACCTTGAACAACGACGTGGAAATTAAAACTAGAATAGAACAAGCGAGAAATGCATTTTTAAAAATGAAGAACGTCTTCCAGAACCCCAGATTGGACCTTGAGTTGAGAACTAGGCTCGTTAAGTGTTATGTTTGGTCAATCCTATTATACGGAGCAGAAACATATTTCGAAGAATGCTTAAAATTCCATGGACAGCCCATATCATAAATACCGAAGTCTACAACAGAATAGGCAGAGAAAGAGAATTGCTCAATATAATAAAAATAAGAAAGACATCATACTTAGGGCATATATTGAGAAATGAAAAATACCACGTTTTACAAATGATAGTAAGATTGAAGGAAAGAGAGGTCTCGGCAGGAAGAAACTATCTTGATTCAGAAACATCAGAAACTGGACTCATCTAACTTTTCAAGAACTCATAAGGAAAGCCGGGAATCGTGAAGATTTTGCCAATGTGATCGCCAACCTCCACGAAAGAGACGGCACGTAAAGAAGAAGAAGAAAGTGAGAAAAACTGCATACCTTGGGCATGTGATGCGTAATGATCAATACCAACTTATCCACCAAAATAGATAGTAGAAGAGGTCAGGGACGCCGACGAACATCATGGCTGAAAAATATTAAACAGTGGACGGAAATGACGACCATACATTTATTCAGGGCGTCTGTCAATAGGATTATATGGACCAAGTTGTTATATAAAGATGTCAAAGATGTACAGCTTCCTCAACTTAGCCACTTAAGTATGTCCATTTATTTTTATTATAAATGATTAAAAGTAAATTTGAAAGAATCATGTTCTAACACTTTTGTAAATTAGTAGCAATAAACAATCTATTTTGTCATAGATTTGTTTATATAAAAGTTGTAGAAAATTAAATGCTTTACTAGTTTGTTAACTTTTTTATCTAAGAATCCAAATTGCGACACTTTCTTTAACAATCGTTTAGGCCAGACTATGATTTCTGCATCTATATGTCAAATAGAAACAAACCAAAAGTTTTAACTCTTATTTTTTTAGTGTTGCGTAGAATTTCTTCTAAAGTTATTGGGCTATAGCAGCTCGCGGTATGACCTCGTCGTTACACGTAATTACGCTGTTATTGCGTAAGGAGTAAAAGAAGCAAAAATACTTAAGTTTAAGAGCGTACTAATTGATGAAAGCTCAGGTAGTGCTACGCGTTATTTCCTATCGCTAGACATGTTGGATTTCAATTCGAATTTCAAAAGATTAGCTCTGTGTGATAAATTATAATTTTGATATGGATGGCAGCTTTAAGACTTCGATGGGACATTTTTTGAAACATTCTCGTAGGTTATTTAACAAGAAAATAGTCATTTCCTGTGGTTGTTTCTGTTTTGTATCTTGTAAGTAAGATTTGAGGAACATTTGAGTGTAGCTGGAGATATGAGAACTATACCAACAGCAAAAGCGGTCAACTCAGTAACCATCAATTCGAAGTTGGTCAAAGAGCCTAGAAAAGCTAAACAAATAAGGCAGAGAAAATAAAGTCCTCCTACTCAGGGTACCAGCCCACCAAGGGATAGAAGACAATGAAAAAGCAAACGATCTAGCTAGAGAAGGAGCGAACACTCCCACTAACTGGACCAAAACCGTTCTGCTTTCCAAGTAGAAACCAACTGAAGGCGGAACATTCCGTAACCTGGAATAAGCATCCTCCAGCGGTGTAACACACTACCTAAGTAATTTCTCAGAACTTACGATCGATAAAAATCAAATATTTTCCATGATTTAAATAAGAGCAATCTTCGGATTTTCACAGGACACTGTCCCCTCAATGAACATCTTAGTAGATTGAAGCTAAAACCAATGGCAAATGCAGATTCTGGAAAATGGGGAAACACCATTACCAGAACACCTCATCACTGAGTGCGCCGAGACGACAACCATTCGTCACATAAACTTTGGTATAACATAACTGATATTGGAGATGGAGAACTAACCTCTGTAAAACCGTCCCAAATTCTAGCTTTTGTCAAAGCTCTGAAACTGTAACTCAAGAAAGGGGGACACAATAGATCTGTAAGGTCGCGGATTCTCCATTCTCTACATACCAACAGCAGCTATAGCGCTCAAGTCTCTTGGTGGTGATCATCTCTTAGATTGTGAAGAGGTATTGAGTTGTCATCAAAGGAATACCCCTCCTACAAGCATATGTAGATGGCATTTATCTAAAAAAAATGTTAACAGGTCCTGAGTTCTACCAGATTTAACCCTGTGGATAGGATACTGTAACTGAAAGTTTAATCAATATCTTTAAAAGAAGGAACGGACTGAGTAATAATTTCACGAAGCTTTAAAGTTCAAAAAATATAGCAAAGTTTCTTAGTTAAAAAAATCATAAACTAAAGTAAAAACATAAAATTTTAAAAAATATAATGGAAGCTGTAAAATATACTACCTGTTGTAATTAGGTAGCATACATTTTAAAGAAAGTGGAAATAATTGTGTCTTTTCTGTACCTGGCTACAACTCTTTCCCTATGAGCATTAGTCTCCGGAAGACAAACAAAATTCAATAATCATTTGTATGTTAAACTAGGAAATATTTCACAGAAAAAAGCTGAAATACCTCTACCAATTTTATATCTATTTTAGTATCAATAATTTGAATTGATTGAATTCAATTGACGGTCATTTGGACGGACAATGTTGAATGATATGGACCTTTGATGGAACTTTTGACGGACAAATCTTGACGTCACTTTAAACTGGCTGGTATTGGTACGGTAGGCAAAGAAGTACCTTTACGGAACATACATGAAAATTACGGACAAAAGCGTTAGAATTGAGGTATACAAGACTTGGTATAGCGTGGTAATGTCATCAAGCAATCAGGGAAGCCTCTCATTGTAGAGAGGTTGGCTAAGAAGGCACCTAGTTTAAGTTTTAATGCACCGACCCTCTGCATCAGCTTATAACCTTTGGCAGCCATGACAGATAAGATTAATGTCATAGATAAAGGAAATAAATTTAGATTGGAATGCTCGGCTTACCGCTAAAACATATAATTGTTTTGGATCGCATACGTTGTATGAGATCTGGCTATAGCGGTTGCTACTTTAGGTTGCTAAGATGTTGCTAAGAACAACCGCAAATAAGAGAAAGAATTTTTTCTTGTCAAAGTCAGAATCTTCAAAAATTATAAAATATTTCAAAATTCAAACCGTCTGCATTGACAAAATACCGAAAAGCGTTTAAAGTCCATTTTCAAAGTAATTATTGCTATCTTGTAAGTTTAATTTAAATTTTATTTACTCAAACCCCTGATAATTGTGAAAAAGTGGCATTAAAAAAATCTTAAGCTGCGTGAACTGTGACTGCAAAAACCATCGTGGCATAACGTCAGTTTCCAATGTTCCATAGGTATTTCATACATGTCTTTATATAAAATAAAATTTCTTATAGGCAACAAACTGTTTTATTTATAAAATTAAAAGAAAATAATAAATTTGAATAAATAGTATATTTGGCGACATAATTCGAAATTATTCTCCGAAATTATCTCTCCGAAATTATCTCTCCGAAATTATCAAAAAGTTTGGGTCGCGACCGTTGCAGGAATATGTATGGTGCCAAATAGTATTTACATTGTCCTTATGGGCACAAATATAACACTATAAACTCTAAACTATTTTAAACTGTCAGAATTTTCCTAAGATGAGATTTATGTACTAACTTTAATGCAATATTTCAAGGTAATTATATTACCTATCTAGTCTTTAATTCGATTAATGTAATGTATAAAAAAAGAAACAAAATCCATTAGTGTGAATGAATAGAAGAATTTTATAAATGGAAAATCGCAATATTCTCACGATACATCATCGCGCATCCTACTCACCTGATTTAGATCCTCTTTGGTAAATCGGCTTGCATGTTCAAGGCCGAATAGATTAACTGCCAATTTCTCAAAAGTCCAAGGTTTTTCAGTTAAAAACGCGTTTTAAAAATTATAAACACATTTATTGCAATTCGAAAACGGCCGGCACATGTTTTATGTTGCCAATTAACAGTTCTGAAAGTAAATTGGTCTTTGATTTTAAATTGCCGGATATTTTTAAAGCCACGACATGCGTTTAATTTTCGGTTTTGTTGTATTCCATTTGCTTTAATGGAATTTTTAACAGACATGTAATAAATTTTATACAGTGTGTAATGAATAAATAATGCGTTTCTACAATTGAGATGTATACCTTGTGGTGCATCTGAAATAGGATTCGGAACCGGGAAATCCCGGTACCGAAAGAACCGGAAATAACAGGGACTCGAAATTATTAATTCCCGGTTCTTTCGGTACTTTCGGGACTCGGTAATAACAATTAAAAACATATTTTTTGTTACGTGCGAAAGAGTTTTGATACAAACGATCGAAATCGAACTCTTGTAAATAAGTAGTGATGCTGTCTCTTACTGTACTTACTGCTGAAGTTATATAGTTTGAAGTTTCTATAATGTTTATTAGCAATTATTGAAGTTTAAATATGTTATTTTATTATTTAGTATAATATTGCTGAATATATTAGTTATATTTTTGTGTTATGTTTTTATAGGCATTGCATTGCATTTAATTGAAAATGTTAATTTTTTTTTCAAATTTAGTTAAGTTGTAATAAGTAAAATTCCAATTCAGAAAAAAAATTAACCACCCTTTACAAACCATATGAATTCTCGTAAACAAATAGAAAAAAAAATCTTGCAGTATAGGTATACAATAAAATTATATAAGAATTCTTGCCACTTAACTGCTGATATAGAAATTTAATTCTACGCTGTGTTTGTCATAATGTGGATCAACCTGCTCTCACTACCGGTTTCGGAGTCCTACTCCATCATCAGGTGACCTTGGGCAGATCCACAAAATGCATGACAACTACAGCGCAGAGTACTTAATTCCGACTTGTCGGAAAGTATCGATTAGGGTTCACTAAAACTAGTTTTAGTTTAGTTTCTTCAATTTCGTCATGAAACAGTGGCGTATCATTAATTCGCTCATTAATTTATGAATAATCAATTGTCTTACTGGACAGCATTCATTGCTAACTTACCATCAGGTTCAGCATTGGTTTGGTTGTATCAAAGATGCCGAAGAATGGGGTTAGAAAAAAACAAAAACAGGCATTGCTCCAGTCACAACGTTGAAAGATCCAGCTCCAAAATCCCTGTTGGCATTTTTATTTTGTAAATGCAAAACCAACAATTATGGTAAAGCCTGCGGATGCAGAAAAGCAGGATTAAAATGTTCAATTATTTGTGCATACTGCAATGGGAAATCCTGTGACAACGTCACTGAAGTGTCACTCGACGAATCCGATGAAGAGGAGTTGGATTTGCCTGTAAATATCCCTTTGACGGCTGAAGATGAAGAGTTGGACGTATTGAGAGACTACCCTGATGAGCCCAGCACGGCAGACACGATCGACTTTGACATCAATGAGCCAGATCCGTCGGGCTTGTGCAGATAAGTTAAAGTTTTTAATTTATCTAGTGGAGTAGGCCTCCGGGGAGACCACGTTAAAATAAACGCGCCATATACTTTACCTCTTGGGTGGTGTGAAAACAAGTACACATTTTCAATAATTAAAATTAATTATTCATAAATTAATGAGCGAATTAATGATACGCCACTGTTTTATGACAAAATTGAAGAAACCAAACTAAAACTAGTTTTAGTGAATCCTAATCGGCATTTGATTTCGAAAAATAGACTATACAGAATATATCATATTTCACGCAAAATTGTAAAATTTCCTGGGATTTTGTGCCTAAACGGTTGACTTTACCGAAAATTTTCATAAAATATTTTTTATAGGAAATTTTATTCTCTTTAATTTTGCTCTCCTTAAATTTTCGCGAAAAACGTATAGTTTTCGAGATATTCACAAAATACCAATTTTGGGCGCCATCTTGGCAAGATGGCGGCACCGGCGGCAAGTCTGCAAATGTGCATTTTATGGATTTTAGTTAGGGACCCCAAAACGTATAAACCTGCAAAGTTGCAAAACTTCCAGACTTTTTTCCAAGCAAAAATCCCCAATGACTGAACTATTACTTCTGATGTTAGTTTGAAGTTTCTATAATGTTTATAGCAATTATTGAAGTTTAAATATGTTATTTTATTATTTAGTATAATATTGCTGAATGTATTAGTTATATTTTTGTGTTATGTTTTTATAGGCATTGCATTGCATTTAATTGAAAATGTTAATTTTTTTTTCAAATTTAGTTAAGTTGTAATAAGTAAAATTCCAATTCAGAAAAAAATTAACCACCCTTTACAAACCATATGAATTCTTGTAAACAAATAGAAAACAAATTCTTGCAGTATAGGTATACAATAAAATTATATAAGAATTCTTGCCAATTAACTGCTGATATAGACATTTAATTCTACGCTGTGTTTGTCATAATGTGGATCAACCTGCTCTCACTACCGGTTTCGGAGCCCTACTCCATCATCAGCTTGAGTGAGCTTGGGCAGATCCACAAAATGCATGACAACTACAGCGCAGAGTACTTAATTCCGACTTGTCGGAAAGTATCGGTTAGATAAGTCCCGAACGGGAGATAGCGGATGAGCCATGACCAAGCTCATATGATGATGGAGTAGGGCTCCGAAACCGGTAGTGAGAGCAGGTTGATCCACATTATGACAAACAGCGTAGAATTAAATTTCTATATCAGCAGTTAAGTGGCAAGAATTCTTATATAATTTTATTGTATACCTATACTGCAAGAATTTGTTTTCTGTTTGTTTACAAGAATTCATATGGTTTGTATAAAAAATTATATTCTCTGAATATCCACTTAAATCTCTGATAACTGCTTTTTAATATTGATGCAATCAGGCGATTGCTCTAAGAAAAAAAAAACATTAATATTACACAAGATACAGGTATTTCAATCGAAGCGTGTGTATAAATATGTAAGCACATACATTCATGCATCATTACCTCTTTCGCAACCAGCATTGTTTATTCTGATTAATTTAATAAACCCCATCATCAATAACATTTAGTGCCTACGATCATCCTTTGTAATGGAATTTTTGCATTTTGTTTGTTGTTTGAAAATTAATTGCTTAATTAGACAATCACAAATTGCCACATTCTTCGTGCCACGGCATGTTGTTTAATATTTTTTCTGTTTAGTAATAATAAAGAAATCTGTAATTTAAATCGATTTTTTTCAATTTATTGAAGGATCGTCTTTATTAACCTCATTTTATATTTAATTAATAATTAAATATACTGGCCGCTGAATTAACCGTAGATATATTTGAGACTAAAAAAAATAAAAGTTATTTTTTTTTGTAAAATGCCACGGCGGCGTTTAAAAATTAAAAGAATATAGAAAAAACGAAGTACTTCTGCATAGGAAGAGAAAATTGTAACCTACAATATAGAAGCCTGTGAGGAATATAAATATTTAGGGGTTACATTTGACAAAACGGGTTCAGACGACAAGAAAATAAGAACGAGAGGGATACAGGCACGAAAGGTAATCAATTGTTGGAATCAAAGTTGGAATGGAATCCTCTGGAGTAAAAGCATTACGAAACAGGAAATACAATATACAGGGTGGTCCGAACTGTATTCCGGAAACTTCGGTAGCATATTCTGCAGATAAAGATAAATAAAAAAGTTCGTATAAATGTATGTCCGAAAATGCTTAGTGTCGGAGATACAGGGTGTAGAAGTTTCATTTTTATTTCGATTTTTTACAAATAATTTTTGAAGTAACGTCATTATTTGGATGAAAATTGGTGTCTAGGAGTTTTTTTGCGTGAAAAACTTGATTTTGATGTCGATATGACTCCTATTTGTAGGAGGCGCCACCTACATGTGTTTTCACTGTTTTGATAAGTAATAACTTTTCGTCCGTACCTGTATAAAACTACTGAGTAGTTTTCTTAATCACAATAGATGCATCTAAAACCTGGTCCAAACCGCATCCCAAAATATTTTTTAGTTCAAGAGATGCCTATTCAACTTTAAATTTACCCGAAAACTTTGCTTGTCCCGATAATTACATATGTCCGGCAGTTTATTTGACGAAATTGTCCACAAGTACTAGTTAAACGCTTTTCTTCACTTACGCACATACGTCAGAAAGAAATCTAACAAGTAACCTGTTTGTTTCACTTATTTTTAATGGCCAAGCCGTAATGGCCAAGCCGTATTTAGGGCAATCCCCCGGGTTTCGACCGTCGACGCATCGGCCCGCAACGAAACGGTTTGACCCTGATCGAGATCGATTCGATTACCCAGTAGTAATGGGTCAATCCCGCGAATCCCGCATGGTAAATCCCGCAACTTTGATCCCGCGGAATCTCAGAGGGATCCCGCATTTGCGGGATTGCATTCCCTACTTGAGACACCCTGTATAAATAAAAATAAAATGAATGATGAAACATAACTTATCACCGTAGATGTGTAATTAGAACATATACACTACTGAAAACAATTATCGCATATTTGAATAAACGTAATAATTATTACTTATTTCTAAATGAAGCATGCACTTTTCTGCCTTTGTCTTGTGAGTTTTTTTAGGATAGTTAGGGTACGCACTGAAATGTAATTTTTAGTCGGCCGACTATGTAGTTGTCAAAACAACAAAAGTGAAAATAATACATTTTTATGGAGCTGATCGGCCCAATATTTGATTGCATTGCGTAGTCTTAAGCTATACGCTTACAGGCAAATTTTAATCGGCCGACTATTTAGTTGCGTATTTGTAATCAATGATATCAATATGGAGCCGCGCTCACATGCAATCAAATAGTCGGCCGATCGGCTCCATAAGAATGTATTGTTTTCACTTCTGCAATTAGATAGTCGGCCGACTAAAAATTACAGGTCAGCGCATAGGCTTATTGTTTCGAATTTCCTTACAGTATCCAAACTATTTAAAACTGTAAGTCAGGGAATTCAAAGTGTGTTGTTTTTCAAATTAATATATTTTTTTAGCAAATATGTGATAATTGTTTTGAGTAGTTTATTATGGCATCAGATTATTTGTTTTTTTGGTATAATAAAATTGTTAATACTTTGTTTTTTCTAATTGCAGAATATTATAATCGGCATCGCTGGAAGCGTGCTGGCATGCATAGTGAGCCCGTCGATCAAAAGGCAAGAAATCCTGCTCTATCTAGCCATCTCCATCTTAGCAGTGAACGCAGTGGTCGTCATACTCACGGAGTGGAAGCTCTACTTCACCGATATGCCAAAGTTACTTAAAAAATATACAAATCATGTGCTCATAGATTACGGTAAGTTCAACTAATTTTCACTAAGTTTTTAAGACATTATAAAGCATCTAAATACTACAAATAAATCTATTTTAACTCCATTGAGTGCAAGAAATTTAGTGATAGTAAAATAAATTACACATGTTCCGGCAATAGTGCCGGAACTACATATAGGGCATCTGTAGCTCCTATAATAAAAAAAACTTGAAGTTTGTTAAAGTACAGACCTAAAGTATGTATTAGGATGTATTTCAGGAGAATAGTTTAACTTCTACAGAGTGGCCCAAAAAAGTATGAGTGGATCGCGATGATTTTTTTAAATATTTTTATATAGCAATAAAAAAAGTTTATTTCGAAGAACCTTGTTCTTTGATTTTGGAGTTTGGATCATCTTACCGAAATATTCTTACTATATTCTATTTGAAGCCTGTCGCTTATAATAACATAATAATACGCCTATTAGCCTAATATAACATACTATCGAAAAAAAACGTCGTCAGAGTTATTTTTTTTTATATATAAAATGGCAACCATACCAATGACATTCACCAGAATGTCATCGATCGTCATATCCAAGCCGACTTAACGCCGTTTTTTTAGATTGATAAAAACACTAAATCCCCACAATACACCAAAACACTTTTACTTTTACACTGTTCGCGCGTTTCGCTAACCATGTTAGCATCATCAGCAGATGATTATAAACTAAAGTATAATCTACAAGTTGAGCGTTTATATACTCGCTCAGTGGGCACCGAGTGGGCATGGCAAAATCTAGCCAACCGAGTCAGAGCCCACTGAGCTTAACAGTTAGATTTCCGCCACTAGAGTAGTAGGAACAAAGAACTTGAAGGAATTGGACAGTTGTCTGTTCATACAATCTTTACATTTATTAATTCTGATGCTTTCATATGCATCTAATTGCCTGTAATTTGAGACTTGTTTAATTAATTTTAAATTATTAAGATCTATACTAAGTTCTTTATCAACAATATGTTCGGCAACGCAAGATTTATCCGGTCTACCATATCTTATCTGAGCTAAATGTTCTTTAAATCTAGTTAATACTGATCTTCTAGTTTGCCCAACATATTGATACTGATTACAATCTTTACAAGAAATTTCATAAATACCTGACCTTTCCAGTGGAGGTGTTTTATCCTTTGGATTACCTAATAATTGTTGTAATTTATTATTAGCACTATACACAAGTTTATAATTGACATTCTTAAAAATTCTTTTTAGACCACGGAATAACTCTCTATCAAACGGTATCGAAAAATATTTAGACGTATCTTTCTCCACTTGAAAAGTCGAATTTTCTGAAATCATTAACCTATACCTACGTTTTCTAATTAATTTATCAACTAGTGAAGAAGAATATCCATTACACTCAGCTACATTCCTAATGTAATCTCTTTCTATTTCATATCTTTCGTTGGAAAGTGGGAAACTAAGTAATCTATGAACTAAGTGGGAAACTAAGATTACTTAGTTTCCCACTTTCCACAGCCACGCCCACTCGGTGCCCACTAGGCGAGTATATAAACGTTCAACTTGTAGATTGTAATTTAGTTTATAATCATCTGCTGATGATGCTAACATGGTTAGCAAAACGCGCGTCCAGTGTAAAAGTAAAAGTGTTTTGGTGTATTGTGGTGATTTAGTGTTTTATTTTGCTAAATAAATAGAACTAACATTATTTAATATGCATAAATATGATATAAAATGAAATTATATTTCCTTTACTTTATTAGAAATTAAATAAATTATGAAACGTAGTGTCATTTATCAATATAATTAATTTAAATATTTCTTTCATTGATGAGATTTTAAGTTTAATATATAACTACATAAGAATATAAGAAACTTGTCCTGAAAGTTTATATTTTACTCACGTGGTCGTGATATACAGTGATCTATGTCATAATATATCCTGCAGCCTTGCTTTATTGGCCTTGTCAGGAATGTCGTAATAAAGAGATGTAGTATTCAAAGGTATGCGCATTGTTTTCTAGCGTTATGAAAACGTCTTATTTACGTATGCGTACCGTAGGACACGATGACATGAAATTATCATAACCATATCATTACATGGTGTACTACTGAGTTTTACTTCTCTGCTTGTGTTCTATTTAAATATACTTCTTATTTGTCATTTACCTTGCTGTCAATATCTTGCTGTGTAGTACATTATTATTAAACCTTTCTATATCATCAATCAGTTCAAAATAACATCAGTGTTGAAGAAGAGTGTCACATCTCCCAATACCACCAAGTTAAACTAAGAAGTAACTTTTGGTTGTGTCATGTTGTTAACATAAAACAAAATTTGAATGATTTTTAGTTGGTACTAACTAAAAATCTCAAAAATGCAAATTTTTGAGATGTGGCGCTCTTCTTCCGCATTGACGATAAAGAGTTTGTTCAAAGGTAAAAGGTTTATGATTTTCTTTTTACTAAAATTCTTTGAAACTTTCCAAAAATGGTTTTAGTAAACCCACTACATTACTAATTAATGCACAAGGCCGTAAGTGCATAAATAAATAATTTCAATTACTGTATTTTAATGTCTAATACACCAACGAACTTCAGATGTGATGCAAGAAAATTAATTGTAAACAAAAATCAACTCTCATTCTCCCAAACCATAAAATGATTTTTAATTTTTTATCCAGTGTTGATAATAATAGATACTTATATACAGGATGTTTAAAATTGTGGCAAAATTTATGTAAAATTAAAGAAATTTCTATAAAAAGACTACCAATGAGAGGAACTTAAAGACGAAACATTCTCAGAAAAAACGATAGTATAGTCTATAAAATGAATAACTTTGAATTTTGACCGTTATTTTTTACCAACATGGCAAATATAAAATCCCTCTATCAAAAAAGTTACTGATATTTTTTAAATTGAATGCCTGAACGAATCAGATAGGTAACTCTTTTTACTTTCGTGAAATAGAAAAGGAAAATAATAAAACAAGTGACTTCTTGCAAAAATCAACACAATTGTCAAAAGTAAAATGTCATCAGCTTTTGATATTTCTAAATATCAGACCAATGCCGTCTCTAATAGAACAGCCTCGGAGCGAGATT
This sequence comes from Sitophilus oryzae, assembly GCF_002938485.1. NCBI lineage: Eukaryota > Metazoa > Arthropoda > Insecta > Coleoptera > Curculionidae > Sitophilus > Sitophilus oryzae. The sequence goes on along the minus strand of NW_022146324.1, from coordinate 2,645,130 downwards.
TATGACGTCACGCTGGTTAGATACTACGGATTAATAAAATATGTTGTAGAATACATGTAAAACATAATAATTCCTCGTATTTTTGGTTTGTATTTTAAAAATGATATAGTTTACATGAAATATACATAATATACAGTTAATAAATACTTTGCCAAATAAACTATGAACCATAGGTACAAATGCAGCAAATGTTTTACAATATACAAATAATGAATAGGTACATAAGATAATGGCGAGGGGTGTCTCACTATTGGAATTACCTGTACATTTTCTTGGCAGTCGCTGGCAGTCATTGGCAGTCTTATGGCAGTCGCCTATAATAATTACATGGCAGTCATAAGCAGTCTTCTTCATAGTCATTGGCAGTCGCTTAGCAGTGGAAGGATATTTTGGCAGTATGTGTACATTTTTTACCCGAGTGAGACACCCCTCGGATAATGGGTAATGTAACTATTTCTGCATTTTGCAACTAAAATGGTACTAGGCATCACGTTGTAGCTTTTATTTAATTTAGTTATCACAAAATCTCCAAAATAGTTAAATATGCTTGATTTCATACGAAAATAGCGAACCAGTGTGGTGGCAATTCTTACAATTGTGTCAGAGAATATTGAGATTGTACTCGTTGAAATTTAAATGAAAATCATTATTACAAATTGTAGCACTACAATTTTTTTGATACAATTTGCTGTTACTTGGCACTATTGTAAACTGAGTTGGGGAAGTATACCAACTTAGCTAATACAACCATGTTGTGTGATATATTTACAAAAATCTAAGTACAATCTGTGGTATAATGTTGTAGTTTTTTCTTTTTATATGTTTTTGCAATGTAGGAAATGAAACGGAAAAAAGTGACGGTAATATTCTGAGGTTATTCCCAAAACTTTTTTTTTGGATTAACAATATTTACATTTGCATTGCATTACGGGTAGTTTCTTTTTAGATTTTAAACACTAACAATAAATCAGTATGGGGAACACTTGACCAAAACGTAAGGCGAAAAAAAATCCACCCGGGCCCCTTCTCACATATTCTCAATACTTTTGCCTAATTCGAGCAAGTTTTTAATTACAAAATTCAGTTCGGAGACATTAACCTTAGGCACTAGGTATAACGTAGTAGTGTTATGTAGACAGCCCAACAAATTACATTTGACAGTGATAAAATCATAGGTCGACAACTTAAGGTATGTTGACATTTACTTGGTTTTGCACTGCATAGATAAAGGAAACAAGTTTAGATTGGAATGCTCGGCGTTCCACCGAAACTTAAATAATTGTTTTGGGGTGCATACGTTGTACGGGATCTGGCGCTGCTATATCGGTTGCTAAGAACAACCGTAAACAAGAACAGAAATAAATTTCTCTTGTCAAAGTCAGAATCTTCAAAAATTATAGAATCTTTCAAAATTTAAACTGCCCTCATTAAACCGAAAGTGTTTAAAGCGTCCGTTTTCAAAATAATTATTGCTATCCTGTAAGTTTAATTTAAATTTTATTGGCACAAACCCGAGATATTGTGAAAAAGTGGCATTAAAAACTTGTGAAGCTGTGTGAACTGCAAAACCATCGTAAATCGTGGCATAACGTCGGTTTCCAATGTTTCATAGGTATTTCATATAGCGTTGCACAAGACAAGAATTCTTGTCTTGAAAATCAATTTCTTGTCTTGTCTTGAAATTCAAGCAATTTTCAAAGTCTTGTCTTGCAGATTTCTTGAATGGCAAAGTCTTGTCTTGTCTTGCAAGACTCTTGAAATTTCTTGTCTTGAAAAATTTTACATTCTAACAAAAAGGTAATAAATCGTATACAAAATGTAATACCGAAAAATGAACAACAACGATGCTAATTTTAGTAAAAAAAATCTTAACGGACCGCAAACGAACTACGTCAACTCGCCCGTTTGACGAAACAGGAGCCATTACCAAATAAAAGCTGAATAAGAATAAGTAAAGGTTAAGCTCGATTCATGGGTTTTGGGTTATTATTTCGTACCTAACCTTGTGCGTTCATTTTTAAGTTCTAGTTGTTAATTCTTGTTAGTTTATTATGTTTCATTTTGGTTACCCGTTTGTTACTTTTATTTTTTATGGTATTTATTTCATTTATTTATTATGGAAGATTGGTTGGAAAAGTTTGGACACAGAGTGTACGGAAAGGTCATGCTAGAGTGTACTATTTGCGCTATCTGATACTACTTTTTGTTCGCGGAGCAATTTCGTGCATGAAAAGTAGTACCGAATAGCGCAAATAGCGTGCTCCACGAACCCACCATTAGTTTCAACTACCGTTAGTTTTTTTATAATACCATTATACCAATATAGTTTTGTGTATAAAACCAATTACCAATATACGGTTTGTTGCCTCGTCTTTATTGTATTTCATTCTCAACTCTAAAACACTGGCTATGATAGAAAAAAAATGAATACTGGTCAAAATTAATGCCGGGTTTATACAACATTTGCATAAATCGTAATCATAATCACAATCTTAATCATCGTCATAATCATAACGCAATTTTAATGTGCGTTTATAGAACATTTTCGTAATCAGAATTTTTATATCAGTGAAGTTGGATAACATAATTAACGGCTAAGTTCATGCTAGATGTCAACAGATTTATAAGAAGTGGATAGCTTAACTTTTATGATGACTATGATTGTGTTTACGACTATGTAAATGTTGTATTGTAACAGTCAAATTTCCTCGCAACGATCTCTGTGTGCTAGCTCATAAATTATCGCAAATACCTATTATTTTTACATCATGTTTACTATAATTTTATTGTTAAATATTATTTTACTTAAATTTTACAATTATGCAACCCGATATACACCGCGATATACAGCTATAGATACAGAATATTGTCACTGGACCAGGCACACCAGCAGTAGTAGGCTTTTTGTCCATCTCTCTATATCTTTGGTCATCACTTGTCCCTTGTCACTGTCAGATCAAATCAGATGTTTTTGGATTTATTTATCCTTTGTTTTGGTTATTGAAATTTTATAATTATCAGATAAAATTGGTTATTTTTGATGTGGATCGCAGTGTGCAATTTGTTCATTTAATTGTGGGAATTTGTGAGTTTAGTTCGTTCATTGACCGGATATCGAAGATGGCTGTGAAAATAATCTAGAACATCGTTTTTTATTTATACCTTTTTGTGAGTTGGACTAGTCAAGATATATAGTTCTCTATCTATATCCTGGAGGGAGATTTCCGGTTGAAATCTGATTTTGTGAAGGAAATCGAATCCTTTCATCACTTCTTGTGTACTCCCCGGCTGAAGAGTGTCGTCGTGAAGAACTGGCTGCCTTTCCGTGAAGCATTCCCTGTTGGTGATTAGCAGGTCTTCCTAGTGAAGGATTAAGTCTTCCGGAACACATTTGGTCAGAGACGTGGTTGTATTTTGTGGGATTTACATGGACCACCGACCAGTTTCCATAATGGGATTAAAATAGCCTTTTTCCGACCGATATTCCGATTCCACGTGCCCAAGAAGTCCCCGAACAGTTCCAAGGTATGCTATCATTCTTCTGCCTATTCTAAGTCAATGCTCAACTGATTTTTGTTCATATTGTTGTCTGGTTTTCGACTTTTCCACGCCCACGTGGTGTAGAAAGATTAGTTGAGTGTTATCTTTCTTAAGTCTTATTTGGTTGTTCGTAATTGTAGAGCAAGAAGACCGATCCAGACCGTACAGCACAGAACAGTCCAGAATTCCATCCGTTCCTGTTGCCCGTGTGTAGAGTTACCCGTTGGACATCATAAACCCTCGTTGAGGTAAAGTTCAGATTTGATTAGTCCTTCTTTATTACCTTTATTAACTCCTACACGTTGTGCTAGTCCTTGTTCTATAATTGAGGCACTTTTCTAAGACAACCAATATTATTTAGGGTTTTTTTATGTTCACCATTTGAAATATCAACACCTACCTTTCACCTGTACCTCTGCTGACAGTACATCGAGCTGCTGTACACGGCCTTAGCAACCCTGTAGCTATACGCCGTAGCTCAGCCGGAGGAAGTTTTCAAGTATATCACATCGAGTAGAGTAAGACTGTTTAGATATTTGTATAATTTTAGATTTGATTTATGGGTATAAACCACCCTGATTGTATCTAGTATTAAGTTAGATAAGGGTTATTTCTCATTTGATTTAAATTCTATCTTCTTTTCGTACATTTCAATTTGCGTTTCTTAACACATTTCATTTCTCTTACATTTCATTCATTACTTTATATATATTAACTTTTTCATAGTTTAATAAATTGATTAAATATTTTTAGTAGTCTTATTTACAGTCTAGTCTCATAGTTAAGTTAAAGTCACTTAAGTTTAAATAATTATAGTAACATTTGAAGTTCATGGTAGTTACACTCAACAGTTCGAGGTTAGTGTTGAAGTCTACTTAATAGTTACATCTTTATTGCCGAGTTCATAGAGTATAATCTCGTGGCGCCCTTTTATTAATATCTTTGAACCCCGACCACCCGGCTGTTAAAATTAAAAAGCTAGTGGCCTCTATGTAACTCATTCTGCTTTAAGTAAACTTTGTGTTTTATTGAACTTCAAATTAGAAAGGGCGGGGCAGTATAAACCCGGCATAACTTGCGCAAAGACTTAATTATCACTTAAAAAGATGTATCATTTCTAACTTTCAAGAAATGTTGAATTCAAGAAATCTTGCAAGACTCTTGAAATTTCTTGCATATTAAAGTCTTGTCTTGTCTTGAAATTCAAGACAAGACATTTTGAAAGTCTTGTCTTGAATTTCTTGCAAGAGTCTTGGTCTTGCAAGACTTTTACAAGACTCTTGTGCAACGCTAATTTCATACACATATCCTAATATAAAATAAAGTTTCTTATATGCAACACACTGTATTTTACTTAAAAAAAATTGGCGCCGGGAGGCACGTATAGCCGCCCATACTAAAATATGTTAATATCTCGAAAACTGCGACTTTGACTGATTTTGATGTTATTACAAATTTTGTTGCAAATATTAATCTTAATTTGAAAACCGCGTTTCGCTAGCTACTGTAATTTTGGAGTTACGATTTTTTAAAATTTTTAACCCCCTCCCATACCCCCTTACCAACCCCTCACCCCCACCAAAAACTAATGGCCAGATTCTCGGGTGCCACAATATTTTTGTGCCAAATTTGGTTAAAATCGGTTCAGCGGTTTTTGAGTTATCGTGTTACAGACGGACAGACAGACAGACAGACACCATGAAAATATTTTGTATTTAGGCAAAGCCATCTATATTGTCTAACGACAAGCCGTGAAGTACGCAATCCGGCAACATGTTGTTTAGTCCGCTGGTTACGAATTCTGTGGTTAGATTCTTATTGATTTTCTCCAAATTACGAGGTGTAAACAAGTAAAAACCACGTAAAAACTCGAGGTGAGTTGGTTGATTAATTTAAACATTTTGTATTCTGTAATCTTGCTTCATAAAAAGTGTTCGTTATTCATATTTGATAAAAATATGATTAATTTTATATGCCTAGACATTGCTGCGTTCCTGGCTGTACCTCAAATTATGCCAGTGCTTTGAAACATGAAGGAATGAAAACCACATTTTCTTTTCCAAAAGAGCTTTTCCAAGAGAACATATTCGACATGAATGGATCCGGTCAATCCATAGGGACAATTTTAAATTCTCCAATAGTTCTGTAGTTTGCGAGAAACATTTTGAAAAATCCGAGATAATATGAGTTGAAACCTATAAAAATAGAGAAGGGGTTTTGGGCGAATTCCCACTCAAAAGGCCAAGATTATGTGAAGGTGCTGTGCCGCACATTTTTCCTAATCAACCCAAATACTTGTCAAAACCTCTAACAACTTCTCGAGCTGACCCTGAAACAAGAAGAAAGAGAAATTTAGGAAAATATCAACAGGAAACAGAAAATTTCTTGAAAAGTGACAAAATAAATACTTTTGCTGAATTTCTTGAAACTTTTGAATCAAAAGTGTGTTTGGGACTGTGAAATTTTAAAGTTAAGGATGGGAAAGTTTATTTTTTTCTGCTGAATGTGTGTATTGATGACTTAGACAGTAAAGATAGTGTTAATGTTGTGTCGAGTATCGTTATTGACAGTACATTTACTGTACAAGTGTTTATAGGAAACTGTGAACTAACAGTATGTGACCTGAGATGGATTCTACCTGAGGACAAGAAACTGAGCCGATGGTCACAATTGGACAATCTACTTGCTAGATACAGGTTTTCAAGGCAGGTACCGAAAGAATGTGAGTACTATGTAGACAAAGCATACGCAAATGTTCAAAAAGCTGTAAATTTGTATCAGGATTCTGAAAATTTAAGTATTCTACAGTTGATTTCACTTTTAAAATATTGTACCTACTTATAGTAAATTATCGTTTTTTATAAAATCAATAATTACCGATTCGCAACAGTCATTAACACCACTAAATATACTATTTATTTTTGCCTAGGTATTAAATACAAAATTCCAAGGTGATTCACCCCTCGTAGGTTAGGTACTTAATATACTAGGTAGATAATAGTTATTTTTTAAGTATTTTGTATCCAGTAATAATAATTTATTATTGGAATATGTATATAATAAAAATAAAATATGTTTTTTTGTAATTCTTGTGTGGTCTCTTTTTATTCATTTCTCCTATAACAATCTATTTAAAAACTATTTTTATCAAAGCTATCTGTGGAAACCGTTTTGTGTATTTTTTTTTTCAAAGCCAAACCGCTTTCCGCTTTGTTTAGTTAACTTTATTTTCTCATATTTTGTCGATCGCCACCATGAAACATGAAAACAAAAGTTAAGTTAAGTTAAGCCGGAGTCTCATGCATCCGAAATCCGATGACACGACGATCCGACGGTGCTCCTATTGGTCGAAATATTTTGACAACAATTTTTATCCGATAATTTTAACTAATCATCCGACGTCGTATAAAGTTAAATTTTGTTTAATTTTTGTACGATATCGTGTGTTTTTTAACCTCACTTTTTTTGAAAACATTTGTTTTTAAAAACAAGTTTAGTGGGAAGTGGGCAATTTCGGGATATTTGGCGAGGAAGTTATTTTTATAAGTGTTTCTCCAATAAAACATGACATGAATCTCTATTCAGCGCAGCAGAAAAATGTCAAAACTGTCAAATTTCGGAACGAACTTTCGGATGTATGTGACAGGCTTTTTTTATTTCACACGATAACTTCAAATTTCGGATGTCGTACCATCGGATTTCGGATGCATGAGACTCCGGCTTTATGCCGGACCACTTAAATTGAAATATGCGACGTTGCCTTTTTAACTTCAAGTTGTTAACAATGTCGTTAGACAATATAGATGGCTTTGATTTAGGTCATTTATGACCCAAATAACTCATTTTGAGTGAAATTAAAAAAAAAATTGTCGATCTTAATAGCCTACCATACCTATCGGTATGGTCGGCTAATTAAAAGGAAATAATAATAAATTTGGATAAATATTTGGCGACATAATTCCGGATAAAGCCGAACCGCTTCGAAATTAGCACAAACTTTGGAGAGCGACAATTGTAAGAATGGCGCCAAGTAGTATTTACATTGTCCTTATGGACACTTTCCAATCTAAACTTGTTTCTTTTATATAGTTTGCACTGTTATCATGCACATGTTTTGCATTGTTAATTTTGTACAGTTTCAAGTTAAAAATAGATGCAGTTTTTCTTAAATTTTTTAAAATCGGCTCCTCCAAAATTGGTCAAATTTGGCACGTGGATTCAGACAACGCAGACTTAAAAACCCCATTTACGATTTTGCTGTAAAATTAACAGGGGAGCCAATATTTGGACATGGGACATTTATCTACATAGGAAATCCTATACTAATTCAAAATTTGCATTGGGATTTCCTATGTTTCCAGCGACGATGCACCACCCGGTATACGTTTCTGATTGTAAAACGTGATTAGTAATTAATTTATTTTCGTTACGACATTAATCAAGCCATTATTTTATTCTAAATCGATTTCCTATGTGGGAAGCACAAGCTATATTCAAGACCAAACGCCATATCCACCCTCAACACGAACATTTTCATTTAAACGACTCGACGTGCCGAAGAACGATCGTACTAGACGACGACAACAATCTATTAAGCAACAAAAGAAAAAATCGACGGTCGCTTCGTCGTCGACTGGCTCATTATTGAATCAAAACGATTCGCGGTACGACTTACCTACGTATAGGTACTCATCGATCTAAAGGTCGTAGAAAAATCGCCGCTAAGTAGATGGCGGTTCGGCCGCGGAATGACGACGATTACCAGTTTGGATGCGCGCCGGCTTCGTGACAAGATGTAGTAACAACTCGACGAAAACCCGATTTCGAAACGGAGGTACTCAAAGTGCCCATCTTCGTATAGAAAGTGCTTGTTAGATGTCGGCTTTATAAATTGTCTTGGCGCTTTTTAATTGTCCCGATATCGGATTGCGATTGCCGTAACGAGGAAGGTAAGGGCTGCTTTATTTCATTACTCTTTCACTATTACTATAATCCTTTAAACAAGGCTATAATGCTTCCAACTCTTCCAAGGAATATTGAAGGACGTTTCTACTATTAAGAAGATCGAGATTGTTTTATCTTATTGATTATTACTGCCCATTATTCTGTAACTATAATTACCTATTAAAAAATATTCAGTAATCGGTATAATATTTATATTCATGGAATTCATAGAATTCGATATAATCATGGTAAGATATTGAAACTATTTACAACCCATTATAAAAGAAATCAGCTTAGTTTGCCTCGTTTTAGCATTTAACAGAGATGATGATAACACTAGGACTTACCAAAGTATACCTTAGCATCAGTAGACACAGTTCTGTTTTGCCATTTATGACCATAACTATATGTGACTTTTTTTAACTTTCGCTTTCAACGTGAGACTTCCAAACTGATGTAATGTTCCAAGTTTGTTCAGATTGTTTATATACTTTTATAGATATGTTTTTGTTGTATTCTCTAATCCCAGCTGACATTAACATAACTTAAGAATGTGTCATACAATTCTTCTTAAAATATATTGTAAAACAGGCATACTGTTATTAATATGTTTGTTACTCAAATTTATTATTCCTCCAACTTTATTTAAGTTTAGCTGTTGTAGAATGTAGAATGTTTGGAGGGCAGTTAATCACCGCGACCTTACAGATCTATTATGTTCCCCTTTCTTGAGTTATAACGAGTTATAACTCATCATACAGTCTCAGGGCTTTAAGAAAAGCCAGTGTCTGAGACCGGCTCCACAGAGGCCAGCTCTCCATCCTCGACATCAGCAGTACCAAAGTTCATCGCACGAATGGTCGTCGTCTCGGCGCACTCAGTGATAAGGTGGTCTATTGTTTCCCCATTTTCCCCACAGAATCTGCATTCGCCGTGGTTTCTCAGCTTCAGCCTACTGAGGTGTTCGTTGAGGAGGCAGTGTCCTGCTAGAAATCCTGTGACAATCCGAAGATTGTTTTTACTTAAATCAAGGAAAACCTTTGATTTTTCTCGGTCGTAAGTTCTGAGGAACTTTTTCGAGTGTCTTAGACCGTTGGAGGACACCCATTCCAAGTTACGGATGGAGTCTTCCAGATTCTTCAGTTCCGCTTTCAGTTGTTTCTCGTTTGGAAAAGTTTACCTATTACCTATATATTTTTTGATTATCTTTCCACTAATGATTTCAATTATTTTTGTGTTAATGTTAAATGAAACATTATTTAACGGAATGTTTCAGAAACTATTACCCATTAACTATAAGAATTACACCGTTAAATGTCAGTTTTATAAATGATGTTAGCAGAGTTTTAATTGTAGTAGCTATTGGAGAATGCAATAAATCTTGAGTAATTAAGTTACTAATAGTACACTTTATTTTATTACTTGTTTCTTATTTAATTTCCTGCAACTGCGATAATAGATTTCTTATGTCAGGCATTATTAGGTTTTTGTCTGATATAAGCTAATAATTATATTGATGTTAGTTTAAGTTTATATGAGAATTTTTCTACAATTACAAATTTATTAAACGATTCTTTTTAAAAGATTAACAAAAAAATAATATAGTTAGCTAAATATTGCAAGAAATATTATACCCGTACCTACGTTATATAAAACCTTTAATCCAGTGTATATTTAAATTAAGTCTGTCCATTCCTGGGTTTAAGTAAGAACAATCTTCGGATTGTCACGGGGTTTTAACAGGACACTGTCTCCTCAATGAACACCTCAGTAGATTGAAATTAAGAAAAAACGGCGAATGCAGATTCTGTGGGGAAAATGGGGAAACACCAGTACACCTCATCACTGAGTGCGCCGAGACGACAACCATTCGTGGCATGAACTTTGGTACGACTGATATTGGAGATGGAGAACTACCCTCTATAAAACCGTCCCAGATACTGACTTTTGTCAAAGCCCTGGGACTGTATGATGAGTTATAGCTCAAGAAAGGGGGACACAATAGATCTGTAAGGTCGCAGTGATTAACCCCCCTCCCACTCATTCTAAATTCTAAGATTCTAAAAGTCTGTCCAAGGAGTCAGGGAAGATGTCGACAACGGTATCCCATGTAGAATGTAGAATGAGTGAGAGGGGGGTTAATCACTGCGACCTTAAAGATCTATTGTGCCCCCCTTCCTTAAGTTATAACTCATCACGCAGTCTATAACCAATCATACATTTTCCTGTTGTAGAGGGGACAGGGTATTTCCCATCCTCATCTGACAGATACACCCTTCCACGGTTGGTGTTTGGACCTCCGTGTCCTTCACAGTCAAGGAGCTTACCTCCGGCTGAGGTACCCGTGACGTGGAAGCTGGAGGTCTCCATTGTCTCCATTTTCTTCATCTCTTTAACTTGGTCTCTCCTTAGACCTGATACTGGTGTTGTTCCGTTTCTATAATAGAGGATAAGTCTCTTTCTCTATTGCCTCCTTGGATTTGAGGTAAATTCCCATTGTGAGGACATGACCATGACCCTCCTCCCTCAAGTTGATGACTCGCCAACTCGATGTCCTTACATTGGAGTTTACTGAGCCTGGATAAGGAGCAGCAGATAGGTGGTGTCTTTCCCCTTGGTGGTGATGGCTGTCCCTTTAGGGATTTTTTCTCCCTTCACTGCAACCAGTTATGGCCCCTGCCAATTTTTAGGCTTAGGTGCGATTTCCACCTACGAATTCGCCGATTCTTGAGATACACAATGTATGGGTATCATACCCACCGAAAGTGTATTCCCGCAAAACGCAGCTGACCCACATTTTGTTGCGATCCGGTCGCCACTTCCTCATCCAGTACCGCCTCTTCTAGAGCCGCTTGCTGGTCGGTGGTCAGGGCAATCTCTCCAGCAATAGCAGCAAAGCTGGTGATACGTCCCTGCTTGTCTCCCGGTGTTGGACGGCTTGCCATCCTGGCTGTTTTCTCTCCTTGCCGGAGCAGAGATGAAAGGTTCTCGCTCCCTCTCTTGTCCTTTGATGGAGATGCACCAGGCTGTTTCTTGGTTCCTTTACCCTCACCTTTTCCGATGAGTGTTTTCGCTTTTGTTGCCTCTAGAGCAAGTCCTTCGTGGAGCAATGGGAGGAATCTCCGTGCTTCTGTTTTACTAAGACCTACTCTTAGTGGATTGTCTCGCCCGCCTGGTTGACCCAGGTTGGATAGACGAAACGGTAGTTTGTGTTGCTAACTAAGTCTAGAGGTAGGCTTCCGACCCTTGCTGGAGGAGGTGGTAGCTTGTATGTCACTGGTGGAGGATGATCTCAAGCAAGTGTCAGCCGCCTCTCCTGTAGTTCCCTTTGGATTTGGTCCCTTGAAACTTTCATTGTTAACGTTCTCAGTATCGCTAGGGGACATCCCACCAGCTTCAACGGTGGTGTTTTTAATACTAGATCTCATAGTGTTCCAACGAGTCGCTAGGGATAATCTGTCCACTTCTACAGAGCTCCGCATGTAGAAGTAAGGGGTAAATACAATGTGGTGCCCCCTAGTGCCCCAAGGTTGAGACCAGTAAAGACTAGTCTTCTATCTAGCCACGCATCCCTTTGACCCGGTTTCGCCATCGTAGGATTTAGGTTTTTGGTGATGTTGTCTCCTCTTGATCCGGGCGGTTAAGCCAAGACCCCCCCCCACGCCCTCTACCGGTGAGAGAGAACCAAAGACAGTAGAGGGTGCCTGGTATGACGGAGAGGGTAGTCCCATCCTGCATCGTTATACATCTTGGTGCAATTCCCTGGCCACGACAGGGAATTGCAGTGACGACAGGGATAAAGCAGTGAGATGCTCCTTAGAGCCAGCCAGAGGGCAAACCAAACCAAACCAAACACCTGATTAGGAGTTTTCCCACCAACGACAAGGTCTTGCATCTCCTAGAGGAATATTTTTACAGATACTGTACATCGCAATAGATGAAACAAGGTTCCAAACAATCGTCTGTTTTCTGATTGATTAATTTCTTTCTATTTGTTTCTATTTTTGTTGTTAATTGAGTCGTTTTAATTGAAATAGTTGTAATGATACTTTTCATATAGTTTCATTAACGTCTTTTTATCTAAAGAATGTAGAAAAAAATATCTATATTATTTTAGTTTATATACAAAACTATTAATCTACTAAAGAATGTAAATTGGTAATTAATTTATTTAAAAACTTGTAGAACAAGTGGTAATAAAAATTGACACGTACCTATATCATCAAGGTAACTTTTATTTATATTTAAAAGTTGTTTAGGTCAGCGTCTTTATTTACTATTTTCAAAATCATTAACTGTTTAGAAACATTATATAATGTTATAAAATATGAGGATAATATATTCTCGCTGTCTCAAACATCTGTTTCTTGAATATGAAATTAGTCAATCAACTGTAACTTGGGTCCCTCCAGAGACATATAATGTATGTGTCCCTAACTTTCTTGGTATACTAGCTAGCTTCATTTAAGATACTACATTATGTGTGGTATAATACCTCTAATCGTAAGCTATTAGTCTAAAACTTAGAATAATAACTATAGAAAGGGGGAGAAAGCATTTAGTAACTTTGAAGTGTAGGAAACTATTTTTGTTTAGACTAACACTTATTAGCAATTTCATAACAGTACCTAGAGAAGCAAAAGTAATTGTCATCTGCAGATTTTGACGACAATGTTTTACAATTTATTCCATGTTTAACTAAATAAGAGAGAGTATACTGTTACAAAATCAAAATGAGCAAGTTTTAAAAACATAACTTGTTTTGAGAGGTTTGTAAAAAATCTACATTATTTTCTCATTTGTAAGGAATGTCAGGTTTTTATCTGAATACTAATTAGAACAAAGTGGAAAATAAAAATGGAACGAATAGAATGGAACAAAATTAAATTTAAAAGGAATGTGGTTAAAAAGTTTTTTTTTCAAACGAAGTATAAATTAATTATGTTTTAATTTTAAAGACTATTTAATTGGTTTTTAGAGGTTTTAAGTTTTTCAAATATATTTTTTTAAATGTCTATACCTCTGTGGTGGATTCATCTCTTCAAAAAGTCCTGTGGGTATTTTGCCACTTGCACTGTAAGAAAATCTATAAAATAAAATAGTTATTTTTTGTAAACACCGCTGGCGTTATCCAACGGAGACCAAATTGTCAGCAGTGAATGGGTCTATAAAAACCGTTGACGTTCTGTTAAAATGACATTATATCAAGTTAAACTTCAAAAATTAACGATTACTACGATTACTTAATGAGGTAAAACCAAAAAGCATCAAACTTTCTGTATACAGGGTGTTTCAAAATAAATGCGAAAAACTTCAGTGGGTGATTCCTTGTTCAAAATAAAGGGTAGTTTGCTTCATTAACGTTGGGTCAAAAGTCAACCATTAGGGAGATATTGCGGTACAAAGATGGCGGAAAAATGATGTTTTTATTTTTTATCTTGAAAACGAAAAGAGATAAACTAATAAAATTTTATGGAAGCATTACTGTTATGAAAACACACTTTCTGGTAATTTTTTCACTTTTTTAAAATGGGTGGAAGGGGTTGAAATAAACTACCCCTATCATTCTTGTTAACGAAATTTAAAGAAAAATCTTATCAAACACATGCAAAAAAATTAATTTGGATAGTTTAGTTTGTTTAGAAACTTTTTTATCTCTTGTATTTTTTTGATAAAACTCACCGATTTGAAATTAAAAAATAAAATGTAAAGCATTACATGTCAGGACAAAAACATTTTCTGATAAAGAATCTAGTGGGCTGCTGTAATTTTTAGGAAAAAATCTAGTCGGCCCCTGTTACTTTTTAGGATGTTCCTAATATTATTTTATTTGACATTACTCTACTGCAATACGTTATTATCTAGATGATTATTATTATCGATATTATCACTAGATTCTTAATCTAAAAATGTTTTTTGTCCTGACATGTAATGCTTTACATTTTATTTTTTAATTTCTAATCGGTGAGTTTTATCAAAAAAACACAAGAGATAAAAAAGTTTCTAAACAAACTAAACTATCCAAATTAAAGCATTTGCATGTGTTTGATAAGTTTTTTCTTTAAATTTGGTTAACAAGAATGATAGGGGTAGTTTATTTCAACCCCTTCCACTCATCTTAAAAAAGTAAAAAAATTACCTGAAAGTGTGTTTTCATAACAGTAATGCTTCCATAAAATTTCATTAGTCTCTTTTCGTTTTGAAGATAAAAAATAAAAACATTATTTTTCCGCCATCTTTGTACCGCGATATCTCCCTAATGGTTGACTTTTGACCCAACGTTTATAAAGCAAACTACCCTTTATTTTGAACAAGGAATCACCCCCTAAAGTTTTTCGCATTTGTTTTGAAACACCCTGTATATGATTATTTTTTATTTGTTTTAAATATTTACTTATGTTATGTTCATTAAATTCAAAGAAGCGATAGCCATACCGACGTCTACAGATGCCTGAGTAATACCTGTGGTAATACATTTTTATTTATATTAAAAAAGCGTCTTTTATTTTTCGTTTAGGGGCTATCGTCTTTCATAATAATTTTTGCTTATTAATAAATGCTGACAAATGAATGCTAACATGAATGACTGACCCTTGAATGCTGACAAATCTTAGATTCGCGAAAATCGCCCTTTCTTAAATAATCTTTATGTTCTTTAATTCGAAAATTTAAGGGTCTTGTATAATGGTAATGGTGATGATAAAGCAAAGCATGAATTTCCATTAACATACAAACTGGATAAAATTTCCACACATTTATATCAGCATGAGAAAAAACAATATGGCGATTTTATTATATAACTTGGTAATATTTGAGGGGTAGTTTCATCTCGGAATTTGACTTTCGAAAAATCCGTTTTCCAAAAATAAGCTTTAAACGTCAAGCAGTTTATGCAGAATCGTGGTTACTCAATTTTATGGAACACCCTGTATAAATTTTTAAAACATCTTAAAATATGTAAAACAACAAAATAAAATATACGTGTTTAAGAGTTTTTCCGAAAAACTCACCGGTTTTTAAATAAAAAATATTCTAATATTTGAGGGGTGGTTTCACCCCCTTAGAATTCGAGTTTCGAAAAATCCCTTCTTATCGAACCTCTACACCCCACAGTCAATCCGTTTTCCAAAAATCAGCTTTTTACGTCAAGCGCTTTAAGCAGGATCGTGATTAATCAATGACCAAATTTTTCGAAACACCTTGTATACATTTTTAAAAAATCTTAAAATATGTAAAAAAACAAAATAAAATATACGTGTTTAAGCGTTTTTTTCGGAAACTTTTCGGACCGTTTTTTAAATAAAAAATATTGTAATATTTGAGGGGTGGTTTCACCCTCTTGGAACTGGAATTTCGAAAAATCCCTTCTTATCGAACCTGTATGCCAAAATTGAGCTTCTTACGTTGAGTGGTTTGAGCAGGATCGTGATTAATCAGTGAGTCAGTCACTTAAGGATTTTATATATTAGTATAGATTATCACATTTACGCGTACATGGTATTTTGTATATTACATTTTTTGTTTGTTGTCCAGTGGGTATTCTTCCTATTATTGTTCGGGGTTTGTATTTCGTTTAATATTTTATCAATAAAAGATGGTTGAATTGACTATCAACCATCTTTTATTGATAAACAATAAGGTTTTTATTTAATGTATTTTGGATGTGGTTTGTATCTTTGTTTAGTGTTTGTTTGTCTTTGTCCTATCACATAAACTTTTTATAACACCTTTTTTTACACTTATACTGTGGTTTGATGCGAAATTTTTAAAACTTTTCTAATATTAAAATGGAGGACCCTAGAAGCCAAGTTATTACACTTTAAAATAGTTCAAAAATATGTAGGTGGCGCCCCCTATAAGTTGGAGTCATATTGACACATCGAAATCAAATTTCTTATGTCAAAAAACGCCCAAAACCAATTTTGATCCATATATCGAAATTATTTGAAAAAAATCGAAATAAGTTTAAAGTGAACTTAAAAGTGAAACTTCTCCACCTGTACCTCCGAATCTAAGCATTTTAAGACATACATTTTTGCTTATCTTTATCTGCAGAATATGCTGCCGAAGTTTCCTGAATTCAATTCGGGCCACCCTGTATACTTTATACAGGGTGCTACAAATTCGAGGTACGAGCATTGGTATCTCGGAAACCGTAATAGATACGAAGACGGATAAATTGGGGCAAAGTTGATCCTTGGGATGTTCACCAAGATGCCATCAAAAAGGTTTAAAAATTTTCAAGGATTGCCCAGTTTTTTCGAAAAAAACGGATTTTTTTGGAAAATTAATTTTATTTTTTGCTCTAGTTACTTTTTAGAAATTAAAAAAACTAATTACACACATTCTCATAGCGACTTTATTAAGGCTATCTGATAATATTTTTAGATTTTCAAATTAGCTGATAATTTGTGAGATACACAGGCCAACTTATTTTTTTTAAATACGGACCTGCATTTTTTATTAGAAGTTTTGAAAGAACTCGGTCTCCTGAGTACAATGATATGCCACACTTGATACTTTTTTTTTGGTTTTGGGTACCTTAACAATAACAAAACTATTTAATTATTATTTAAAATAATTTCAAGTCCGACTCTGGTTTTTTAAATTATTTCACCTGATTATATTCATCGCAACAATAGGTATCAGCCCTAATTAATATTGAATAAGGAAAATCCAGCCAATTGAAAGATTCAAATAAATAATATCCCGTCAGCAATTTGTATTGTGAACTTGAAATCTCAGTGTACGATCTAATAATATGCAAAATATTAATCGTAGTTATTATAAATAAATCAACTTCTACAAACTAGTTTCTAATGCTTCACATGTTCGAAAGGGTTACCACCCTCCCTAATGGACATATTTATTTTTCGTTCAATCTTATTTATAGCTCTTTGAACAGATCTTCTGATTACAACAGATCTGAAGAATACTTCCGGATGGTATTTTGTACTTTTTATTGTAAATGTTGAAATGTATTGATTTCGCTTTTTGAAATTATTTGATTGTTGTATTATATTTATATTATTTATTTTATATTATTTTTTATTATTTCATTGTATTTAATTTCCCGTATTCAATGTTTTACCCCACGTCATTGTTAAGTTTGAATGACCAAACAGACTCTGACTTGAAATTAGTTTAAATAAATTGTGTTCAAATGTCCGAAACAAAAAAAATATTAAGTGTGGCTCATTGTACTCAGGAGGAACTCGGTCCTTCAAAATCTAAAATAAAAAATGCAGGTCCGTATTTAAAAAGATTAAGTTGTATTTCACAAATTATCAGCTACTTCGAAAATCTAAAAATACTATCAGATAGCCCTAATAAAATGGCAATAACAATGTGCAATTAGCTTGTTGATTTTCTAAAAAGTAATGACTGGAAAAAATAAAATTGATTTTCAAAAAAATAAGTTTTTTTCCAAAAAACTCAGCAATCCTTGAAATTTTTTAAACTTTTTTGATGGCATCTTGGTGAACATCCTAAAGCGCAACTTTGTCCTAATTTAACCATGTTCGTGTCTATTACGGTTACCGAGATACCAATGCTCGTACCTCGAATTTGTAGCACCCTGTATATATTTCATATAAGTTATAATACTATGCTATAGAATCCAGGAAGATATTCTGAAATGGATTTTACTTAGAACATAAATTTATATAATACACAAAAATGTATTTATCATTTTCAACAGTTATATCTATAACGGGATTCTGCGTTTGACGCAACATCTACAGCAGACAATGCAGATCAATATGAAATGAAAAAATCACATAATCCAATCTGTAAAGTAATTCAATTTCGTGTGAACGTTATGGGTAATAATATATTTATATATCATCAATCTTCTTGATATATATACATGTATACTAATGCTATGTATACGCCATTATGTTGATATATATTCTGGGAAATAAATATAGACATTTCTCACTTAGCGAATATCGCTTTTAGCACTTCCTGTATCTTTGTATATAATAGTCCTCAAAGATATTTTTCAAATTCTGTTAATTTCTGAAAAATAAGATCAGACATAAAAAATGGACTGTACCTTATATTTATTTTTAAAAAACATGATTATTATTTATATTAAACACTGTACCTATGATGAAATTAATTATTTATTTAAAAAAAATATGAAAAACAAAACTGCGTCAAGTTGGCTTGGAAATGACGATCGATGACATTCAATTCTTCGCGGGAAATGCAGATGCAATTTGGCTCTGTATGTAGCATTCCGGTGTGGATTCTACACTCCTCGGCACGAAAAAAAGTTGAATATATTTTGTTCTAATAGTCCGATTTTTTAAGCAATTTGGAGCTAAATTATTTGCCTATTAATTGTTTTTTTTTCTGTATTAAAAATGAACGTTTCAATCTGTCAATTATACGAGTGAAAACAAAATGTTGGATAACAAAGCAAGCAATTTAAAAATTATTTTATCATCTAGGTCCGTTTTTTCTCGATAGTTTGTTTTTTGATTCATCTCAATAGCTTTATTTTTTTTTAAGATATTCGCTTTTGAATAAGGCAGTAAGAGTTTTAAAGCAATTTTAGCATTGATTTTGGGTCCTCAACAACACACTTATAATAGAGTGGTTATAGTCTGTCCAACGAAAAGATTCTTGACAGTGATAGATGTGTCTGTCATTTTATTTTCAAAGTAGTTTATTTTATTTTAAAAAGAGATAAGTTGGTGCAATTGGAACGCATAGCAGAAAATTAATATATTAAAAATTTGAGTGACAAGTGATTACTTCAAAATATTGTGAAAAAAAACTGTATAAAATTGAAAAAAATTAAGAGTTATTTTATTAAAAACAATTACAATATTGTTAATACAAAATAAGCAAGGGTGTACTTTAATAAACTGTACTGTACTTTAATAAAACTTTTTTTGGTATGTATACAAACTTTATTTGTGGCTAATACAATTTTCTGGTCATAATCTCTGGCAAACTGTCTCTGGGCACCGAATATTAACTGTAAACTATGGTCTGGGTCTACACTTAATTTCCCCTTTGAGTTTTCCTTCACTTAAAATTTTAAAAAACACGAAACACACGTAATAGCACAGTCCGAAATGCAAAATGGAAAACATTTGTCATTTCTATTTGACAAAATTTGACACAAAATTATAACCTATAATTAGGCGAGAGTTTGACAACTCTCAAAAATCTTAAGTCATAGATAAAAGAAAATAATCTACTATTAAGATAGATATGAAACTTAATAGTAAAATTTTGGGTCAAAGCGCCCCTCCGTGTTTTTAGCGGAGGCTACGTTTAACCCAGCGCCTTCGCCTTTTCTGCTGTAAATATTTTTTATGTTTATATTTGAATTCAAAGGATTTATTTTTAAAGTTACACTGATATATTAGTATATCAGAGTAACTTTAATAAAACATAAGAATATATATATATTTTACAATTTATTTTTTTATTTATTTTACAGAGTTTCATGTAAATGATCGTAAGTCGACTGGCTGTCTAATGTCTAATGAATAGACCGACATTTATAGATTTTAAAGCGAACGAAAAAAAATCAAACAACGAATACATACCATATATTTTTCTTTTATCTAAGATACATACCTTATCGTCTTTTGGAAACACGTACATTTTTGTAGTTTTGTTAGTTTCTTTGCAAGATGCAACACAACAAGAAAACACCATTTTTACAGTTAATAAGTAATAAAACTATTTCTGACTATGATATTTAAAATTTAGATAGATAGAAAATTAAAAAACAAACCAGTATTTGCAAACGCAGGCCCAAATTCAATAAAAATCAAAATTTTTCCTGCGAAAATCAGGTTTTTTTCACTGAAAAGGTATTTTTTGATTTATCAGCAGTCATTGTCAAGTTGGCAATATACAGGGTGTTTTCGAATTAGTCTAAAAAAATTATGGTGTGATTCCTCATGTGTTCTTAAAAAAAAATTTATATAACCATTGGATCTAAAGTACTTCCTTTCTGATCTACAGGGTGTTAAAAATTAAAAAAATCGATTTTTTTGTTTAACATAAATGGTACACCACTGCTTTTTTAAAGAAAATCTATTTTTTTCTTGACTGGCCATCCTTTTTCAACAAAATTGATCTTTTGAGTTTATCTTATACATCAAACGGTTGTCGAGAAAAAAATAAATATACTTATTAAGAGCCCGCCTTAATTCGTTTTCTAACGATTTTATATTTTTTAGATTAATTAGGAAACACCCTGTATAGGCAACCAAATAAACTAGTAACCTCTAAAAATTATTTTTCCTACCACTAGCGACATACCTTGTTTTTAGTGTGTACTAAATTATTTTATCAAAATTTCACCATATAAGTTTCCAGGCAATGGTCTAAGTCGAGTTCATACGCATCGACGTCCGTTTGTCGTTCATCGTTCCGTTCACAAAACATCCCCCTTTAGAACTTTTTCTTTAATGGCCATAAGCACAGAATAACTACAGAACGATCAGTCAATGTAATAAAAAAGCGAACAAAATTTTTGCTGCCATCTATAGCGGGCCGAGTGCGGCTCAGGGCTTCAAGGTCAAAATAATTATTTATTAAATAAAAAAGTTGTGTCGGCGGCACGACTCGAACCGGCTACCTTCGTGTTGCTAGACGAGAGCCTTATCCCCTACACCACCAGATATCTTGACGAGAATTATATCTTTATGGTAATAAATTATGAATTCAGCCTGCTACAACGGATATGTAAAATTTATCCTAGAGGCTGCTTATACTTTGAAAATTCATCTGTTGCAGTTCATCACAGTTGTATAATTCAAGAAGCACTAAGAAATATGGCTACCTTTGAATAATATAATATGAAAAAGTTGGAGTCGGAATACAATAAAAAGCACGAGAAATACATTTTGTATTAAAAACAAAATAAAGGCAGCTTAAATATAGTTTGAAGCATAAATAAAGGAGTATTTGAAGTACTGTGTGGATGGAAGAGGGAAATCAATCGCAAAATTCATAAAATGAATTTAAAGACCGAGCCAATCGTAACGTTTAAAGCAACCATACATACACGAAGAACTGTTCTGCAACCATATATACACGACGTAAATTAGCACCATCTATAGTGGGCCGTATCGTCAATTTGTAATTTAATGCTCCATAAGAGTGACTGGGCCCTGGCCATAAGCGGGAGTAAAAGACCAACCGCCCGAACAAACACTAGAGGCGCCACCGGTCATCAAATGGTGTAAAAATTGCGAAAATTTAATCATCTAATTTTGAAACAAGAGGTCGCGCTTAACTTTTTCAATTTTAATTCAATATTCATTGTTTTCAAACTATATTATTAGACTTTGTTGAATTTTGTGAATGTATAAATGTTTTCTTAGTATAAAGTTGCATTATATTAATTTAAATTATATTACATACAAGATTCAAATATTATGACATATATGTCAGTTGCCGTCTAAAATGTCATCTTGATAAAAAGTTAGTTATTGTCAAAAGTAGTTAAAATCATGTTAAAATATTAAAATTTACAAGTTATAATTAGATATTTTATATTATTTCAACAACAAACACATAATAATACAGCGTAATGTTGATATGCAGGTCCAAAACAAAAAGTGCCGTTATATTTTTCAGTTTTCGTTGTCAGCCGCGGAAGTTTCAGTGATTTTAGTGTTGCCGGATATTTTTATTTGTGAAATAGAAATATTGCGTTTGGATTGCAAAACTAAAAGTGGAAGTTTTATTGCAATGTAAGTAAGCGTTTGTCCATTTTATATTTTACTTTTTTCATACCTACGACAAATATACATATATTGAAATTTTATAATACGTTTTATTTAAAAAACAAGCTTGTCATCCTGTAATTGACTTAATTGTAATGTAGTATATTTCATTTAAATGTAATATATTACTTTTCAATTAAAAAAATGTAAATTTGAAAAATATATTAAAAATTAAAAACAGGCATTAATTTAAATTTTTTGAGTGCGAACAAACACGAGAGGCACTTTATTATTTACTTTCATTTCTCATGGTAGAAAGAAAAATGTTCATTTCTTAACATGACAGACGAAGTTCTAAAGGGGGATGTTTTGTGCTTCCGTTAAACCAATAATATTGAAATATGATTTGTCATTTTT
This sequence comes from Sitophilus oryzae, assembly GCF_002938485.1. Taxonomy (NCBI): domain Eukaryota; kingdom Metazoa; phylum Arthropoda; class Insecta; order Coleoptera; family Curculionidae; genus Sitophilus; species Sitophilus oryzae. The sequence continues at coordinate 2,622,523 of NW_022146324.1, read as the reverse complement.
GAAATAAACCAATAAGACTGGTTAAAAACAACAAGAGACGACGTATGACGGATTTATATTTAAACCCATCCATAGTTAACTTAAAAAATATTAGAAACATTTTTAGTAAAATAAATAGATTGGTACCCAATACCCATACCAATACGTCCCAACGTCATCTGCTTTTCTTCTGTCATCGTCTGTCGAAATCTTACCTGAGAAAGAGTATATTGATTTTGTAATGCCATTGTTATTGAAATGTCATATTATTATTGTTTATTGACGTTTATTCTGGTACAGATGTATCGGCTATTGTTGCTTTAATTGATCATGGTAGAGATTAACTTTTGGACTTAAAACCATATCTACTAGAGTAACTGCCCAACAGACAATAATAAAATGATTTTATAAATCATAACCACTATTTTGTAGGTCTGTTGATTAGGACCAAAAGCAAAGGCATGATTTTAATGTAAAATATACGAAAAAAGTGTCTTCTGCAAAAGCGAATATCTCCAAAAAAAATAAAGCTATTGAGGTGAATCAAAAAACAAACTGTCGAGAAAAGATACATCTATAGATGATAAAATAATTTTTCAATTCCTGCTTTGTTAACGGTACCCCACAGGGTGTATCAAACTTTCACCAAAATATCTATCAATATTTTGTTTTCCCTCGTATAATTGACAGATGGTAACTTTAATTTTTAATTTGGAAAGAGATACTAGAAAGTCAAATAATTCAGCTACAAATTGTTTAAAAAATCATCAAAAATGGTTAATTAAAACACACACACATTAGAAATGTTTTCAAAAAATGAGATTTTTATTACACGGTACTGTTCGGGTCGCTCTCAGGAGTCGGGTATAGCGGGTGTGTGGTTGAAGGAAATATATATTATATTTCAGAAATCTGCCTAAGGACTTAGCCTGATCTTGTCGTGTTAACCCACACCCAAAATTACAAACACACGTGCTTTGATTAAGGCTTGATTAAGGTTTGCAGAGCTTCAGCATTTGCAATAAAATAGCGAGCAATTTGTTACAAAACCATATAAATTTTATATCACTGTAATCAAAAAACTTCAATCTATCTCCGTATTGTAACGGAATTTTAAATTATGTCCTTGTTTTCGAGAAAATATAGTCCAAACATAAGGAATATTTCGTTGATGTTTGACAATCAAAATCTTAAAAATAAACGAGTTGTCTGAAAATGTGCTACAATACGGATATAGTATAATTCTTTATCTTAAATTTCCTTCTTCATTTGTGTAAAAATACCGAGCCAGTTTTACATAAAACGTTAAATGCTGAACGCTTATTTTGCTACTTTTTCGGGCTAGTGAAATGGACTCTTAATAACAAAAAACTTTGCCCAAGCCCCAAAGCAACAAATCTCTGACTTTATTTCCAGCACTGTATATAAAGAATTACATACAAATATTGCGGAAACAAAGATTAATCAATAACATTTAGTAGTTTCTGTTAATTTTCCATCTCTGATGATCGCATCGTTTGTTGGAAATATACTTTAAACATTTTTTCGCACTTAATAACCATAATATTAGTGGTATTACGTAACATCGGAAAAAACTACGATTTATTTATTTATTGCGTTCATTTCTATTCACTATTGTTTTTCGTCTTGTTTTGCAGCTTTGTTCGTGCTGCGCATCGCAGTCGCCACCGTGCTAGCCGTGTCCTTCCTGGATAGTCAATTCGCTTACTGTTCGGTCCAAATTCTGCCGAAGAAGAAGCCCAAAAAGAAGGCCCACGGATCACACGATCAGGTCTCGGACATAGAATACATTATACCTAGGGTAAGTAAAATAAATCTTGATCGCTCCATATAATATTTATAATAAGATAATAAGATTGAAATAGTTGGCAATACCGTGTTAGAGGATTTTAGGATTAATGATTGGTACTGACGATTATGTCAAATCATTGACGTCAATTTTTCTGGCTTTTCTCTGGGCCTGTTCCCAGAAGAATCCCTGATTAGTCAGCGCGTTTCTTATTGGTTGAAATGTGTAGAAACCAGACTAACAATCAGGTTTCTACGCATTTTAACCAATGACAAACGTGCTGACTAGTCAGTGATTCCTCTGGGAACATATCTTCTATCTTCTTGAAAACTGACAAGATTTGACAGAATGATGGATCATTAGAATCTGTGAAACTGATCTATTTGCTATCTGTATTTGTTAGTTCTTTAATAAAAAAACTTGTCTTCTTATTCAGTTTTTTAAAAGAAACATACATCTACTGCCCTAATATTTTTCTCAAACTTTTTTAGCGTTATATTTATATATCTTTGTGTTCTTCTTTGGTACAAAATGCTTCTTTACGGCGTTTTGCATGTAAAATTTATCTGTCCCAAAGTTACCCCGACAGACGGGGACTTTGGAAAAACTTTAAATTACAATAACTAACTAAAGTACAATGCTTAGAACTTTGATTTCATATTTTGGTTTGGTATTATTTTTGTGCTATAATAATAGTTATTAATGATACAAGTTCGATACGAACATCATAATGAAACGCGTGTAACGTTAAGTTAAGGCTTAGTTACACAAGTTTCATTAAAAAGTTCGTATCGAACGTGTATCATTCAAAATTTAATCTACGACGCGACACGAGGGACGATCCAAAGAGAAAATTTCTCATAAAAATTAAAATTCAAAATTATCAGATGCCCATATTAGTCGACGCCGTGGTAATCGTGCTTGTTGATTGTTTCCATTTTGACTTTGACAACTCAATTATTGATGCATAGATAAATGCAACAAGTTTAGATTGGAAAGCCCGTAAAAATTTTAGGTCGCGAAATTATTTTGGGTCGCGACCGTTATACGCGATCTGGCGCTGCTATAGCGGTCGCTAAGAACAACGGCAAACTAAAACAGAAATAATTTTCTCTTGTCAAAGTCAGAATCTTCAAAAATCATAATAATCTTTCAAAATCTAAACCGCTCTCATTAAAGAAATCCCGAAAAGTGTTTATAGCATCCATTTTCAAAGTAATTATTGCTGTCTTGTGAGCTTAATTCAAGTTTTATTTACTCCAACCGGTAATAATTGTGAAAAAGTGGCATTAAAAACTTAAAAAGCTGTGCTGTAAACTGTGAACTGCAAAAACCATCGTGGATCGTGGCATAACGTCGGTTTCCAATGTTTCAAAGGTATTTCATACATGCATGCGTCGTAATATAAAATAAAGTTTCTTGAAAGCAACACACTGTATTTTATTTATAAAATTAAACGAAAATAATAATAAATTTGAATAAACAATATTTGGCGATATAATTCTGGAAAAAGCCGAACCGCTCCGAAATTTTCAAAAGTTTTGGGTCGCGACCGTTGCAAGAATAGCGCCAAATAGTGTTTACATTGTCCTTATGGGCACTTTCCAATCTAAACTTGTTTCATTTACCTATGTATTGATGTTCAATTTTGTGTTAAACGTCCAGTTTTAGCAAAAAGGAAAAAATAATATTAATATGGGTGATTCTGATTCTGAAAGTGTCCCTTCGGATATTGAAGGCATTGCGCAAAACGTTGTCGATTCCCTACTTCCCGAAAAATCAAGAGAAACGTACGAGCAAGCCTATGTAAAACTTGAAGATTGGTGTAAAGGGAAATGTTAAAATTTGCGTGTTATTATGAATTCACAATAGCACTAGTGCTATAGTCTGTGAAACGAATAACTTTGAATTTGACAGGTCCCGCGGGCTTTTCTAGTGTTAATTTTATTAGGTTAGCGACTTACGGCCGTGCCTTGCTATGCTAACGAAATTCCGTCTCTAATAGAACAGCCTCGGAGTGAGATTTATGACGTCACGCTAGTTAGATACTACGGATTAATAAATATGTTATAGAATACATGGAAAACATAATTATTCCTCGTATTTTTGGTTTTGTTTTTTAACAATGATATAGTTTACATGAAATCTACATACGTAATATACAGTTAATAGATACAATATACAAGGTGTCCGGAAATTAATGCAACAACATTTAGTCATAGATTCTTGAAATAAAAATAGATAACCCCTATTTTTATTTTTGGCGAGTGGTCGCCCTTTTCGGATTTACAGCCTCCTGAATTTCGCCCCTAAAAAGAGTTTTTTTTTAATACAACAACGTGTACCAAATTTAGTGATTTTCGTCCAACAGGGCCTTGAGATATTAAAAAAAAATATTTTTAGGTGCGAAATTCAGGGGGCTGTAAATACAAAGAGGGGGGCCACTCGCCAAAAATAAAAAATACGGATCACCTATTTTTTTTCAAGACTCTATGACCAAATTTTGTTGCATTAATTTCCGGACACCCTGTATATTGTATAAACGTATGTAATTTTTTGGATTATATTCGACACTATTTTCATATGACACAACACTGAAGAAGGCTATAATGTTAGTCGAAACGTTTTTTTTTAAACCAAATAAAAATAATGAAAAACCAAATGAAAACTTAATCAGAAAATTTTAGAATAATTTTACATATAAAATGACAGCGATCTTTATTTCATAGCCATCGCTGACGCCTTTTTTTCGACGGTATTGTATTATTTGCAAATATAATTTTTCGAAGATTGATATTTGCAAAATATACATATAAATTTTGTGAATGCAAATAATAATACATCACTATTAGTAGATATTGAATGTTTTTTGTTAAATTAGATCAATTTTCAAACCCCAAAATTTAAAATATATTTTACATTTTACCCATTATCTTATGTACCTATTCATTATTTGTATTTTGTAAAACATTTGCTGCATTTTTATGGTTCATAGTTTATTTGTCAAAGTATTTATTACTATAATTAGGTATATATGTTATATTAATTAACTGTATATTATGTATATTTCATGTAAAACTATATCATTGTTAAAATACAAACCAAAAATAGGAGGAATAATTATGTTCTCCATGTATTCTACAACATATTTATTAATCCGTAGTATCTAACTAGTGTGACGTCATCAATCTCGCTTCTACGCTGTTCTATTAGAGACGGCATTGGTCTGATATTTAGAAACGTCAAAAGCTGATAACATTTTACTTCTGAAAATTATGACATTTCGTGTTGATTTTTGCAAGAAGAGGAAGAACTGTCACTTGTTTTATTATTTTCCTTTTCTATTTCACGTAAGTAAAAAGAGTTACCTATCTGATTCGTTCAGGCACTCAATTTAAAGAATATCAGTAACTTTTTTGACAGAAGGATTTTATATTTGCCATGTTGGTAAAAAATAACGGTCAAAATTCAAAGTTATTCATTTTATAGACTATATTATGAAAGCCATAATGACATCCAAATGACAACGTTAAATGTGTCATAATGACACATTGTCGTAGATTAAACTAGTTTATGATACCCTAATATGCGTTTTATTATCAATATCTTAGAAGAAATTCTGAATAAATTAAAACCAGATAATTTACAGCTGTGGCTACTACTGAATTAACTTTAAAGAAACTGGAATAAATTATGAATTATGATGGCAGAGTATAATTAGTAAGACAAATATAAATAACTTAAACCGACCAACAGGTGAGAGTCTGCATGTACTCGTTGTTGTTTCGAGATGACACAGCGGCGTTAAAAATGGAAAACATACAACAAGAATCCATGAACATTAAAAGTATAATAGATAGAATAATGAAAAACACCTAGGGTATTGAATATTAAGTAAAATTAACTTTTGGAAAGAGACTTTTTTCATATTTTAGCAGCACTGTCACTGCAGTCTTAAAGCGTATTGTGTTTGTTTTGTACATTGTCATGTAGTACCTAATGATCATTTAGGAGTTATACGTAGGTTATCAACTTATTGATCATATTAAATTGCAGTATTATTTCTTAAGGCGGGGTTTGATGAAAATTGTAGGACTATGTACTTTGTAAATAGAACATAGAAACATGTTTTCAGGTTCAAAAACAAACTCGAAACTCGATTTCCACCAATTAGGCTGAAGTCGCGGTGTTTTGTTTTTAAAATGTTTCCTGTAGTTCCTACTAGACGAACAGTTTTCACATTTCGATGCTGAGCACGAATCCGTTATCAGGATTACGCTATGACATCTCATTTTTTTTCTAACTTCGAAAAATTTGGTGAAAATCCGTAAAAATTCAGGAAAATATAGTAGGAAAAAATCTTCTAACCTTCTAACCTCAAAAAACCTACCACAAGTCATGATTTTGGAAAATCGCACGGATCTTAACCAAAACCGGCTTAGGGTTTTTTTGAATCGCTGATCAGGAATCTGACGTCAGATTCGCAAAATTCGAAATTGCGGATCAAATATGGCCGACGCGAATTTAAAAACAAACACGGATCCGAGCAAAATCAGTATATGTAAGTTTTTTGGGTCGCTGATTGCGAATCTGAAGTCAAATAGGTCATCGATCGCGAATCTGACGTCGGATTGGTAAAATTCAAGATAGCGGATCCCATATGGCCGCCCTCAAGAATAGCCTACCCTGTGGGCGCGGGACCGGTAATCAAATAAAAAAAAATAAAAAAAAAATTAAAATTATTGTTTCTGGTAGGCTCAAATTAACTCACTTAAATTTGGTATGGGTCCCATCGTCCCATGTCCAGCAGATACCCAGTACCCTGTCATCTACATAATTTTATAAAATGACTGCCATCTTATTATGGTTTAAAATTTTTATATATTTTTTGTATATCAAAGAAAAACACCCTTTATACTATATCAAGAAAATATAGCAATCTATTTCTTTTAATGTTTGTGCTCGAAACTAACCAAAATAAAACACAATAAAGAGGAAAATGATGCGAACGAATCTTGGACCGCGTATAGATTGTCATAAGACCGAGATGGTTGTTAATATTTCAAACAGGTTTTTTGTCTCACGTGCCACTAATTATGGCCAGCGGTCGCCGTGTATGTGTGTTTATCATTAAAGATGGGCATTTGGTGATGGTGTTTGTATAGAGTGGCGCAAAAATATTTTTCGATGACATTGAGTAATAAAAATAGTGAGAAAAAAAACATGAAAAGAAAACAATCAATATACACCAAGGTGTTGACAATCATTTCGTATTAAGGCTGTATTCCGTTGCAAAACCAGGCGAACCAGACCGGTAAACTACGGTAAAGAGCGGTTCCTGAAAAACACCAGTTTGGTAAAATACTGAAAACGTCAAATGTTGACGTTTTCTAAATTTCAATACCTCTATTATAAAATTTATCTTTTATGCATTTTTAATGTACCTATTCTCTGCTTTTGCGTTTGCTTTTTCTTTTAAATGTTTAATATTGAAAAATACTTTATTAATAAACTGTTAAACCCGTTAGACAGCTAAAGTAAAGATTTGCAGGTACGATATTAAAATAGATCAATAAACAAATCTAATCAATAATTATATTTTAATATTATTTAATAATATTTATATTTTTATAGCTTACAAAAGATTCACGATTACTTGTTGTCTTGTTTTTCATGTTTTCCTTAAATGTTCCTGACTTTAAGAAACAACGGCTTCATGATAAGTTTAAATAGTCCTAAAAAGGCATTCTATTTAGTTAATGAAATTTATTTACCTTTACTGCTTACCTCCATTGCTTTTGGATGTAAATACAAAATATTATTACAAATTTTAGAAATTAAATGAGAATTTCACTCAAACTTCCAATATTTGCTCGATTTCTGTCACATAAATGACATTGATTGACGAACAAAACCAGAAAAACCAGCCTTCTCGCGCTGGTTAGTTTGGTGACAGTTATATCCGAATTTTTCAGAAACCGTGTTGCGTAATAAGAAAACTTTCAGAAAACCGATAGAAACGGAACATAAAATCATAGCTAAGGTAAGCAACGGAAACACCCTAAAGCCTAAGAGTACTGTCAAATGTTACTGTGATGACTGTTACTGTGGTGAGCGCTTCTATTGCTGCTTCAGTAGCATATCATGTGACTTCCGTGCTATTAAGCTATTGAGTGCCGTGTAAATCGGGTATTTTCAACTGTCTTACACACAGTGCGTAGGTAGGTATAAATTTACTTACTTATAAGCTATACCAATTAAACTGTTAGTTAAGTTCATCTTGGTCTGATACTTCCCGGTTAACAGTATTTTGAAATCGTCTAACTCTACGTTTATTAAGTTTCCGACCACGACTACTGCAGAGAATGCGGAGAGGAAGAAGAAACCATAGAGCCGCTCTGCCATCGGTAGTTAAAAGGCGGCAAGTGACAAAACCATAGTTTTGAGAAAAATGGCAAAAACTTTGTGATGTTGTCCTTCACTAATAAAGCCCCATACTCACCCTTCGCTCCTTCCTCGCGTTACTTCCTCGCGTCCCTTCGTTCAAAAATCATATATTTACTATGGGAAAATGTAGATTTTATGCGACTGTGTGTTCCTTCCTCCTTCGTCAAAACGCTACTTCGTCCGTTTACTTCCTCGAAACGGTCCTTCCACGTACTGTCGGTTTTTGGAGGAAGTAGCAAAGGAATTATCACGAACACAAAAAAATATTAAAATATATAAAATATTTAAATCGATCTTGGATTTCATTCGTAGTTGATTTCTTGATTTGGCAGTACGTCTGTACAGGGTGTCCCATTTTCATGTGTTTTGCAGGGTTTCGCGTTTATGAGTCGAAATACAAAGATACGGTTTTCACATTACGCTGTTATTATTTTATGAAACTAAAGATGCTACATACAGATATGTCCTAGCTCTCTTACTTCCCAAAATACAGGGCGAATCTGAAATTATTGCATTTTTAGATCCCCTTTGTATCATAACTTATCGAAAAGGTGAAAACGGTCTCACGTAGAATGCAGTGACGTAACTCAGACGTCTTTTTTTAAATTGACTAAAACTTATATGTTTTTTTAAATACGATATTTTGTATATTATTTTATTTTCCTTGTTACGAGCTTTCTAAAATACTTATTTTCATAAACGGGGTAAAAATGCATTATTTAACTTTATTACATAGTCGGTCGGTTTAAATTAGGTAATCAAAACAATCAACTAATTTATTCGACGTAAAATGTTGGTTATTGGCATGTTATTTAAAAGCAGCACAAGTTCAGTTTCCGTGAGAAGTGTCTAGCCCTAGCAGTCAACTATTAAGCTTGACCAATCAGGTTGGTTAGCGTGGTTATTTGAAGGGTGTTAATTCATTTGTGTTTGTCAAAAACTGTAACGTGATTGGTCGGGCTTAATAGTTGCCTGCTAGGGCTAGACACAAGTGTTTCCGTGTAGTTTATCAAAATATCACGATGCAAAGCAAAATTATCTGGTAAAATTAAGTTAAATAAAATAAGAGCAGTTTAGCAGTTTAGCAGTACCTAAATAAATAAATATAGAGTATATTATAATTTTCGAAAGCTCATAACAAGGTAAATAAAATAAAAAATAATATATAGAGTGTCCTGTTTAAAAAAAAGAACATAAGTTTGAATCTTTTTCGAAATAGACAGCTCCTCGGACAGCTCCCAACGAAGAACCACTTTCGTCACTGCTATTCTACCTGAAAAACCAGACACGGGTGGTGGATAAGTACTCAATAGGTCGAACAAAACAAAAATCAGGGTATCTGGTATATACCTGTACATTTAGATGAATAGTCTAATTTTATAAAAGGTATTTCCAACGACCGCATAGTAAATACCCGATATAATACCAGTAATGGTCAGGAATACGAGTATATCTACAATATATATATATATATATATATATATATATATATATATATATATATATATATATATATATATATATATATATATATATATATATATATATATATATATATATATATATATATATATATATATATATATATATATATATATATATATATATATATATAAATATATATATATATATATATATATATATATATTTTTGGATCTTTTGCAAGTAAAGTGTCCGGCGCATGCGTATTGCGACCCAACGTCATTACTTGGTAAACTGAACCTACAAAACGTGTGTTGTTTTTGTTTAGTGTTTTTTTCTTCAAAAAATAAAGAAAAGAAATGAGCGATTTTGAATCTTCCGAAGAATTTGAGGCGTCCGAATTTTCGGATACAGACACAGACCTAGAAGAGTTGATGGAGGAACAGGTCAGACCCAAGAATCAAAATTACAAAACATTAAAAAGAACAAAACCAAAAACATTAAAAGATGTCTTTGGTTAATTCCCTGTTCGTTTTCTTCTTTATTCGGTATTACGTAGGAGTTAAAATTAGTGGTATTATTAGATCAAAAAAGAAGAGTAGGGGATTCGCTGTTCTCACAGACAGTTTGAAATCGATCAGAAACTGCATTATTTGAGACCTGCGCATTAACACCCGTTTGGAAGAAGTCACAAACATGTCATAAACATGTTGGAAAGACGCTGTGAGAACAAATCTGTTAAAACAAATTATATCGTCCGAAAAATTATGTCAATTTTTGGCGTTTCTATATATTCTTAAAAAAATTAACAAGTTTTGACTTTGTTATTTGTGAACTCGATATATTTTTCAACGTGAAAAATTACAAAAAATATATACAAAATCACAGCTTATTTTCATCCCGGGGTTGAAAACAAAGTTAGAAATTGAATGTAATCGACAAAGTAACTTTTAATAAGTACTGAATGGCAATTTTGAGTACCGTTTAATTATTTATTAAGTATCAGAAACGTATAGTTAGGTTAGGTTAGGTTAGGTTGCTGGGGTATGGGATCATGTTTGATCCCTCACTCCTTGGGCCCATTGCGATACCCCTGTATTGTTGTACCAAACCTTCCTCTCATTCTTTCTTTGCGTTAAAGCACTTCCAGCTCTTTGCAAAGTTCCCGATGTCGCTGATGTGGGCTTCTGCTACTTCCTCTAGTCCCTCCAAAAAACCTAGCCCTAAAGTTTTAAAGCGTCAGTATTCCAGTGCCGGACAGTGGCACAGCAGCTCTGCCGTCGGCAGTTAAAAGGCGGCAAGTGAATTTTTTTCAATTTTGAGATTTTTGCATTTTTAGACTAATGTGACCCTACTCTATCTAAATATTCAAAAATATTTTTGAAAAATATTTTTTTCCACGATTTTCGAAATTTGAAAAAAGCGGCAAGTGACATAACGTCACCATTTTGGAAGTAAAAAGGCGGCAAGTGTAAATCTTAAGTTAAAAGGCGGCATTCTTGCAAATATGCCATTTATATTTAAAAAATGATGACGTAATGATGCATATTATGTAGTAAAAGGGCGGCATTAGACAGTAATTGCTCTATTCCTAAAAGATGGATATCAAATACGTCATAAAACTTGAAGTTAAGGCGGCATTGTTTAATACCACCCTATTCGTTAAATAAGATCGTGAAAGACGTCACGAAACTTGTAGTAAAAAGCGGTATGTGACTATTGCGCCCTTTTTAACGGTCAAAATTACCACGCGGACTTTGACGCGGACGTAGATTTGGTAGTAAGAAGGCGGTATATTTCGCGAGAGATGAATTAGTCGATTGAGAATCCAGGCACGCATGGCATTTTTCGGCTTATATAAAGTGATTAATAATAGTAATAGTGATTGGGCTTTTGTGCAAAGGTAAGCTTTTAAACTATTTTTATAGGTATTTTAGATTATTATATATTATTTATTATTCAATACATATTTATATGATGGATTTGTAGCTAATTTTGTGTCATGTGTTAACAAAATATAAATTTCACCCTGAAATTAAAACAAAATAGTTAGAATTAGTAAAATTTATCAATAATTAAGTATTATTAATTAAATTAAGTATCATTAATTAAATAAGTACTATTATAGTGCCTGAATAAGTTTTTCTTTTAAATGGTACATCAATATATTTACAAATATATTTATGAGTTATCTTAATGTTTAATTGTTTCATATTCATATTTCGAATTACTTAGCAATAAATAAATTATTTATTTTATTTATTGAAGAAGAGATTTTTCACTCATCCATTAATTTTTTTTTTATTTTAAGCGTAATTTAGAGCCAGCAAAAATATATATATTATAAAAATGAAAACTTTGCTATTATTTCTTTAATTTGGATACTATAGTGTATCGATCAGAAGTGTAAATTTGTTTTTGGGTTTTAGAAGAGGCATTGGCGTATCCTCTTGCTTAAAACAAAAAAAAGCAGACACCAAACTAGAGGTGTGTCGGGGATTTCAGTAATCAGTACTTTGTAACAGATACTCGACTGACGTAACTGTAATCGTTACTGACATTCAAAAATACTGATTACAGATATTTGTTATTTTATTGGGTAAAGTGATAATTGTCAATGTATCTGTTTTGAATAGTGAATCGATACCATTTCTGACCATTTAGCAGAAAATACTATGAATAGCCTTCTGTCACAAATATTTCATAGGTAGGTGCACAGGTAGGTGTTAAGTAAAATACTGTTCAATAGACTCAATAGACGTTTCTGATTGTGTTAACTCTGCATGGATATTTAATGAAGTGTCGGCAACTAGCAATACGATTTCTGTCTATATAAAGTATGAATATTTATTGAAAGATCGGCAACCCGGTTAACGATAACCTATTGTAGGCCAATGATTTTATCTTTGTTGGAAATTTGTGTATTTAACAATATGACACCCATTTTAATGCTACTCGTATCATTTAGAAATTAATAAAAAATAACGACGGGCATAAAATGCTTAATTGTTGTTACAACTTTTATTTCAAAGCAGTACTTACAATCAGTATTTGTAATCAGTATTTGTACTCAGTACCGAAAAGTATCTGTGACGGTTGTAACGGTTACTTGAAAGTAACCACTTACGCCACCTCTACACCAAACTAGCGCCGGATGCAAAGATTTTTGAGGTGGCACTTCCCAATTAACCATTTTTGTTATATCTCTTAGTAAAACAACAAAAGAACTCTCTAGTTTATAAAATGGCCGCAGGCAAACAAAAATGCATGACAATATATACAGAACAATCCATTATAGACTACCCTGTTATACCTAAAATTATTCCTTTTACTATATAACTGTTATCATAAAACTACTTAAAATTTGCAAGATGACTATTAATTTAAAATATAACTGTGTTTAATAAATAGATGTTACTTAAAACTTATCTTTTTTAAGTTAAAACCTTAACATATTTTACTTGATTCTAAATAGCGGCACGTCAAAGGTTTTGCAGTTAAAAGGCGGCATTTGAACAGTTTTTTGTCGCTTACCGCCTTTTAACTTCAACTTCTTACTGTATTCAATACAGAAAACGAAGCAAGAAAGAATTAACCAACATTTTTTTAAACAAAACTGGCTCTATTGTCTAAAAATACCTATAAATAACTAAATATAGTATATCCATTTAGTGTTGAACAATAAAATCGAATGTATATATTCTTAAGCCCCATACTCACACTTCGCTCCTTCCTCGCCTTGCTTCCTCGCGTTACTTCCTCGCGTTCCTTCGTCCCTTCGCTTCCTTCCTTCGTCTATTCGATGCTTGGAAATTAGTCAGTTATGCAACAACACACCACAAACTATTTTTAATATAGCAGCTACATGTTTAATACGAAATATCTAGTAACCTCTAAAATTTTAAAAAATCCGAAAGGCGCATAATTTTTATTTCATAAAACTGCAATTCTTTGCGTGTTAAATATAAAATTGAATTTATATATATATATTTTTATATATATATATATATATATATATATATATATATATATATATATATATATACAAGGCGAGTATACATATATATATATATATATATATAATTTATATTGAAGATATTATATATTGGTATACTTTCTATTCGCGGCATTATACCGGGTATTTACTATGCCGTCGTCGGAATATTTTATTAAAATTATGGATATTATTTCTATTTTTTTATTTTTGTCGCTACGACTACAGGTATTATATATACCCAGATTTTTTTTATCTCGACTGGCGATTACCCACCGTACAGGATCACCCACCCTGTTTGTGTTTTTTCGATAAGTTATAAGATAGTCGAGATATAAAAGGTTATCGAAAAATGCAAAATGTTCTACTAATTAAGACTAAATATAAAGTTAAAGAAAGAAAGAAATAACTTTTGAACTAAGAAGGCTAGGATAAATACATATTTATCCTAGCCTTCTTAGTTCAAAGTTATTTCTTTATTTCTTTATGTACACATATTTAGTCTCATAATAAGTAGAACAATGATGTAAACTTTGTATCTTTATATCTCTACTCATAAACCAGAAACCCCATAAAAGGGTCACATGAACGGGACATCCTGTACATCTAGCAATCGCCAGTCGATAAAAAATAATTCACACACAATAGTCTAAAAATGGAAGAAAAAACAATATTGTCTTCATATTTGTAAAAAAATGCATGTCCATATTTAGTAATCGTAGCGACAAAAATAAAAAAAAATAGAAATATGCATGATGCCTTTACAAAAATATCTGAAGAAATGGGGATTGACATCATTAACGTTTAATTAGTATGTCATATTTCATGGTATCGATATAAATTACATAATAAACTTTACTCTATTGTTGACTCGCCTTGTACATTCATACTGATATACCTTGTATATGATACTGATATATTCAGATTTATTAAAAAAAATATATATTAAAATCAATTTAATTTTGACACGACAAAGAATTGCAGTTTTATGAAATAAAAATTATGCGCCTTTCGGATTTTTTAAAATTTTAGAGGTTACTAGATATTTCGTATTAAACATGTAGCTGCTATATTAAAAATAGTTTGTGGTGTGTTGTTGCATAACTGACTAATTTCCAAGCATCGAATAGACGAAGGAAGGAAGCGAAGGGACGAAGGAACGCGAGGAAGTAACGCGAGGAAGCAAGGCGAGGAAGGAGCGAAGTGTGAGTATGGGGCTTAAGAATATATACATTCGATTTTATTGTTCAACACTAATGGGATATACTATATTTAGTTATTTAGAGGTATTTTTAGACAATAGAGCAAGTTTTGTTTAAAAAATGTTGGTTAATTCATTCTTGCTTCTTTTTCTGTATTGAATACAGTAAGAAGTTGAAGTTAAAAGGCGGTAAGCGACAAAAAACTGTTCAAATGCCGCCTTTTAACTGCAAAACCTTTGACGTGCCGCTATTTAGAATCAAGTAAAATATGTTAAGGTTTTAACTTAAAAAAGATAAGTTTTAAGTAACATCTATTTATTAAACACAGTTTATTTTTTAAATTAATAGTCATCTTGCAAATTTTAAGTAGTTTTATGATAACAGTTATATAGTAAAAGGAATAATTTTAGGTATAACAGGGTAGTCTATAATGGATTGTTCTGTATATATTGTCATGCATTTTTTGTTTGCCTGCGGCCATTTTATAAACTAGAGAGTTCTTTTTGTTGTTTTACTAAGAGATATAACAAAAATGGTTAATTGGGAAGTGCCACCTCAAAAATCTTTGCATCCGGCGCTAGTTTGGTGTAGAGGTGGCGTAAGTGGTTACTTTCAAGTAACCGTTACAACCGTCACAGATACTTTTCGGTACTGAGTACAAATACTGATTACAAATACTGATTGTAAGTACTGCTTTGAAATAAAAGTTGTAACAACAATTAAGCATTTTATGCCCGTCGTTATTTTTTATTAATTTCTAAATGATACGAGTAGCATTAAAATGGGTGTCATATTGTTAAATACACAAATTTCCAACAAAGATAAAATCATTGGCCTACAATAGGTTATCGTTAACCGGGTTGCCGATCTTTCAATAAATATTCATACTTTATATAGACAGAAATCGTATTGCTAGTTGCCTAGTTGCCGACACTTCATTAAATATCCATGCAGAGTTAACACAATCAGAAACGTCTATTGAGTCTATTGAACAGTATTTTACTTAACACCTACCTGTGCACCTACCTATGAAATATTTGTGACAGAAGGCTATTCATAGTATTTTCTGCTAAATGGTCAGAAATGGTATCGATTCACTATTCAAAACAGATACATTGACAATTATCACTTTACCCAATAAAATAACAAATATCTGTAATCAGTATTTTTGAATGTCAGTAACGATTACAGTTACGTCAGTCGAGTATCTGTTACAAAGTACTGATTACTGAAATCCCGACACACCTCTAGTTTGGTGTCTGCTTTTTTTTTGTTTTAAGCAAGAGGATACGCCAATGCCTCTTCTAAAACCCAAAAACAAATTTACACTTCTGATCGATACACTATAGTATCCAAATTAAAGAAATAATAGCAAAGTTTTCATTTTTATAATATATATATTTTTGCTGGCTCTAAATTACGCTTAAAATAAAAAAAAATTAATGGATGAGTGAAAAATCTCTTCTTCAATAAATAAAATAAATAATTTATTTATTGCTAAGTAATTCGAAATATGAATATGAAACAATTAAACATTAAGATAACTCATAAATATATTTGTAAATATATTGATGTACCATTTAAAAGAAAAACTTATTCAGGCACTATAATAGTACTTATTTAATTAATGATACTTAATTTAATTAATAATACTTAATTATTGATAAATTTTACTAATTCTAACTATTTTGTTTTAATTTCAGGGGTGAAATTTATATTTTGTTAACACATGACACAAAATTAGCTACAAATCCATCATATAAATATGTATTGAATAATAAATAATATATAATAATCTAAAATACCTATAAAAATAGTTTAAAAGCTTACCTTTGCACAAAAGCCCAATCACTATTACTATTATTAATCACTTTATATAAGCCGAAAAATGCCATGCGTGCCTGGATTCTCAATCGACTAATTCATCTCTCGCGAAATATACCGCCTTCTTACTACCAAATCTACGTCCGCGTCAAAGTCCGCGTGGTAATTTTGACCGTTAAAAAAGGGCGCAATAGTCACATACCGCTTTTTTACTACAAGTTTCGTGACGTCTTTCACGATCTTATTTAACGAATAGGGTGGTATTAAACAATGCCGCCTTAACTTCAAGTTTTATGACGTATTTGATATCCATCTTTTAGGAATAGAGCAATTACTGTCTAATGCCGCCTTTTTACTACATAATATGCATCATTACGTCATCATTTTTTAAATATAAATGGCATATTTGCAAGAATGCCGCCTTTTAACTTAAATATTTACACTTGCCGCCTTTTTACTTCCAAAATGGTGACGTTATGTCACTTGCCGCTTTTTTCAAATTTCAAAAATCGTAGAAAAAAAATATTTTTCAAAAATATTTTTGAATATTTAGATAGAGTAGGGTCACATTAGTCTAAAAATGCAAAAATCTCAAAATTGAAAAAAATTCACTTGCCGCCTTTTAACTGCCGACGGCAGAGCTGCTGTGCCACTGTCCGGCACTGGAATACTGACGCTTTAAAACTTTAGGGCTAGGTTTTTTGGAGGGACTAGAGGAAGTAGCAGAAGCCCACATCAGCGACATCGGGAACTTTGCAAAGAGCTGGAAGTGCTTTAACGCAAAGAAAGAATGAGAGGAAGGTTTGGTACAACAATGCAGGGGTATCGCAATGGGCCCAAGGAGTGAGGGATCAAACATGATCCCATACCCCAG
The DNA here is from genome assembly GCF_002938485.1 of Sitophilus oryzae. Classification (NCBI taxonomy): domain Eukaryota; kingdom Metazoa; phylum Arthropoda; class Insecta; order Coleoptera; family Curculionidae; genus Sitophilus; species Sitophilus oryzae. The sequence goes on along the minus strand of NW_022146324.1, from coordinate 2,604,971 downwards.
CAACCTAACCTAACCTAACCTAACTATACGTTTCTGATACTTAATAAATAATTAAACGGTACTCAAAATTGCCATTCAGTACTTATTAAAAGTTACTTTGTCGATTACATTCAATTTCTAACTTTGTTTTCAACCCCGGGATGAAAATAAGCTGTGATTTTGTATATATTTTTTGTAATTTTTCACGTTGAAAAATATATCGAGTTCACAAATAACAAAGTCAAAACTTGTTAATTTTTTAAGAATATATAGAAACGCCAAAAATTGACATAATTTTTCGGACGATATAATTTGTTTTAACAGATTTGTTCTCACAGCGTCTTTCCAACATGTTTATGACATGTTTGTGACTTCTTCCAAACGGGTGTTAATGCGCAGGTCTCAAATAATGCAGTTTCTGATCGATTTCAAACTGTCTGTGAGAACAGCGAATCCCCTACTCTTCTTTTTGATCTAATAATACCACTAATTTTAACTCCTACGTAATACCGAATAAAGAAGAAAACGAACAGGGAATTAACCAAAGACATCTTTTAATGTTTTTGGTTTTGTTCTTTAATGTTTTGTAATTTTGATTCTTGGGTCTGACCTGTTCCTCCATCAACTCTTCTAGGTCTGTGTCTGTATCCGAAAATTCGGACGCCTCAAATTCTTCGGAAGATTCAAAATCGCTCATTTCTTTTCTTTATTTTTTGAAGAAAAAAACACTAAACAAAAACAACACACGTTTTGTAGGTTCAGTTTACCAAGTAATGACGTTGGGTCGCAATACGCATGCGCCGGACACTTTACTTGCAAAAGATCCAAAAACAGGTCTGACTGTCAGCTAACAATCAGAATTTTCTGTCTGAACAGCGTACTGTTGGTTAGAAACCAATCAAAAATTTCTGTGCGAACGCGTTTTACCCTATTGCGCATGATTATCTGTTGGAAATATGTATCTTATGGTGCGTTTAGACTTGAGCACGCACGCACTGATCCTCCGCGAATGCTCAAGTGTAAACGGCTGTGCGCGCACGCTCACTCTGAATCTCTCTGTGCGCGAGCAGCCGCGATCGTGAGCCGTCTGGTGCCGGTTTTTGGTTCGTGCTCAAAGCGATTTTATGTGTGCGCGAACGCTCAATTTGGACCGGCAATTTGTTTTATCTGCGTTCGTTCGTGCGTGTGTAATTTTTTTTCGTTTTCTTTATTAAAATTATGGAGTGGATCAATGAATCTTCGTTATTATTAATTGAAAAATATGAAAATTTGCCTATATTATGGGATGTTAAACATTCTTTGTATTATTAAAAAATCAAAAAAATATATCGCATGGCAAAACCTTGTAAATAAAATTAATATTGAATATATCGATATTAATGAAATTGCTATTCTAAAATTTGTATCTTTTGTTCGTAATTTTTGGTGTTATTAAATTTTGTAAATATTCAAAGTCGGGCCTGGTCATTCTTGTAAAGTTTTTGAACTGATCATAGCCCTCCTCAGACACTAAGTTGTTGCAGTAAATTATATCGATTTCTAAAAATTTGGGTTTGTCACCAGCGACGATGTTATCGATTTTTCTTCTTTTTAATAATTAAGCTGTGCATAACAATGACTGCAGCCTCGGCTATTTCTTGGTCGTCCATTATTTTCGCCAACACAACTCTGCTGTGCGCGCACAAATGTATCACTTCATTCGTCGAAAAATAAGTTAATTTGAACGGAGCCGAGAGCGCGAACGAATGCCGTGCGCGCACGCTCAGCTCGTGCGTGCTCAGGTCTAAACGCACCATTACAGCTGTGAGAACAAACCTAACATCAGTTCCAATCACTAATCGAAAATCCTGTGACCCAATGTTACAAGTACCGTATGATCGAATAAAAACGGTGCCGGCGTCAGCGATGGCCATGAAATGACGATCGATGACATTTCCCATATAAATTTACATATAAAATGACAGCGATCTTCATTTCATAGCCATCGCTGACGCCGTTTTATTCGATCATACGGTATTTCAATCATTGTTGATTGTTCTATACATACCGTGTGCGTCTCAAAAGTGGCTCTATAAGTTTTTTATTTTTTCAGATAAAAAACGAGATTTGGTGTGTTAGTATGTGACATAAATTAGGACTGATTGACGTATTCAATTGTTTATGGTCACTTCCTGTTTCACCGGAAATGACTACAACTTTTGATTTTTAAATGGGACTCTCGGTATACATATTTCTACTTTATTCAATAGAAAATGACACTTTGAATATAATAGCATGTCATATGTCAACTTTTGACATTTTTCTTTAAAAAAACTGTATTTTAAATTTCAATCTAAAAATTGGAAAAATAGATTTGATGGTATAATGTTTTTCGTATCTTGTTATGGCCGGTTAAAAGATGCCCAAATCGTATTTTTAATCGTATCTCAATTTTTTCAAATGGAACAGGGGTGGCTCATTAGCATATTTGAAAAAACATTTTTTTACGAATAATTTGGTACCACACACTTGGTAGTTCGAGTCAAATTGTCGTTATGAATCGCATGTTACAATTTCAAATAAACCATATTCAAAAATATCAAAAGTTGACATATGTTATGTCATTCTATTCAGAGTGTCATTTTGTATCGAATAAAGTAACAAAATACCGAGGGTGCTATTTAAAAATCAAAAGTTGTAGTCATTTCCGGTGAAACATGGAATGTGAAAGTGGTGGAAGTGATCGAAAACAATTGAATAGCGTCAATCAATCGTAATTTATGTCATATGCTAACATACCAAATCTCGAATTTTTATTTGAAAAAATAAAAAAGTTATAGGGGTGAACCACTTTTCAGATGCACCCGGTATACTTCCGCTTTCCGCTACATAGGTATTTATTAAATATATGCAATTAACTAAAAAATAATTGATTTAAAAAAAAATATATCGAATACTTCACTTTTTTCAACACTCAAAATTCAAAACAATACTTTTATTTTTCTACGAAATGGTTAAATGTGTGAAAAATTGTCATTGTTATCCGCATATGCGCTAAATATATTTCAAGGTAATATTATTTATACATTACATTTATTAGTAAACACGTTTACTTTTTTGTTAAATAAACAACAAAAATGTTCTATTTTTCTTCGAATCACATTAGGAAGTTAATTTGTTTAATTAACTTATACTACATGCAAACACAATTTCCAGTATCTTACATTTCATTTGATAATAAAGCTGTCATTAGCGTCCATGTAATCATTTCCTCAAGTTTTTCTTTAACCCAAAAACCAATATGGCTGGGTCACTGAGTACAATATGGTTCTCCGCTATATAACTTAACGTAGTGCAGTGATAACAACTGTATTTTACTTTGTTGTCGAAAGCTATTTTCACCCAGGTAAAATAACTACCTTTAGGTCAGTGGTTATCAGAGAATATAGAAAATGCATACTCGGTCGTCAGAATATGTAGGCTTTCAGTCGTTTTGTTTCAGTTGTTCGATGCAACGGTTTTTATTTTACTTGTTACATTTTATTAAAATTATTTGATGTTTCGATCGATATAAGTGATAAAAGGGTTTATAGATATTTTAAATTTATACATGGTGAGTTTTTTAAAGAGTATTTATTTTACTGTGCCATTTTACACTTACCCTTATCCCTTACTTTTTATTTTCATGGCTTTGGTATCGTTAAAATTTTAAGATATTTGCTGTTATTTGTAAAACTAGTATGTATAAAAGATCTCATCAAAAACATAGAATGTAAAAAAATGTCAAGTCTGGCAACACAATTCTTCCACTATAAAAAGTTGTGAGATCTCATGTAAAACCAAGCCAGTTTATTTTATTTAGTCTCTCTTAAAGCACCTATTCAACAATTTTAGTCATCTTTATTTCTGTAATAATTATAATTACTTGACAATTGCACCATATTTATAAAAGGATAATCTACCATCTCGATTATTAAGTAAATCTAAACAGTGCTCTTAAATATACCTACTTAGAGTTTTTTAATTAGAATGGAATATCATATCGTCAACATCAGATCACACATCTTAGATCCATCAGTAAATAGCGCAATGTCAAATTCCTGCAATAGTTTTTTAGTCTCCAACAGTTATGGAATGATGGTCCAACATTGATAGCTTTCGGTATATCTTCCAAGAATACTTCTATGACCTTAAGGCACTACTCACAAGGGGATACTCAAATCTCTCATCACATTGTCATATGTAATTATGTGGTGGCGCTCAGACGGAGACCCGCGGCACCAGTTGCTTAGTTGCTTAGTATCCTTCTCTCAGCTGTGAGTGAACAAGCATTTAATTTAAAGTTTGTGGCCGAAGTGGAAAATTTTCCAGTATTATTTAATTATAAGCTGAAAGGATTCTTCTGTTCCTTTCGATATAAGGATGTAACCAGTATTTTCTCACTGTTCTTCTTCTGCGACGGTAATAATAATATTGAATAATTATATCATCATCACTCCTGCAACTAGACATTGTAAATTAAGCACTCTAAATAAACGAACCTCTCACACTCGGAACGGATTGAATACTAATTTTATTTTTGATAGGAAACCCCGCAACTTGAGTCGTGATTCTCTGAGTATGAGTGACAACTAGAGTCTCTGAGTTTCTAGGTATCCGTATCTGAGGTTGACCGTTCCTGCCATGAACTGTGGTACGGGTGATGTCGAGGATGGAGAGCTAGCCTCTGCGGAGCCGTCTCAGATACTGACTTTTGTCAAAGCCCTGAGACTGTATGATGAGTTATAACTCGTTATAACTCAAGAAAGAGGAACACACAATAGATCTGTAAGGTCGTGTTATGATTAACCCCTCTCCTAAACATTCTACATTCTACCATAGGGTTTCTCCGTCCCACAACCAGTTTCTCTCAGCCTGATTGTTCTATTTATTATTAGGCAACGGCCCAGCTACGTCGAAACACCGGTTCCAATTAGAACACCGAAGTTAAGTGACGTAAGGCGATACTAGTGGATGGACGGATGACCGGTTCGAAACTCTGTATCGTGCTATTGTCCAAGGCAAAAGTGTAAAATCTATTGACACACTGCTCATTCACGCCGCTTCGAGGCCGGATGAGATCGGATATCTCGTGAGTAAAGGTCGATTTAGACACTTGCAAAGTCTGTAGGCCATTGACCATGATATGGCCGAAGACCGCTGTTCGGATTCCGCGTAAACAAAGTAGGCCCCGTCCAGATTAGCCCTGGCAGCAAAAAGGAGACGTTAACTTCAAATCTTTACTTTACTGTTCTATTTATTACAGGTTAAAGCCTTAGCATGCTTGCCTTACGGGATCGCATAAGGATACCATGTTATGCCTTATGGGAGAAGATGGCGGAACACGTTTAAAGTATCTATGGGCGCACTCCTCTGCCCCTTTCCAAGCTTGGAAAGATTGGTTGCCTTCTCCAAAGCTGGCCACCGTACCAGGGATCCATATGTGAGAATTGATCGCACTATGGCAATATATTTTCATTTAGCCATACTTGATTGGAGTCTCCACTTACGTATCATTTATTTACATGTGTAGAGGGCAACATATGCCTTGTTTATTCATTCATCTGCGTTGGTTCGCCAGTTAGTTACCGTTGAGTCTTGACAGCAAGAAATCAGGAACCTTAGATATTTGTAAAAGCATAAAAAGAGTTACAAATAATATCTCATTACGCCAAGAGCCATTTAGGACTTACATAATATTAATACATTTTTACACTTAGAATCTCCCTGTTTTTGTATTAAGAAGACAAGCTATATAATATGTTTTGTATTTTTTTCAGTCTAAATCAACCAAACCCGCACAAGTGTACGACGCTTACGCACAAAGTTGGGTGTTCGACGCGGAGAACGCCGGGTGTTCCAATGGGTCCGCCGGGGCAAATGAGGCGCCGTACCTGCGAATTCTCCAGAATGGAACACCCAAAAATCCACTGGGCAGGCCCGGCGGCCTTCAAAACGGGTCTACAGTAAAGGAAGGTCAGTATTAATCTTTAAAAAGAATCTTTGGCACGCATTATTTGTACAAGCACTCGTGCTACTTAGGCCCTCGCGGCCTCAGTGGAGGGTCCCACCTGGGACTCACTCTTAGTAAAATACAAAAAAAAATACTCGTGCTACTTGAAAAGAATAATCTTTGATATGCATTATTTCTACAATCATTCGTGCTACTTGAAAAAGATCTTGAAAACAGGTGTTCCTGGAGGTCTTCTTGAGCTTACCAAATATACCGCAAGGTGTCTCGCTAATGCAATTATAAATCAGATATTCAAAAGTGCAATTTAGATGCCGCTACGGTATAGGCAACTTTCCGGTGGTCTGATCTTTTTTTTTGTCACATCAAGCTAAAGAGGCGCATAAAATCTATTATGCTCTAATAATCTGGTTGGCGAAACATAGAATTTTATGTTAGTATCACAAATTGGGTGCCCGGTGGCGTAGCGGTACTACAGCTCTCGTCTACCAATCTAAAGGTTGTGGGTTCGAATTCTACAGCCGGCAGTTCATCAGCCGACTATTTTTAATAAAATATTTTTTTTTAGGTCGACTCAGCCTTAAATGAGTACTTGGAATTCACAATCCTGAGGTAATAGGGGGTTGAAGCGTAGTACTTGCCACCAGGGTTGTTAAGTAGTTTATGAAGCAAAAAAACTACGCCAAAAACTACGCGTAGTTTTTTGTATTAACTACGTTTTAAAATTTTCAAAACTACCTTCAAAAACTACCTACAAGAATATAGTATAACATAAACAATTTAGACTTTAAACAAAAATCAAGCCAAATTCTTATCATGGAAGTATGAAGTTATATTATATTTGTATAAGTTAAACAACATCAGAAAAAAAGACAATTTTTTTTCAACAAAAGTGTATTTTCTACGAAATACAAAGTAACATTGAACACAAAATAAACTATAAATTCTTATGGAGAAATTCTCCAGGAGAATATATGATTTTTTACATCTAAAGGCACAACTTCATAATTCCTCTCTTCCCAGTTGGAAGACGTCGATGTCTCCATCGACGTCTTCCAAGCATTTTTAACTACTATAAGTACAAAAATATCACATAATAAGGAACAAATTCACAAAATATAGATTTTTTATTTCTTTAAATTGATCAACAAACAAAGTTTATAGGTTATGTTTTCACTGTTATTTAAAAAAACTACATTAGTTACATAAACTACACATTTACTGCTCGACATTTAAAAAACTACTTGTGACATATAGTAAACGTAGTTTATTAGTTACTACGTGTAGTTTAACAACTCTGCTAGCCACATTACCTTCCTTGTATACCGAACGGCTCTAGCACAGCATATAGAACTTGTTTTATATGCTGTGCCTTAGCATGGCAAGCTGTACCTTACTACTCCCAAGGCGTTAAACGCTATTATACTGGAGCTATATACGGCAGCTATTATTATGTGCAATTAACTTGTTTTGATCCAAAAAATGCGTAGTTGTTCTATATTCGCGGAATATTGTAACTCCCTGTTTATTTTGTACGTCTGCTTTGGAAAAATAAATTCTCCAAAAAAATTTTTCACAAAAACTATGCGATGTAGCGTTTTTTTACAAGAGACAAAAAATGTAGTAAATACTAGAGGGACCATTTTACGAAAAAAAAATTGTCGTCGGTGGAGTTGGAAAATATTTATACTAAAATTTGTGTAGGGATGGGGGTAGTTTTCACCATTCCCGTACTTTTTTTTTATTTTTGTGAAAGCCAAATGTTAGAGCGCTTAACATAACATAGACACCCAAAATCTCATTCAAATCGGAATAAATGTTCTTAAAATATCTGAAAAAATATGTTGATTTTTTAAAATTTGATGCCCTCTAGCGGAGAAACGAAGCACTTTTGTATAGAGGTAAATTGTGTACACTGAACTTACTTTGATTCTAAAAATACGTAGTAGTTCTATGTCCACGGACTATTGGGACACCCTGTATATGAGATCTATACCATTTGTCTAATAGAATGTTTTCCATCTTTTGTCCAGTTACGCACCTAATTGATAACCCGGTGGTGCATATCGAGGAGGCATCGGATGACAGCACCAGCAACAGCGACAGAAAGCTCTGCCACATGAAGAGCTTCTCCAGGTCAGCGTCGCCGGTCATCTTATCGGCCAGCTCGAGTCAAGTGAGCCTGAGCAACTACAACCCGGCGCCCGTCAATCCACCCATCTACGAGTACTTGGAAAAGTTGACCGAGCCACAAATCTACAGATCAAGGTCAGTAAAAGTCATCCTACTGTTAAAAATATATTACTGCTTCTGTCTTCTGTTATAGTTTCCGACAACCATCGAAACAAAAAAAAATCAATTTAAACTTTATATTACGAATTAATTACAAAACTTAGAGAATTATTTTATTTTTTCCTTAGACTGAATACAGCGGTGAGCAGCAAGAGCCAAGAAGAGGAAGAAATGACCCAGTACCAGGGGTCCCAGGGCGGTATGATGCGAAGGGTGGAGGCGGTTAGTCCCCAGGTAGTGGAACCGGTGCAGTACGCGTCCTTGATGAAGGAACTTCAAAGGGCGATTGTGAGCAAGAAGGAACCACCGAGCGTCACGTCGCCATTGAGCACCAGCGAAAGCCAAAGCAACTCGAAGAGCAGCGATACGGAATTCTCCAAAGAATTGGAAGCAGCTCTACAATTAATACAGGCAAGTTGCTCTATCGATTTTTGGATAGTGCAGATATCTATAACATACTTCACTTATATCATTGTTGTGTTATTGTGTTTTAAAAAGTTAAAAAATATCAATTTTTCAATGAATCTAAAGGCGGGTGAAGATTTGTTTGGATTTGGTGAAATTCTTTACTGTTCGCTTTAAAATTCGATGTGCTGAACGAATTCTTTCCTGTTACCAACGAATACCAATTCGTCTTCATTGGCTCAGTTGGCTGTATCTAAGTTATGTCTTTCGTACCTGATGGTTCTTTTTAAATTGAAAATAATAAACTTCAATTTTTTAAACAGGACTTTATTCTTGATCTTAATAAGTTTATAGGTCAAAAGTACAAACGAATCTGAATCTGTTTTAAGAGTAAAAGCTACACAGCTACTTGCTTACAAAAATGAGTATGTGAGTAAGTTCAAAGTAAATGCCGCTGTCGGTTCTTAAACTAAACATCCCGCAAATAGGGACTGCTGAGCACAGAAAATATACCTATAGAAGAATTTTCTGACCGGTATTGTCCATGTCCATGTCATCGTTTTAAAAGCATTCCTTCTACTATTAATTTGCAATATGTTAAAGATGGTTTACATAGCTTGTCCATACATTACATATCGATGGCTCCAACCTCTAATCTCACTATAGTTTCAAATTTGAATCTCTAATAAGTCCAGTAACTATACCGGGTGTTGCATCGTCGGACGAGACATAGGAAATCCCATGTAAATTTTAATGGGGTCAATTAATGGCTTCCCTAATTATTTTAGAGAATAATTGTATTTAGGTTTATTGAAGAGCACTAAAACCCACATTCTAAAGAATAACTTTATATATTTTTGATTAGCTCGTTTACGAGTTATCGCCGATTTCTTTTTCAATATTTTTCCTTTCTTATGGCCCTGTATTTACTTATGAGCACCAGTCCAGTGCCTTCTATTAAAAGATCAGCCTACGGGCGAGATTTATGACGTCACGCTAGTTAGATATAACGGATTAATAAATATGTTGTAGAATACATGGAAAACAAAATTATTCCTCAGATTTTTGGTTTGTATTTTAAAAATGATATAGTTTACATAAAATATACATAATATAAAGTTAATAACTACAACATATATACCTATTTATAGTAATAAATACTTTGGCAAATAAACTATGAACCATACAAATGCAGCAAATGTTTTACAATGTACAAATAATGTATAGGTACATAAGATAATGGGTAAAATGTAAATATATTTTAAATTTTGGGGTTTGAAAATCGATCTAATTTAACAAAAAACATTCAATATCTACTAATAGTGATGTATTATTATTTGCATTCACAAAATTTATATGTATATTTTGGAAGAATCAATGTTCGAAAAATTATATTTACAAATAATACAATATTATCTAAAAAAAGGCGTCAGCGATGGGTATGAAATGAAGATCGCTGGCATTTTATAAGTAAAATTATTCTAAAATTTTTGATTTTCTTGGGATTTTTAGGTTCGGGGAAAAACGCTGATTTAAGTTTTCATTTGGGTTTCATTATTTTATTTGGTTTAAAAAAACGTTTCGGCTAACTATAGCCTTCATCAGTGTTGTGTCATATGAGAAAAATAGTGTCGAATATAATCCAAAAATTACATATACAATATAATTCACACCTCATAATGTTTACTGCAATTAATAAACTAATATAAACTTATCAAAAGATGACCACATATTTTTTAAAATCATTATTCTTAACACTAAAATTATCTACATTCTCTATGGAGTACGCAGTAAACATTATGTGTGTGGTGTGAATATTTAATATGTAATTTTTTGGACTATATTCGACACTATTTTTTTCATATGACACAACACTGATGAAGGCTATAATGTTAGCCGAAACGTTTTTTTTTAACCAAATAAAAATAATGAAAAACCAAATGAAAACTTAATCAGCGTTTTTCCCGAACCTAAATCCCAAGAAAATCAAAAAATTTAGAATATTTAGAAACAAGGTTCAAGAATATCAAATTTTCCAAGATTGTAAAATTCTAGTTAATTATTTTATGTGTACAGTTATTTAGGGTATGTCATCGATGTTCATTTCCAAGCCAACTAGACGCCGATTTTTTTCGATGATACGGTATAATTCTTACGTAAATTATAAATAACATTAGACCAATTAAAACAAAGAAATATGAATTTCTTAGTATTTTTAGTAACACCTTTATTCTTAAAACTTAATTTTGTATTATGCAAATATACCAATTTTATTGTTATTTTATTCATATTGTATTCAGCCATCACTTAAATATTTGATATTAATTTGGTATTATAAATAATCAACACTATTCATTAAAAATTACTGAACAAAAATATATGTTATGCTTGACAACTTGACATACATTATATATTATCAAACAAAAACACATTCTTCTTTTAAACTGTATCAGTCTTGTCTTTACAAAAATCTTTTTTAAAATTTGAACTCAAAATAAATAATCTTTTTCATGATCTTTAATACACATATTCTTTATTTTTCCCTAGATCATAATACCTACTTACGTGTTTGAATCTATCGAAGCTGAACCAACAACACTTGGAGTGGAGATTCCACAATATGAATAAAATAAACATAATTGTCCAGTTTTCATTAATACCATCATGGGAGAATATTATTTTTAAATTTATTAAAGATATTTTCAATAGAATTCTCTTGATTTATAACTTGTACCCACTTTTCTTGCTCTTCCGGACACTTTAGGCTGCCTAGTATAACTATCCTTTCCACCAGGAACACAACAAAGATGTGGCATAGCACCAAAAACACACTGCACTTAAGCTTTATTGATGAATTGTTAGAGTCTTAAAAAACACACACAAAAATCACGATGAGTAAAAAATGTATGGGCACTTTTAGGTTAAATCACTTACACAACGTGTAATTTTTCAATTTTTCTATTTTTTTATGCGAAACCGAGAGTGACCATATATCTGGTAGTAGTTTATGTCACTTAAACACCAAAATAATTAGCTTTTTGCACTACAATAATAAATAATACCAAAAATCATAGAGTTAAAACCAAAAATCAACCGACAAAATATGAAACGGAATCTAACCCAATATCTAAGTATGTACAGCTGATGAAGTAAACAAAAGTCCGCCCCCAGGCTGATCTTTTAAAGAACGGCAGTGACCAGTCAAGGTAAAAGATAACTGTCAAATGAAGTTGTCATTTCAGAAATTTACCTATTTAGTGCTTTATTATTATTGAAAACTCTTTCCTACATCGGAAATCTTAAAGATATATTTATAAATACAAATTAATATGAATTAAAGTAAAATAAAGTAATCAATTACAAGGTTAATTATAGTATTATTACAATATTCAATAACTTATTAATTTAAGTACTATTAAATGCCAACTTCATTTGACAGTTACCTTTTACCTTGACTGGTGCTCATAAGTAATGGTGGGTTCATACAGCCAAATAAAATAAAATAAGAATAAAATAAAATAAGAAATAAGGAATTCTTATTTGTGTGCGTTCATACAGTCAAATAAAATAAAATAAGAAATATATATTTGCTCATGCGCAGTACGATGAGGCTGGATAAAAGTTAACTTTTACGATTGTTTATAGTAATTTTACCATTTATAGTATATTTATTTGTTCGTTGCCTACTATATTATATATTTTACTTATGTGAAATTATAAAATAAATTAAATCCAAACTGAAAATATTTGTAGGTTAGAATTAAGCGTCCGTAAAGCCGTTTAAAATAAAATAACACATAAAATAAAACAAGAAGTTAAAAGATAAAGACTTCTTATTTTATTTGTTATTTTATTTGGCTGTATGAACGCATGTACGGTATCCCATATAACCAACTTTCTTATTTTATTTTATTTTATTCTTATTTTATTTTATTTGGCTGTATGAACCCACCATAAATACAGGGCCATAAGAAAGGAGAAATATTTAAAAAGAAATCGGCGATAACTCGTAAACGGGCTAATCAAAAATATCTAAAGTTATTCTTTTGAATGTGGGTTTTAGTGCTCTTCAATAAACCTAAATAGAATTATTCTCTAAAATAATTAGGAAAGCCAATAATTGACCCCATTAAAATTTACATGGGATTTCCTATGTCCCGCTCGACGATACAACACCCGGTATACACCGCGTATTTAGTTATCCGACAATATCATGTTTCGAAATGTTAAAAAAATCCTATTACTTCTGAAGATATTTCTGGAAACTAAATTTTTCTTGACTCTATTTGGAAAGATACGACAATACAAATTTTACATATCCAGTGCAACTCTTCCTGCTCTACAAGTTTATTATGGAGGGTAGAGGTAAAGAGAAACAATCTTATGGGACTTTGTTTGAAAAAGTGGTCATCTAAAATGGAAAAATAAGGGTTCACTAAATAACCACAGTGTTTTGGAATTTATAAAAATTAAGTTGATTACCCAAGTAGCATTTTCACGACTTGCGACCACATGTTCACTAAACTCAACGTTGGATTAGTTACAAAAAATAGTTAGCTCCCTACCTTGGGTATTAAAATAAATTTAAACGTTTTTATAACGTTGTGCCGACGTTGGACTAGTACTACAGCAAAGTAGAAGCTTCTGCGACGTCAAATAAACGTTGTCTTGTAACCTTTTTTGCTTAAGTGATCTTTAGGTGATTCGGACAACATAGTTACAACGTTGGACAATATAGAGTTTTCCGACGTCAGTTTCAGGACCTATTCCAACGTTATGCAAACGTCGTCTGTTTTACTAATTCCAACGTTGTTTAGATTTCCTTATTCTTACGTTGGTACGACGTCGAGTCACTACCTTTTTGCAACTGTATTGAACCATAACCTTAAATCTTAAATTTTCACTTCATTGTTCTGTTCAGTCAGACAGTTCAGTGCTGTTTTTGTTTTTATTAAAAAAAACTTAATTAAAATGGGACATAAGAAAGGTACATATAAAACTAAATTTAAATATACATCGACATATATTACCAATGTTTATCCACTCCCTCGTTTATTTAGATTATAGAGGGCGGCACAAGCTAGACTCTAGGATGACTAAATTAGGCAATCTTGCGACTAGTATACTCCCTATTAAGGCCGAACTGCGACTTTATTAGTCCAGTATGCGACTACTCGAACTACTCCATCTTAATCTCCAAAACAACAAAGTGAAAGCCGCCATGTTGTTAAATAAGAAAATGTTTCGTTCCTAAAATAGCAATTCCTGCTTTTTGAATACATTAACTTGAAATATTTGACCCTTTTTAGGGTCAACCCGCTTTTTTAACACGCGGAAACAATTTTTTCGACTGCGAATAAATTATTCTCATTTTACTAAAAAAAAAATTCAAGAAAATTTTTAAAACTTCTTTAATTTTAAAGCCCATTAGTATTTTTCAAAGTAGAAACAATACATTTACCAATAAAGTCGTTTGCGTTTAACTTTTTTGCCTCGGGTAACGAGTTACAGAGTCGGTTAAAGTGTTTCAATAATTATGATCTTCAAACATCCTCCACACTTAAATACTTTTGTTTTGTTTTCCTTCACTGCCATCTGACATATGTCTCTAGTTTAATATACATATATATTTACTATAATTATCCCAATTTAGGATAAAACGCGACTTAGACGTCATATTAGTTTTGTATTTCTGTGAATTAGGATTTTAAACAACGTTGCAGTTTGTACTAAATTAGGCTTCTAGCCAACGTCGGTATCCAACGTCGTTTCGACCCAAAAATTATTCTCCAAACTAGTGCAGACTAGTGTTGGCACGAGGTAGTGCCGATGTTGTGCCCCGACGTTTGGTCCCTTGACACAACGTAGGGTATCTCGGAAATGAAACGTCCGATTGAAAATCTAATAATACCTATGTAACTTGTAGAGCAGGAAAAATAGAACTGGGATTGCGAAATTTCTAATGTCATATCTTCTTCTGCGTACGTTAGGACTAAATTCTGTGTTTTCTCCAATGGTTCTCTAAGTTGGGATGATGAAGAGCAGCTTTTATTCTATAGATGGTCGAGGTGTGTTAGGTTGTTTAATGTCATATCTTTTCAAATAAAATCTGAAAAATATGAAAGCAATATCGGGAAAATTCGGGTTTTCCCAAATATCTTCGGAACTAGATAATCTGACTTTTTTGGATTTTGAAATATGACGTTGTAGGGTTCAGCAATGCGCAACTTTTTTTTGATTTATATCTCTTCTGGTGTATGAAATGGGACCTACTATAAAAATTTAACGCAATACCTTTCCTAAAAGAGAGGCAATAGGCAAAATGAATTTATAAAAAAGTAATTGATGCCAAAATGCACATTATAACCTTAACCTAAAACATTTTTTTATCTATATGAGGCGTTAAAAACTTTTAACCAGTAAAGGATTTGTGGGAAATAAAAACCGTTATTATTATTATTATAAATATTTATTTGCATTGTTTCAGGATTTAGAGAGTCCCAATACGGCGGAGACGCCTTCCGACCCGCCGAACTCGCGTCCCCTAGCCGTATGGCGCAAGAACAGCGAGCCGAGCGAAAGCGAAAAGACGCTGAGCGCAGTGGGTTCCATGGCGGAAATCGCGTCACCCCTAACGGAAATCGCCCCGTTGCCAGACCACCACCACCACCACCATCATCACTCTCCGCCCAACACCGGTAAGGCCGCGCGAGTTCTAGTTCGCTACCCCGATTCCCAAAGCACGTCGGGCTATAGCTCACCCTCGCACGGTCCGACCCCCAACTGGTCGACCACGTCCTCGCTCAGCGGCAGCAACAACGACATCCTCACCTCCAAACCGCCGCCAGTCTCCTACCACGTCCACAACGCCAAATCCACCACGGTCATTTCGTTGTACTCGCAACCGAACGAGCACTCCAAGGCCAAATCGGTCACTCTAGTCAGGATAAGTGGCGAGTGCGACCCGCTCGACCACTCCAAAACGATCGAGGAGACTCCCATTCATTGTTCGACCCTTATTTCGAACCCTAACCCACCCAACCAGTCGCCTAACAGCACGTTTACTACTACTACTAAGCCGCCGACTTCACCCATTACTACTACCACCGCTCCTGCTGTCGCCATCTGTCCACCAGTTACCAAACCTGCGGAGACTCCTAATGCAGGATTGTGGTACGTCAAGTCGCTGCTGCGCAAAAAGCGGCACAGTAACGTGCCGAAGCTTTGCCCCGAACTGGAGGGCGCTATCGTTAAGTCGGAAAGTTTGGCTTATCTGTCGGAGGTGGAGCTGCTGGCCAGGGCCCGCAGAAACGAAGAGATCCAACGGGTAAGATTTGTTGGAGATTCCATGGGTATCTGGTGGTGGTTTAGTTTATTTTCTGGTGTTTCAAGTTCCAAGCTTTCGACCTCGAATCTTGTGGGTTCCTTTACTAACAATAACGTAGACGCTTTAGAACCTAGTATATTTGTAGATAGCATTTATTTAACAATTATTAATTACATATCTAACATAGAAAAATGTAGTATAATTAACTTGAATTCACTCATAATTATTGATATTTGGCTTTGAAAATAACTGACCACGTTCTAAACGGATCAGTCAATACTAGATAGATACAATAAGCAAAATATAAAGATCCAATATCTTTATACTGTTTAGTAAGTTTCGTTGCTTTGTATGTTTTTACATTGTACCTCTTAGATTAAAAAAATAGTGTCATATTTTAAAATTACAAGATTCAGAAAGAATTAGTTTTGTTAAAATTATTTTACTTATGCAGGTTGGCGCACCTCATTCGCCTCGGTTGGTAATACGAAAACGGAAAGATGTAGAAACAAAAAATTTTATGGGTATATGTAGGGAGTTTATATACATAATTTAAAATTATTTTGAAATGTACAAGGTGTTTCAGAACTAACACCCATACCCCAAGGGTTAAGTATGTTTAAAAACTTTGGTTTTTGAGATATTCAAAGATATTTAAATATGCATGCTATAATAGAAAATGTTATCAACACTCGGTACATAATTTTTCAGAATTAATTCTTATGCTGAGTTAAAGGTAGAGAAATAAATTTTACTGAAAAATTTCATTGCTTCCTTAATGTATACAAGGTTATCAAAAATTGCTGATCTATTTTAAATATTTAATTTACATAAATTCTTCGTTATTTCAAATACAATACCCTCTATTTTTTTAAAATAAATAGAAAGAGATTTAAATCCTCTTTCAAACTATATTAAGGTTTCCTATACCTATCTGGCTCACATTTTGAAAAAAAAACGATTTTTCAATAAAATGGCATTCAAGATGATTGGTGTCGCCATAGGAATTTTAGTGACAGTTAGTACCTATTTTCAAAATCGACATTAGTTTATGGAGTTTATTTAAGTTTATAACAGTTTACTTTTATTTAATTTAACTACAATAGTTTATCAAGTAAGTATTTATTATTTATCAAGAAAAAGGAAGCAGTATCTGCTCGCGGAAGGAATGGATATGTTACTAGTGATTTTATTTTGTGAGGAAATTTGCTTGCAGGTCTAAAGAGTTTATGATCAAAGATATCCAAATAGGAATCTTCTTGATAAGCGTTTCTTTTTAATACCCCTGTAGACATTTAAATAGGCAATCAAATTTTTTAGTAAAGTTTATTATTCTGGCTTAAAAGTCACCACAAGAATTAATTCTGAAAAGTAATGTGCAGTGTGTTGACAAACTTTTTATTATAGCATGAATATTTAAAAAATTTTAAATATCTCAAAAAACCAAAGCTTTTAAACATTTCTAAACCCTTATAATATATATTATTATTTTATTTTATTATAGCCTTATTTTTTGTCCAAGGATGGATAAAATACCGGGCGTTCCCATAAGAAAAAATATAACTTTGATGTAGATCTTAGTTCTGATACATCCTGTATATTTCAAAATAATTTTAAATTATGCACATTGACTTCCCACATATATCCGTAAACTATTATGGTTTACATCTTTCCGTGTTTGTGTAATTAATTAAATTGTGAATATTAATCTAATAGTTTTCATAAATATTAATAATTAATATTTTTGAGTATTATATAAAAAATAACACGAAAATAAATAATTTAAAAAAATGGATTGGGCAAGGAAGGATATAATTTGTTAATAATTCGAAAGAGTAGTCTAAATTTTTAATAACACTATTATTATTTACCTATATTATATTACTGGTGAAGGTACTTAGTAGATTTATAAAAAAATATTAAGAAAGTTGATTTGGTATAAAAAAACTTGTCAAAAAAAACTTGTTAAAAAATAACTCATAATTTTTGAATAAAATTAAATGGGTGGAATGGTTAATGTGGTATGTTAAGGCAAATATTGCGAAAAAAAGATTTTACTATTGTTTAATTTATTTTTATATTTCAGCAAATTGAAGAGAAAGTCTTTCAACAATTAGGAATGCCTAGAGCGGAATCAGAATCCAACTGCTAGAATAGAAAATCGAGAATCCCAGGCTACTTGCTGCAACAATCTTCTGTAAAACCCCGAATTCTTCTAATGTTTAAGAGAAATTATTTATTATGAAAAAATATCAAAAATTTTAGTGTAAAAAATATATCGAATAATAGAATTTTGAATATGGCCAATTCTTAAAACGTCCACAGAATTTCTTCAACTTATTTTTTGTACATTGTACCTCTGAACTTAAATAGGTCAATTTATTATTGTGTATATTTATAATTATTGTGTATATATTGTTGTTATATTATATAGTTTATATTGTAATTCTATTATGTATATATTGAATAATAATTGAATTTAATTAAAGTACCTACTTTTTATAAAATTAAAACATTCCTCATTAATAAATCTATCAAGAAATTAGGTAATTGTTTTATTTTAATAATGTCTTTCTCCAAGAAATAATGAAACTAAAAGAGAAATAATACAGTGATAAGGTATTGCTCTGTGTATTTTTAGTTGCATAACTATTTAAATAGATTAAAAGCTGTATTCCGTTGCAAAACCAGGCGAACCAGACCGGTAAACTACGGTAAAGAGTGGTTCCTGTAAAACATCGGTTTGATTTATTCTTAATCGAACGGTTTGATAAAACACTGGAAACGTCAAATGTTGACGTTTTCTAAATTTCAAAACCTCTATTATAAAATTTATCTTTTATGCATTTTTAATGTACCTATTCTCTGCTTTTACGTTTGCTTCTCCTTTCCAATGGAGTTTAATATTGAAAAGTACTTTATTAATAAACTCTTAAACTCGTTAGACAGCTCAAGTGAAGATTTGCAGGTCCAATATTTAAACAGATCAATAATAAATAAAGAAATCTAATCAATATTTATATTTTTATTGCTTACAAAACAATCACGATTACTTGTCTTGTTTTTCATGTTTTCTTTAAATGTTCCTGACTTTAAGAAACAATGGCTTCATGATAAGTTTAAATGGTCCTAAAAAGTCATTCAGGTCATTCTACCGTATGATCGAATAAGAACGGCGTCAGCGATGGCTATGAAATGAAGATCGCTGTCATTCTATATGTAAATTTATATGGGAAATGTCATCGATCGTCATTTCCAAGCCAACTGGACGCCGTTTTTATTCGATCATACGGTATTTAGTTAATGAAATTTATTTACCTTTACTGCCTACCTAAATTCCTTTTGGATGTAAATACAAAATATTACAAATTTTAAAAACTAAATGAGAATTTCACTGGAACTTAAAATTATATTTGCTTGATTTCTGTCACATAAACGACATTGATTGTCAAACAAAACCAGAAAAATAGTTCAGTAATATTATTATGGCTCAAATTGTGATATATCCGACAAAATTCATAAAGTTTTCAAAATTGGTGGAAATAATCAGGACATCATATGTATTAATAAACTGAAAAGTTCCCACCCCTAAATAGTGTGCGTCATCCCCCAGGACATCGTTACTACCCCCATTTTAAGTTTTTTTAGATAATCTCGGCACCGCACCGGTGCAACTCTCGACAAAAATACCTATATAGAAAATTGTTCTTCATAAAATTCTCTATCAAACACATTTTTTCTAAAGATAATAATAAAGTGGCAAATAGGGCGCAAATATAAGTGTTGGTTATGACTAACACTATCTGCACTTCAATCTAATTTAAAGTTTAACGTTTAACGCTAACAAAAATCAGTAACCACTAAATTATACTTAGAATTTTAATATACGTTCTTCTCTCACACTCCTCTACCCCTATAAACAGGGTGATTTGTACTTATTTCCACATCACCCTAGAGTCGCTAATGTTAAAGATGGGATTTTATTTAAAAGTTTTAAAGTGCGTCGTGCAAATCGTGTAAAGCCGATATCTAGTTTGAGCAATACAATGAAAATTAATGGCAATATGATGTTCAAGTTGACTCAACATTACTATTTCAAAGAATTATTTGCACCGTTCATTCCAGCCTGGAGTTAAAAAAGTGATTTAGTTTCGAATTAGCTTTAGTACCTCTTTCTCTTTTCAATGCGAAAGGCCTAATGAGGAAAACTAATAAAGCAGCTTTATACCAGATTGTCAATAAAGTGTAGCATTAGAAGTTTTAAAAAAATGATGGAATGTTTTTTTTTATAAGAATTTTCTTTTAGAAAAAATATTAAAACAACTAATACTATGCGACGGAGCTGTTCGCCGGTGAGCAATGGGTCGTAAGCTAGTGAAAATTAAATTGTGATAATTACGTCTTTATAATATACTGGGCGCCACTCAGTTTTCCATTTACTTTCTAAAACTTCTAAGTTGAGAACTGAGAAATCAACTCAGAATATAGGTATTATTTATTTTAGGAATTACACAAATGAAACGCTGAGATAAACTAACAACTAAGTATAATTAATAATTAAATGTTAATTAGAATAAAATAAGACTATGAATAATTTGACGTTTGAAAATGTTTGTTGGTAAATAGTATGTATTAAAATAGATCACTGAAGATGGTAGTTAAATCTGCACGCTTCTGAATATTAATATTTTATTAATTATTCCGCAAAAAGTCTGGCGATCTTGGTACCAAAATATAGGGACTCTTTATATTAAAAAAACCGTACTACGTAGATATCAGAAATATGCATAACATGAATAAAATATTTCAAAGTGACTCTAAAGTAATAAAATATCTAATATGCCTGAAGGGCTTGAAGCATTAAAGTGAACTTAAATTATATAAAAAGAAATGATCTGGCCTTTTTATCCGTTCTGGTCACAAGCTGGTTGTGGTGAACTGCTGGAACTGGATCGTTATTATAACGTCTCCACACAGACAGGATCGGAAAATGCTGTATATTCAGGAGATTCTTCCGTTATTCAACGTGTATATTGTAGGGACAAACGTGGCCCAAATGTCAGATACAATAAACAAAATGGCACCAGAAATGCGTACCATAAAATAGAGGGTTTTCCCACACAAATTTCAAAAATGCCAAAAAAACGCCGATAATTCTATCGGGTTCAGCTTCAACCACCAATATAGCGATAAAGGTAGGCACGAGGTATATACCTATACCGTCAGAAATAAAGTGACGAACAACTTCGACCGGCTGAAATAACTATCCAGAAATAAACTTGTAAAAAAATAAAAGATAATAACAATATTTGAATGCCATCTCGGTGCGAGGACTCAAACTTGAATTGTTTAAATAAAATAATTCTGTACATTTATTTAAATTGTGTGAATTTTAAATAAAATGCTACAAAAGTGCCAGAACGAGACCATGTTTTTGAAACAGCGAGTATGTCATTGATGGAGGATATTTGCTTCGCCGCATAATATAGCCCAAAAAAGGGACATTTAACATTGTTTACAACGCCTACGTTAGTTACATTAAAAACATTATGGGAATAGAGTAACTGTCGTGTTCGATGGTTATATGGAAAATGCAAACAGCACGAAGAGTATAGAACGACAGAGGCGGCTACTTCAAAGAAGCTGTCCTCAAATTATGTTTGACGAGAATACTGTTGTCTCTGAAACTCAGCAGAACTTCCTAAGTAATTTGTTTAACAAAGAACGTTTAATCACAGAACTAGTAAATAAATTTAGGAAAGAAGGTATAGAAGTATTTGTTGCTGCGGATGACGCCGATTTATTAATAATTCAAACTGCTATAGAAAGATCTAATAATTGCGATACAACTGTTATAGTAGGGCAAGATATTGACCTGATAGTTCTTCTTATTGCACTTTCTCCCTCTGACAAAAATATCAAATTTTTAAAAGAAAAACAGGGTAAACAGGGTAATACTGGAAAAGGATTTACACTTCTCAAGATTTACAATCCGCAACTTTTTTAAAAAATTGCAAAAACAAAGTAAAGTTTAATGCAATCAATGTATTCGCTAAAAGAAGTTATTTACAACATATTGTGCAAACTTTCAGTAATGAGAAATCTACTCATGAAGAAATTGCAAACGTAGGAGAGCAATTTATTTTAGCTTTATACAAACTGTACCTCAGCGGAAAGCAGTCTAGATGAATACCGATTTATGTACTTCAACAAACTTGTTGGTAAAGCCGACAACATTGTCAAAACTACCACCAACTTGAGCTGCAGCTCGGCAACACTCGTATCGGGTTTTTCACCAAATTTAAACATGGAGAGGAGTTATGCTCGAACCTACCGACTGGGGGTGGAAAAAAGTTGGCGGTACATTAACCGCAACAATGACAAACAAAGAGCCTAACCTAACCTAACCCACGCATCTGTTTTAACACTTATTTCATGTTCATTCAAATTAGGGTGCGAATACAGATGTAGCTGCAGAAGAGCAGGCTTGCGTTGCTCTACAATGTGTTATCATTGCCATGGACAGTCATGCTTGAATGTTGAACCTGTGGAAGATCACGAAGATTACTAATTAACATTTGATAATTAGTGGATTAGGCCTACAGGGGATACCACTTTAAAAAAAACGCATCAAATACTTTACCTCTAGGGTGATGTGGAAATCACCCTTTTTATAGGGGTAGAGGAGTGTGAGAGCAGAACGTATATTAAAATTCTAAGTATAATTTAGTGGTTACCGCTTTTAGTTAGCGTTAAACACTAAACTTTAAATTAGATTGAACTGCAGATAGTGCTAGTCATAACCAACCTTTATATTTGCGCCCTGTTTGCCAATTTATTATTAACTTTAGAAAAAATGTGTAATTATCTTTTTGATAGAGAATTTTATGAAGAACAATTTTCTATATAGGTATTTTTGTCGACAATTGCACCGTTGCCGAGATTATCTAAAAAACCTCAAAATGGGGGTAGGAACGATGTTCTGGAGGATGACGCACACTAAACTTTTCGGTTTAGTAATCCTCATGCTATCCCCAACATACCTACCAATTTTCAAAACTTTCTGAATTTTGTCGGGTTTAAATCGTAATATTACTGGATTAAAACCCTTCTCGCGCTGGTTTGTTTGGTGACAGTTATAACCGAATTTTTCAGGAACCGTGTTCCGTAATAAGAAAACTTTCAGGAAACCGATAGAAACAGAACATACTGGAACTAACCAAGGTAAGCAACGGAATACACCCTAAATTCTAGCAAGTTCTAAAAAATCAGAAACGAATGGTACTTTGAGCAAAATATAAAAAAGAATGCTTATAAGTTGATATAAGAAAAACCAGAAAACATATTCAAGTGGTTATGCCCTGAAATAAAGGGCCTAAGTAGTTCAATACAGCTAAATATAGATGAATTTAATAATGTACCTTTTATTAGATCTATTGTGGCCCTTGTAGTGGTCCTTAATGCGGATGTATCCCAATTTCTTTGCTCCCAGGGTTTCAAATATTTCCAAATTTATAAAAAAAAATTCCTGAAAATGTTGGCTCTTAATATTAACTTTAAGATAGTTCCAAGCTAAGTTTCTCATAGAAACATGGGAAAAATTTCATTTGTTCTTTAGAATTCCATAACTCTGCGACAAATGAATCAAAAGTAATTAATTGCGTTATGTTTATTGTAAATTCAACGCTCTACAAAAAAGGTCTCTTATAATTTTTCGCTAAATCTATTAGCTTAAGAGTTATTCGAGCTCTTAATAAAACAGATAGTCCTTAAGAGTTTGAAAATAATAAAATGGAAGTACAGGTTAAATATGATACCATTTGGATAATCAGCATTCATCCATTTTCATATTTTCAATTATTGCAGATTTTTGAGTATCATAAAACTGCTTACATTCTGATAAAAATTGAACCCTAAATTACTTCCGCTCTGGATCTTTGCATTATTATACTGTGGTATTCTTCAATTGAGAGTCGCATCGATCATCGATACTCCTCAATCATAAGACTTCATTCATATATATGATAATGCCACGGCAAACATCAGAATATCGACAAATCAATGCACAGACAAATTCAATATCGATCGAGGGGTAAAACAAGGCGACACACTGTCCCCTAAACTATTCGTTGCTGTGCTAGAAAGTATGTTAAAAATGATAAACTGGGATTCAACAGGAATTAATATCGATTGCAAATTGATAAATCATCTCTGTTTTGCAGATGACATTATTTTAATAACAGACAGCATACAGGAGGCACAGAATATGCTGGATATGCTGAATGATGCTACGGAAAAAGTCGGTTTGAAAATTAACTTGTCAAAGACACAATACATGACAAACCTAGTACTGAGTGGAAATTTAAACATTAATAACATACCTTTGGAACAAGTGCATATATATAAACACTTAGGGCATGAGTTCGGTATTAGAAGGGATAATCAGACCCACGAAATTCTACGAAGAATAGGTTTGTCGTGGGGGGCATTCGGTAAACTAAGGCATATACTGAGATCTGATATTCCCATATGTTTAACAAGAAAGATCTTTAACCAGTGTGTCTTGCCTGTCCTCACGTATGGAGCTGAAACGCTTACTTTGACAAAGAAGAACATACATAGAATACAGGTCATGCAATGGAGAATGGAAAGGTCCATGTTGGGAGTTACAATCAGAGATAAAATACCCAATCATACAATATGAAATCAAACAGGAGTAAGAGATGCGGTGATATCTGTCTTGCATCTTAAATGGAATTGAGCAGGACATGTGGCTAGGATGACAGATGGACGGTGGACGAAGAGACTTGTCGAATGGAGACCGAGACACGAGGCCTATAGAAGCAGAGGACGACCTCCTAGTCGATGGTCAGATGATATTAAGAGGGTGGCTGGAAACTGAATTAAAGTGGCACAAAATAGAAAGCAATGGCTAGAGTTAACGGAGGCTTTTGTTCAGCAGTGGACGGTATAAGCTAAATGATGATGATGATGATTCTTCAATTAGTTTCACTGCACGCTCAGCAATATCATTATCATTAACAACCTTCAAACTTCTTACCAATAGCAATCCCTTCATTTCGACACCACTCAGATGCATACTCAGATGAATTCAAATTTAAATATCTGTATTTATTCCAAATCGTTCGAAAAACTAGAGTAATCTTGATGACTCTAATATTTTTAATTTTGAAGCATTTCAATTTTTTTTCTGAACTTGTGTCAGTACTTTTTAACATAATCACCATCTGGTTCTAATGATATTCTTACGGTAAAAAAAAACCATAGCTACAGTTTCTACGACACATTACCTTCCAAATATGTGTTAATTCTTTCCTCTCAGTGTTCAATTACCTACATTTTGTTCAGTTATGTAATTTTGTGAAAAATTTAATAGTTCTAGGCAAGATATAAGACATTTTATACAAATTTTCACGCTTAATATCGCATCCGAGTAGGCGCGTGCGGTCCATGGAAGCGGGGGAAGCGGCGCCGCGCCGGCGCTTCCCTATACGTGGAGACCAAGCTTTTTAATTAATAATTCATAGCAAGTAATATGAATCTAGGTAGTGGTTTATATGTAATCTGTTAGACATATTTTTCGACTTTTTTTTATTAACTTTATCAAATCGCTTCCCCTTGTATAAATTTAAAGAATTTCTCAAAATTGCTTCTTATACTGCTGAATTACACCACTTAAAAAACATTTTTGCAAAATTTCATACTTCTAGACCAGATATTAAAAAGTATAAATGTTTAGGAGGGGGCTAATCACCACGACCTTACAGATCCATTGTGTCATTGTGTGTCTATATCCTAGATAGTAACTTATTCCATACAAATACTATAATTCATTTTTAATTCGATATTTTCCAAATAATTTCTTATTTCTAAATTATTTCTATAATTCTTCGTGTCTCGGAGTTTTTTGACATGAGAAATTTGATTTTGATGTCAATGTGATTTCTATTTGTAGGGGGCGCTACCCACATGTGTTTTAACCATAGGAGTTATATAGTCAAAGGTTTTAACTGTTTTGAAGAGTAATAACTTTTCGTCCGTACTTGTATAAATCTACTGGGTGAAAAAATATACATTTCCGTGATTTTTTACGTAAAAAATGTCTCTTGGTAAAAGTCGCTACGAGCAACCGTTCTCAAGATATTTAGAATGGAAATAGTCAATACATCTCATTATTGAAAAAAAATAAACATGGAATAGGTTATTTGACGGAAATAATAAATTTGGGAAATGTTAATTTTTTTTAATTAATCATAATTTTTTCTGCGAAAAAATGATAAAATACGAAAAAATTATAAAACAGTTTCAGTTGAACATTATCACAAAAACATTTTAAATTTATGATTTCAACAAATGTGTAATTTATGTCAATGATGACAGGTACTGATAATTTCGATTCCAAATATCTCGAAAACCATTACTCGTAGCGATTTTTAACAAGAGACATTTTTACGTAAAAACGTCGTAAATGTATCTTTTTTTACTCGGTAGTTTTATAATAATAAAAAAATATGTAGGTGGCACCAGTACCAGTAAAAGTCATATTGACATCAAAATCAAATTTATCATGTCAAAAAACATCCAGACACCAATTTTCATCCGGATCATAACGTTACTTCAGGAATGATTTGAAAAAAATCGAAATAAAAATGAAACTTTTACACCCTCTATCTCCGAAACTAAGCATTTTAGTACATACATTTATACGAACCTTTTTTACTTATTTTTATCTGCGGAATATGTTGCCGAAGATTCCGGGATACAAATCAGACCACCCTGTATATCCGCTTCTGCTTAGAAGTATAAACACTTCAACCAACAGACACAGAAACTGTTACAGAAACTATTACCTTCTTGTTTAATTAAACTCTATGACTGATTTTAAACATTCTTCTTTTTATCAATCTGAATCTAAATTGCTCTGGACACCCTGTATACCTAAAATACTTCTAATTTGACACTGTTTTATAATTAATATCCATTTGGCATTATTTTAACTCCCTGCGTTATTTGAAGTACTACAATCACCTCATTATGGTAATAGAGATCGCGTTTGAAGAGGTGCCAATTATTTTCATTGACTAAGAGCATTTAAACGCTACTTTTCAGTACTTTAGCGGTAAATGTGAACTGTCAAAGGCATACGAGAAACGAAGTAATTAAACGAAATGGTCGTACAGTTAAGATCGAAAAGGATAAAAAGTCGTTAAATGTCGAGGGATTTCAGAGTTAAAATAGGAGAGACTGCAGTAAATTTTAGGAATTAAAGCGGAAATTTAAATTTCAGCTGATTTAAAGGTGAAATACATTGTATGATTCGTTTCTGAAACAATTTAATTAATAATAATTATTTCTCATTATCATAAAAAACTATTACTGACTTTATTATTCTGAAGCGTATGGCTAAGTGGATATACACTGCCATAGTGCGACCAATCCTCACATATGGATCCCTGATATGGTGGCCAGCTTTGGAGAAGACAACCAATATTTCCAAGCTTGAAAAGATACAGAGGAGTGCGTGTGTGTGCATTACAGGAGCGCTAAGATATCGACGCCCACAGATGCTCTAAATGTGTTACTCCACCTCCTCCCATTAGATCTTCATATTAAAAATCTGGCCACTAGTAGTGCAATCAGGTTCAGAGAAACTGGTTGCTGGACGGAGTAATTCTACGGTCACAGTATTCTTAGAAGATTACCGAAGGATATTATTGCTGGACCATCAGACTGATCTGACACTTAGGTTGGAACTTGGCAAGAACTTTCTAGTCAGAATTCCAACCAAAAAGGAGTGGGAGACTCACAAACTGCTGAAGGAATTCGGTATTGCGCTATTTACTGACACATGATATTGCGCTATTTACTGAAAATGGATTCAGGTGTAGGTTCGGGACGTTAGTGGCGTACCTCAAGGCAGCATTTTGGGGCCTATATTGTTCTTGATTTATACTTTTGACTTGCCTAAAGTAGTTGAGCGGTGTCATATACACATGTATGCAGATGATGTCCAATTGTATCTAGACTCAGGGTCTATTTTTCATCTGGTCGGGCCCTAAGGCCCCAGCAAAAATTCGGGCTTTCTTTTCAAATAAAATTCAAAAATTCAAGAAATTATGAATATTTTACAACCTTTAACAGGCCCCCCAGACCACCGGGCCTTATGGGCCTTATGGTAAAATAGGCTCTGTCTAGACTGTTCCATTGAGGGGGCTCGGGACACTATAGATGTTATCAACAACGACATTCGCATGTTCTCAGACTGGTGTAGTGAGCATGGATTGAAAATAAATCCAACCGAAACTATGGCTCTTTGTATTGGCAATAAAAAAACTAACACATATGTTACGTCCAATTTAAATTTAAATATTGATAATGTTATACTTCAATGGACTAACAGTGCAAGGAGCCTGGGTGTCGATTTGGATAATGACTTGAGCTTTTCGAATCAGTGTAGTAAAGTCTATCAAATGCCCATGTTTAAGCTCAAGTTAATATAATCTCTTAAGAAACAACTTGACGAATTTACTAAGCTACATCTAGTCAAAAGTCTGATTTATCCTCATATCGATTATTGCAGCCAAGTATATTATGCATTCTTACCAAAATATAATAAACTAAAAATACAAAGAATCCAGAACGCCGGTATGAGATTTGTGTGCAATTTATCTTATCGAGATCATATTAGTCCTCACCTAAAACGTTTAAGGGAACCAGAAATGCGCGAAAGATTGGAATATTTGTATGTGATGTTATTATATAAAATATTTAAAAATAAAATCCCCATTTACTTAATAAAATTAATTATTAACAGATCTCAAATTCATAGTGTCAACATCAGAGTTAATTCTTTTACAGGCCCTCAGCACACTACATCAAAGTATAAAGATTGTTTTTCCTATATGGCTCCTATCTTATTAAATAAATTTATAGATGACTTGAGTTTGCCTTTGGTACAGTTTAAAAGTAATGTAAGATCTAAAATTGGGATGTCACAATATTTCAATTAATACCTTTGGTTTAAAATCTTAGTTTTAGATTATTTTTTTTAATGTAATATTTAGGTTAAGTCTAGAAAACATGTTTTTTATTAATTTTCATAAGATGGAGTGGAAGAATGGGTAACACCAAATCTCCAACCTTTTTGTGGAATGTGGATTAATTACACAGGCCGACATGATTTTTGTAACACGAGTCAGTTGCAGAATTTCTTCATAAAAATATGCTTCTAATAACAGAAAAAATACTCCTGAAGCTCCTACACGTACCACTTTTCAGTTGCCTAATTACGCCTCTTTTTTGCAGGTAGTCAATTTTATAGATGTAAGGTATTAAGTCTAGGTAGATTCGTTTACATACAGGTAAATTTTATGATGGGATGATTGAAAGGGACGCATTTTGTGCACTATAATATATTGTGAAAAACATAAGAGAGTTCAGTTTTCAGTTGATTTTCGACGTGAGTTGTTCTATGCGTGTAGATAAATAGTACGAAAATGTCAAGTCAAACGCGCCGACATGGCAAGTAGGTACGATATAACCTCTTTGTGTACCAAGCCACAGGAACATCGAAGGGAACAGACGCGCCGATGAACTTGCAAGGCGGGGATCGTGCCTTGAACTAGATGCATCAGAGGAAGTTTTTACTCCCCTCAATACCATAAAAAGACATTTACCACCATTTTCTTCTATGGCGAACAGTAGATGGAAAACTTGCACCTGCAGGATAGCCAGGAAAACTTGGCTAAAATAGTACTACCTTAAGAACTCGGGAGAGCTCATAATTAAGTCGCGTAAGGATA
The DNA here is from genome assembly GCF_002938485.1 of Sitophilus oryzae. Lineage (NCBI taxonomy): Eukaryota > Metazoa > Arthropoda > Insecta > Coleoptera > Curculionidae > Sitophilus > Sitophilus oryzae. The sequence continues at coordinate 2,575,156 of NW_022146324.1, read as the reverse complement.
TCGCGAGTATATACGGCGCGGCGGTATATACGGGACACTGGCCAATTCGCGAACATGTGGCGAGAATGCCACTGAAAAAAAGGATCTCTCAGTCGAAATGAATATGACTTTGACCCAAAAGATTGGCGCTTTTCAATAGGGCCAAGAACGACGTTTCTTTACCCAAAGCATTAACTATCTTTTCATAAGTTTTAAAAAATTACTTTAGAGAATAGAAGAATCTATCTGTCCAAAGTATTTCACTCTTGACCCAAAATGAATATGCAAAGAAGTTCTTAATACAAGAACAATAGTCTCTTTGATTCATGCAAAAAATCTTGATTGAAAAGGGACATTTCTTGATTAAAGAGACACTTTTCTTAAACCAATAGCGAATACTATTGATTCAACTAAAATTTATTTTCATCTAAGAGAGGTCTATACATCATATACAGGCATATACAGGCATATTACGAGGTATATTATTTTCTGATAAATTTAGGTTTTCCTGGTCTGTAGCTAAGGTCTGTAGTAAGTAAAGTGATATTATTTTCCTCGATAGTAGTTATTTCTGCTTCTTCACTCCTTTGTATTTTTTGGGGTGGTTCAAAAACGATTAATCAAAGTAAAGCAAATAAATTATTAAAATTATAAGCTTTGGTCACATTTTCAATTTTTCTAATACGACGACTTGAAATTCTAAAATTTTTGTAATTATTTGCATAAAAAAATCGATACCTATATTCTTATTCTATCTATATAGACACAAATGCATTATCTAAACAGGTGCATTAGGTAAATGTCTCTTACCTTCAAATATAGCAAATACATGCTCTAATTTCCATTGTTTTCCTCCTCCTTTAAAGAATCCATATATCCTAAAATTTGTCGATAAAAAATGACAAATGCATGTGAATAACGATCAGTAATTTGTTATACGATATGTATTACGTTTAAAAAGCAAATTATGCAAAATTCCAAGTGGAAAATGCCAAGCAACAATACCCGTGCGTACTATGATGTGTGACCTATGAAATGCGACGTACGAGTCGTACGACTGATCGGACTGCCGACAGTGCCCATGGTACAAAGAATACAAGGTATGATATTGCGCAGGTTGGTCGCTACGTCACAGGTGATAACAGGCGCTATTGGTCAGCACGCTCCGCGCGCCAGTTCAAATCGTCAAGATATTGTTATAAACCTGTTTTTTTTGTTTATATACCGTCATTGAATTATCGCTAAGCAAGTTACTGTGGAGAAGTGCATAAGGAGTCGGGCTAGGGAAGCGAGAGACCGGAGTTCGAATCTCGGCCGGAACATCACTTTTTATTTATTTTTTAAATACTGTTTGTATTCTATAGTTTATTTTTGTAGTATAAAAAAAGAACTATTTATTCTGTTATTTAATTTAAATTGATTGTTAGTACAATACCTCATTTAATATAAAATAATATTCTACTTTTTGAAATGTATCGGGCCCTAATTGTACCTAAAAGTAATATATTTTTAGTGATATACCATATTGTAAACTATTTAATATTTCAGTCACTTAAAAAGTTAATTTGCATTGAATAATTGCCTACCATTAAAGGAAATTTGAGCTATATAACCCTTGATGGGCATATTCTGGGTATGCAAATACTTCCTTTAAATTTTGGGTGTCGTTCAACCGATTTCTTCTCAAAACCAGAAACATCTACATATAAAAAGAAGCACAGGTCACTAATTATAATAAACTTCACCCTTGGTATTACTTCCACTAATTATAATAAACTTCACCCTTGGAATTACTTCTATCACAATTACAATACGTTCATCTGCATTGGCATTTTCTACTTTTCGATGGGAAACAATAAACTTCCCAACATTTTTTAAATGATGTAACAATTCCTCTTGTGGTTACTTTTCCATAGATATCCTCATCTCTGTCCTCATGTGAATTCAGAGGCAATAAAAATGAAAATTATTTACCATAAACATCGCAAACTAAAAACCTAATAAACAATTTTATACCGAATATAGAAATAAATTTAGTATTTTTACTTATTATCGTCCAAATCCATGTTAATAGATAATTATTATTTTTAAATATATTTTTGGAACTGCTGGTTTTAGTAATTATTAAATTAAACGAACTTAAAAGTCTTAAAAATAAACAATTCTTAACCATAACCCCAAAAATGCAGATCTCCTGTCAACTTTCTTTATTTTTTATTTATTCATTATTTTCCTAGTGACGTCACAGGTGGTATGCGCGAACTGAACGAAATTGGAGCCGCTATCGATCATACCTTGTATTCTTTGTACCATGGACAGTGCCGACTGATTGTATATACCGTCCTTCGTCATCGTCTTTGCGTGTTGTTATTATTTTTCATCAAAAGAGTATTTAGCTATTGGAAAAATGGCCATGTTTCTTGAACGAAGTACTCTAGCGCATTTTTCTTATTATCTTAAAACAAAGTAACTTGCACTTGGTTGAATGAAAATAAATTCAAGAGAAATTTTCGAATTTTTCAAAAGAACCAGTTTTCTTGAGTTAAGAGAGTTTTTCTTCAGGCAAAATATTTTCTTTTATGCTAAAATAAATTCTCTTGTCACTAATTTTTTTTTCAAGAACGATGACGACTTTAGTTCAAGTCTATCATTTCTATCAGTGTGGGCATCCCTTTTAACGAAGTTTGCCCAAGCTGCAAGGATCCGAAGGAAGGGAAACGGTTCTGCATTTCCTGCGCCACTGTCTGACTTTTTATAGGACCCGCAACCGTTTCCTCGGTGGTTACAGCTTTGTAAATCTTGAAGATGTTGCCGAGACAGTTTGATTTTTTTGAGATTCAGGTTAAGTTGTAGTTAGGTTAGGAAATTCAAAGCTTTTGGGTTCGAATCCTACAGCCGGCATTTCATCAGCCGGCTATTTTTAATAAAATAAAAATAGTTTGGGTACCTAGGACGACTCAGCTTTAAATGAGTACTTGAGATTTACAATCTTGAGGTAATAATAGGCGGTTGAAGCGTAGTGCTAGCCACATTACCTTCCTTGTATACCGAACGGCTCTAGCAAGGCAAGTTGTACCTTGCTACTCCCAAGGCGTTAAACGCTATATACCGGGAGCTATTATTATTAATTTTAGGTTTCCACTGAATACGATCCTGGCCTCATGAGTAACAGTACCGTAGCTCAAGCCTCTCCGACCTTGTATCTATCTCGATTTTATCGGCCGACGGTTAATTTGAATTTTCGTTTCGTTTGTGTACGAGTTGGAGTCCAGCTTGAAAGAAAACAATAACCATAACCGACCGACATGCTGATGTCATTACTCATACCTCGAATGCAATTATAAAGAAAGAACGGTGATTTTTTTACTAACTCTGATTGTTTATTCTTTGGTAAATATCATATCAGCGGCGGAACTAGGGTAAGGTCGGAAAGAGACATTCCTACATCAGCAAAGAGAACCCATCAGAGTAAAGTATCACCGACAAAGTTTCTGTCAATTATGGATTCTATTGATGAGCGAATGCAAGATCAAGACTCGCTTGTTATTGGTCTTGCAGTCTAACAGTAGTCTTGGTCTTGCAGGGTACAGTATTCATCTTGGTCTTGCTGCAAGACTCTTGAAAGTCTTGCACCTTTTTTAATGGATTTTTTACTAAAGGCACTTTCTACATAGAATATCTCTAAATAAATAGTGTATTTTAAGTAATTTAGTGCAAATGAAACTTTTTAAAGACAGAAACAATATTTGTCCATTTGACAGGGTGATCCAAGTTGTTACTTGGGAAACATCCACAATGTATTCTGCAAATAAAAGTAAGAAAAAAAGTTCAATCATTTCATTCGTTAGTATCAGTGGCGGACTAAGGGGGGGGGGGCGGAAGGGGCGGTCCGCCCCGGGCCCCTTTTTCTTGGGGGCCTCCAAATCTTAATAAGTAATTTTTTATTGAACTGGCAAATAATGCCAATATGTGTTCAGTAGTTATAAAGCAATTTGTAGTTAGAGTATGCAAACTATAAGTATACACAAACTATACAGAGTATAAATGGAAGCAGATATTTACTTAATTATTAATTATTAGGCCCCAGTATTTGGTAATGGCATGTTTCTATTTACGAAATTAAATCAAGGGGTAATTTTCTTTGTTTAGAATATCGAATAATTATTATTTTTTATATTCGAATAATTATTATTTATTCTTGGACCTAAATATACCGCGATTTTGTAAAGGGTCCCTTACAAAATCGCGGTATTTACCTAGAGCGGTCGCGAAAGTAACGCGGCTTATATGTATGTGGAACCGGTATTCCCATCACTTTGTCATCATAAACTGCCATTAAATATATGCGAACATTCGCTCGGGGATTGTTTTACTACGTCAAATTGCATTCGTTTTTCAATTTAAAAGTATTATTATAAGCTGTAAAAAAATTAATGTTATCGTTTTTGAGGCCTTTTTGGAGCTGGGGCCCTTAATCCTCTGGTCGGAGCCCGTCGGGTCCCTACGTAAAAACGGCACTGCCTATGAATAATATATTTATATCTACAGAATGTAATTAACTTTTAGTTTTCTTAGGATTTTTTTTGGGGTAAAATTACGTTAAAAAACTACATTTTTATGTTTTTTTTTAATTTTTTTCTAAACGGTATGGATATTTAGAAAATTATAAACGCCATTTTACAACAAGGAAAAATTCTTACGAAGAACGCATTTTTTTCAAAAAGTCAATAATAAAAAAGTTTTTCTTCTTGTAAAGACAATCCGAGGACATACTGACTGTAATATAGAGGGTGTCCCAGAAATAATTGCCAAGTATTTTAACTGGTAGTATAGTTCTAACCCCAGAAACACGACTATGAGTTTTTTTTCGCGAAAAAAAAAATTGAAAACTCGAAATTTTTTGAAAAATATTTTGGGAATTTTTTTAGTTTTTAGTTAAAAAACATAATTTCTTGTTAATATGACAACATAGGTATTAGATTAAATTTATAAGAAAGAAAATCCAGAAAAGATCCAGTGGTTCTCAAAATTTTAGCAAAAATATTTTTTTTTACATTTTCGAAGTAAAATAACTCCAGAGATCCACCACCCCTTAAAATACTTGCACTTATTTCTGTGACACCCTGTATATATATTATATAAACCCTGTATATAAATACTTGAAATTTGTCAACCATTATACAGTACGTCTGTCCGTTCTGTAGCTACGGAGTATCCGTGAGAGGGGAAACGATATTCTCTCCATGTTTTTCGTAAAAAATTAGACGACGCATCCCATCAATAAAAATTCGACAAATTTGCAAGTAGCCAATAAAATGTGTGGGCGGAGCGATTTGCGGTAACGTACTCGTCAAGTCGACGTATAAAATATATTGTTGTTTATTTAAATGTTTTTTGTCCGCATTCCCTTCATAGACACAGATCCAGCAAACGAACTGTACATACGTCATTCAATCTTTACAAAATGTGCAGATCGGGGGCCACATTTAGCTTTGCCGCCCCGGGCCCCCGACAGGCTTAGTCCGCCACTGGTTAGTATGACCCTTGACTAAGTCTCACTTGTAGGGATCGTCACCTACACGTTTTTAACTGTTATGAAGAGTAATAACTTTTTCTCTGTACACCGTACCTGTATTTTGCAAAAGTGAAAACACTATTTGGAATAAATTAAAACAATAATTTTGAACTAATAAATAACTATAAAAATATAATATTTATTTATTTGAATAGTTATATGAAATATTTTCTTTGTTGGTCTGTAACTTTATTAGGATGGTAATAATTTAGATCTTGCCTTTAATTTTAGGCCAAGTGCCACTCATACAGTTATCCACTCATCATTTGTATTTAAAAGAACCGTACATTTTACCAACTTGGATTTTTCTCTCTTTTAAAAAAATCACGAGTTTGGAACCTTTTTTCTATAAGTGGCATTAATGATGGTACTTTCTTAATGAGTCTTGGCTGCATTTTCTCTTAAATATATGTATAATTATTTAACCTAATTATTCACATATTGTAGATACACTATTAAACAATTAATTTTTAACAGAAGAGTATCATAAATGTGGTAGATATATTCATGCTTCCAAAACCAAAGACAGGGTATTTGCAAAAATTAAATACTCTGAACCAATGGGCACCTCCCTCTGCATCCTTCAGGCAAAAATCTACGCTGTCGAAAGATGCGTACAATTTATCTTAGACAGGGACTATCGAAAACAGGAAATATCCATCTTATCCGAGAGTTGAACAGCACTAAAAGCGTAACCATCGATACGAAGATGGTCAAAGAATACCTAGAGAAGCCGAACAAATTAAGCAAAGGAAATAAAGTCCTTCTACTCTGGGTGCCCGCCAGGGGTGGATGCAGAGGGGCGTAGATAGGTGTATGCTATGGGGGTGGTACTATGATTAAGTCGCAAAAAAAATCGCCGTAGGAATTTTTTTGTCGAATTAAAACGACGGCGATTTTTTTGTCTTCAAAAAGATATAAAAACATAACACAAAAATTAAAATATAGATTTGTAAATAACATAAACAAAAATAAAACAACGACGTTTATTAGTTAATTTTCTATAAACTATAAAAAAAAACTATAAACTATAAATAAAACTACAAAACAAAATCAAGTTTTCTAGTACGCTGTTTGGAAAACCTATCAATAACAGCATCAACATTTATTTCAATATCTTTATGGATATTGATTAGAGTTAACCCCACTAATCTGTCCTGGCCAATAAGAACACTTTGTGTGCTTTTAATTAGGTCGAACATATTATAAAAGATAAATAACATAATTAAAAGCATACAAAGTGTTCTTATATGTCGGATTTTAATTAAAAAAAATCCTTTCATAGTCAATGACTATTTCAATTCTCGTCAGGGGGGGGTACTGTCCCCCAGTACCCCCCCCCCTTATCTACGCCCTGGGGTGGATGGGGAAGTGGAAACCGGCCCGGGAAAAACAGGCAACCGGCCCAAATCCACAAAAACAAAATGACCATAACGAAGAAACTTATTTTATTTATTAATGGTTAAGTTATTTATTCATAAGTAAGGGTGTTTTCGCTCCTGCGAAAAAGCTCTTTTGCCTCCGGTTTAAAAAAAAATTAAATTGTCTTGATCAAAATTTTAGTAAAGACCAATATTGGGTCGGACATCTGAATTTTTACTAAAAACTGGCTCAGTTTTACAAGGTTCCACTGCTTTATTTTCATTATCGAGAACTCGAGTAATTTGATCTTGAATAGGCTACGATTTTGAGAAACTTTAAGACTTCCTGATTCATTCAGTTCAGCTGACCCAATCCTCTGTGAAATACATTACTTTTAGTTTTTCGGGTATATACTTTCTTACACATTGTAGAAAGAAATTCTCTCTTTTCTGCTACAGTAGCAGCCTCCTCGTGTATACGTGTTTTTAACTGAATGAACCCCGGTCGCCATTAAAACTGCAGCATTTTTTAGGTTATTATATAGTTGATATGCCATGACTCAAACGAAAAAAACCTAGGCAATACCTAGGCAGTGGATCTTACCAGGCTATATGTGTTCTGATGTAATGTTATGTTACAGTCCATAATAAGAATATTTGGATTTTCGAGACATATTAATATTTTATTATCTAATCTAGTTTAAACCTTATTTAACTCTTCTCTGCTGTCTCAATAATTTTTAGCAAATTCATTTTAGCAACATTTTAAACAACAATTTAGACTTGGCTTTTAGTTCTCAGACTTGGTTTTTAGTCTGTCCCCAAGTCAAGCCAAGTATAGATATGTTTTCTGATCCTCCGTCAACCGCAGGGTTCGCGTCAAATTCGTCTACCTTTTTACAAAGGAGAGCTCGAAAAATATTGCACCGAGGCCCCCAGTTGTCAATCTACGCTACCGTATTCTTAGTATACACTTAAATCGAGACTATTTAAATTTACCTACTGCTATTCATTCTTTTTGTTGCTGCCAGTCAGTCATATTTATTACCGTAAAATGGGGTGAATAGAAACAGTTTCGTAGGCTATTAGCGATATACCGGTTGATAAAAATGTGGTATTATTTTCCCGAATATTTTAAAACATGGGTCTTTGTTTGTTCTTTGCGTATACATATAATTTGATTTTTGAAAAATATGCATATAAATATTAAATAAAAATAACATTTGTGTTTCTATTCACCTGCTGTTCGGGAGAATAGAAACACACATTGATGTTAATGTTTTTATCTATTCTATTTCCAACAAGGTGATTAGAAACAGTAAATTATTACATATTTAAGTAGGTTTAACAATAATTAGCAAAACATATAGTATAACAACTTACATGTACCAGCTTATGTATTACTTTAAAAATAAATATTTTATTTATAAAGTTTTCGCGCCATACAAAATAGGTGATAAATCGATCTCACATTTATTGATCAGCTGATTGACAGAAACAGTGCTGCCACAGATAAAAATATAGTTTTTACATTTTATTGTGTATTACCAATGATAGAAAAATTAGATATGTCGACTCTTTTTACTTTGAATATTTTTAATCGTGATTTGATTTTTTTCAGAAATTTTGTTTCTATTCACCACTATGTTTCTATTCACCCCATTTTACGGTAGTTATTAATAAAAGAATAGTGGGTAAAACTATCAGTGTAAACCTTAAATAAGTGCAAATATTTTCAGGGGTGGTGTATTTCGATCCCAGGAACACGTTTATGAGGGCTTTTTTTGCAAAAAAGATGTTAAAAATCGAGCATTTTCTTTTAAATTTTCCTGTATATTTTAGAAAACTTTTAGAACTTGAAGAAAAGATGCAAATACCGAAAAATGGTGGCTCAATTTTTTTTAAAAATAAATATATTTTTTCAATTTCCAAACTTTAATAACTCGATTGGACTTATTTGAAACTCGATTCAGAGAAATTATATTTAGCAAATTCATTTTAGCAACATTTTAAACAACAATTTAGACTTGGCTTTTAGTTCTCAGACTTGGCTTTTAATCCGTCCCCATCCAGAGAAAGACATTTTACAATAGTTATTTTACAAATTGGTATGTTTAAAAGCAACTAACGACTATACTGATGCAAACTGATTAGTTAGTTATAGAGTCACTAAGGATCTTACGTCACTTTAGTTAGAAGATAAACCATTTAATTTTTGCTAATCAAATCTTTTTTGAGCTCTGATCGGGACCGGCCCACCGGCCCACCGGGAATTTTCCCGTTTTCCCATATGGCCCATCCACCCCTGGCTGTCCGCTCACCAAGGGATAAAAGAGAACGAAAAAGCAAACGATCTAGCTATATAGAAGAGGAGGAAACACTCCGCTAACTGGAACAGAACCAAGCAGATTTCCAAGAGGAAACTAGCTTAGAGCGGAACTCAAGAACCTGGAAGGCTCCATCCGTAACGTGGAATGGGAGTCCTCCAATTGTCTAGGACACTCGAAAAAGTGTCTCAGAACCTACAACCGAGTAAAATCACAGGTTTTCCTTGATTTAAGTAGGAACAATCTTCGGATTGTCACGGGGTTTCAAACAGGACACTGTCTCCTCAGCGAACACCTCAGTAGATTGAAGCTTAGAAACAACGGGGTGAATGCAGATCCTGTGAGGAAAATTGGAAAACACCAGAACACCTATAATCATCACTGAGTGCGCCGAGACGACAACCGTTCGTGCCATAAACTTTGGTACGGCTTGTGTCGGAGATGGAGAGCTGGCTTCGGCGGAGCCGTCTCAGATACTAGCTTTTGTCAAATCCCTGAGGCTGTATGATGAGTTATAACTAGTTATAACTCTCAGAAAGAGAAATACACAATAGATATGTAAGCTTGCGGTGATTCACCCGCCTCCTAAACATTCTACATCAAAAATATACGAATATAAAAATCGACGGAAAAAACTATTTGTTTGATTGTTTGATTATAAAATTAACAATAGTTTGGTAATGGTTCAATTATAACTTACTGAATAGATTTAATTTAATAATGTAATTGAGATTGAACAAATCTTCTTTTTCACTATTCTCTATTAATCTCAGAGACACTCCGAACCTTTACTCATTGTTAGGAATTTCAAGCGAAATCGAGTGGAAAAAATGTTGTGGTCAAGTCCAGTCTAAATCACTGTTATTAACCAGACAGCAGCCGGACAAAAGTGAGTCACCCTAACGTACCATTTAACTAGCCATTCATCCGAAAACAGGCCCAAGTTCCACTTTCTTCGTTCGTCGGACCGAGACAGAACTACCGTAGCATAAGTTGTCCTATGGTACTGCCACACTTTATAATACAGTATATCATAGATCAGAGAAATAAGTAAACATAGAGGTTACCTGTCATAAATAACATAACAAATATAACCATTACTATAGAGGATTGTTCACCACATACAACACGGAGTATTGCAGCTAATTGTAGCTAAACGATTAGATTTTTACAAATTAGTTTTGGGTTCATATTAAAAATATTTTTACAACATACAGAGTGTCTCAAATAAATAAAAAATGTTATAGTTGTATTTTTTCAATGGAACACCTTGTATATTATTTTATTTTTGGATTCTACGATTGAAATAGAGGTAAATTTGATTAAGGTTTATCACACTTAAACCTTGTCATTTTTGAAATATATTCAATTTTGCAAAACTAGAGTAAAAAGGCTATGAAAGTTTTTAATGCTAAATAATTACTGAAGTTTATTTATTGATCAAATATTGTATTGTAATAATAAAAACAATACTACCTTATACATTATACAGAGTGTCTAAAAATTTATTTTAAATAATTACTAGCTTTAAACGGCTAGAACTTGTTTAATTTAAATAGAACACCCTGTATATTTTACGACAATCAGATACACAATTTAATTGTCTATCAAATTGTATTGTACCATTTCTGCCTATCTCTTCAAGTTTTCGTAGAAAATGCATTTTCTTATAATTTAGACCTTATTTATCAATATACCCATATACGAATATTGACATTTATATATTATAATAATTTTATAAACCTTAATCAAATTTACCTTTATTTTAATCGTAGAAACTAAAAATGTAATAATATACAGGTACTTTGATATTTTTTTATTTATTTGGGACACTCTGTTTCTTGTAAAAATATTTTTAAAATGTAGCTCTAATAGTCCTTCAACGAACCCAAAACTTATAATTTGTAAAAATCTAGTCGTTTAGCTACAATACTCCGTGTCGTATGTGGTGACCCTGTATACCGTCTTCGTGTGTTCGATTAATGAAAAAAGCTTCGCTTTCATCATTGAAACAGAGATATAAAAAATAAAAAAAGGTTATTTGGGTTAGGTGAAACCACTACATAGTAAGAGTCCAAGAAATGCTTCATCAGCGGGTATATCGTACTACAATATATGTTATATATGGTATAGTAGTAGTAGTAATGGTATAACTTAGACCTGTTAGGTGTTGATGATCACCGGTGTTTCAGTTGGTGTACCGGTGTCGACACCGATACCGATGTTTATCTCAACACCGGTGTTCATTTCAGCACCGGTGTTTATCTCGACACCGGTGTTTGTCTTGACACCGGTGTTTATCTCAACACCGATGTTTATTTCAACACCGGTATCGCGATGAACACCGGTGTCGATGTCGATGGCGCCGTTTGTTTTTTTTTAGTTTTTTTAATGTAATATTTTTTAGTTTATTTTACAGCTACGCATTTTTGTTTCTTTATGTTTTGTTTTGTTTTCTATTTGTTTTTGATTAAACAATTTTTTACTTTATAGTTTGTTGTTTATCTGACGCTTCCACTTTTTTTAGTAATTAGTCTGGCAAAAAAATTATATTTAAATTTGCAAGCTTTAAGTTAAAGTTGGTGCGCTTTAATAAACGATAAAAATAAGCACCGATTATTATGAAAATGCCAAGATTACCGATGCGACATTATTATTATCAGGTTTATTTTGAATTTATTAATTAAAAAAAACATTATTTTACAAATAAAATTTTTAACATTATTTCTTCTTTAACCCGTTTACCAAACACCGGTGTCGATATCAAAACTGGTGTCTTAGTCAAAACCGGTATCGAGATGAACACCGCGGTGTCCAGACCAACACCGGTGTCAAGATGAACACCGGTGTCGGTATCAACACCGGTTTCGGAACATCGGAACATCGGATAGCCTATATTTGGCCACCGGTGTCAGCCCAACACCGGTGTTAAAACGGTGTTTCCCTGGGTGTTCGGGTGTTTATAACAGGCCTAGTATAACTCCCCCAGTCTTAAGAGAACCAAAAAAAAATAAAAAGAATAAAGAGAAATTATCCAAAATATTTAAATGTAACTGCTTAAGAACACTTTATTTTATTAGCGCGTATTAAAACCGTTGACACGTTCTGATAAACTGACATTACGTAAACACACTTCTGTAAAGCCCCACATGTAGAAGTAAAAAGTAAATACAACGAGGTGCACTTTGGTGCCCCAAGGCTGAGACAAGTAGAGGCTAGCCTTCTATGTAGCCACGCATCCTATTAACCTGGTCCCGCCATCTGCATCTTAGGATTTAGGGTTTTGGTAAGGTTGTATTTGGTCGCTACCGGTCGACATCAATTTTTGATGTTTCTTACGTCAAAACTGTCCCAGTGACACGGGTCGTACAAGGTCAAGTTGGCATTGGTCCAATCTATTGACATACCAAATTTCAGTTAAATCGGACGATTTTTTATTTGATTTATTGATGATGGGGTTTCGTAGAGTACGAAACGTCGTCACAATATTAGCGAGCCCATCAAAATATCTACATTCCAAGTTTCAGCCCCCTAGCTCACATAGGGCAAACAATGTAGCTAGAAAAAGAGCGAAAGCTCCACTAACTGGACCAGAACCATTCTGCTTCCCAAATAAAAACTAACTTAAAGCAGAACTCAAGAAACCGGAAGCCTCCATCCCTAAGCTGGGATGGGAATCCTCCAACGGCCTAAGACACTAGAAGAAATTTCTCGGGACTTATCTTATGACAGAGAAAAATCAAGATTTCCTTGATTTAAGTAAGAACAATTCTTCGGATTGTGACGGTGTTTTTAACAGGACACTGTCTCCGCAATTAACACCTCAGTAGATTGAAGCTATTTTATATTTTTTTGATAACTTTATTATTTCCATTGTTAGGTAATATTTTTATGGAAGATTTTGAAAATAATACAATAAATAGTTTTTCAAAAAAATCTAATATAATAATATGGCTGCATTATGTTGATGATATTTTTGCAATATGGCAACATAACGTTTCTGAAATAGAATTTTTTTTGGATTATATAAATTCTCGCGAACCTATCATAAAATTTACTTTAGAAGTAGAGAGAGGTAATCGTTTGTGTGCCATTTCTTGATGTTTTAGTGTCAAAGTTTCAAAATAAAATAATTTTAGATGTTTACAGAAAACCCACAAATACAGATAGATACTTAAATTTCACATCTAATCACAGTATAACTGTAAAAAAGGGTGTAAAAAGTTTATATGATGGGGCAAAAATAATATAACAGAGATATAAACCACATAAAAATACATTAATAAAAAAGACTATCCACCATATTTTATTGACAAAACATTAAACGAAATACAAACCCCAAATCATAGACACAATGATAACAATACACAATATATTATACAACTTACAATTCCATACATACGAGGCGTTTCGGAAAAAATAAGAAGGATAGGAAAACAGTATAACATAGGAACATCTTTCAAAACACAAAATACACTGAGTTCCATTTTATCACATACTAAACCAATGAATACAGAACAACAAACAAAAAATATAATATACCAAATACCATGTGAATGCGATAAATTTTACATTGGTGAAACATCTAGACCCTTAAATGTTCTAATTAAAGAACATAAAGATTATTTAAGAAAGGGAGATTTTCACAAATCTAAGATTTGTCAGCATTCATGGGACACACGGCACAGAATAAATTTTAATAACGCCAAAATTATAATGAAAGAAGCGATAGCCTCTAAAAGAAAAATAAAAGAGGCTTTTTTAATACATTCTAATAAAAATAAATGTATTGCTCATGCATCTCTAGATGTTACTAATGTATGGCAATCGCTTCTTTGATTTTAAAGAACATAACATAAATAAACATAACATACGTAAAATTTAAAAATAAACATACAGAAAGTTTGAGGCCTTTTGATTTTACCTTATTAAGTAATTGTTATCAGGTATTAATTGTTAATTTTGAAGTTTAACTTGATATAATGTCATTTTAACAGAACGTCAACGGTTTTTGTAGACGTATCTGTTTTAAAGTGTTCTCGAATAGTTGAATTTAAATATTTTAAATAGTTTTTATCTTTATTCTTTGTATTTTTTTTGCTTCCGACAACGGAAAGAGATAAACTTTCCGAAACGTTAAGCATTTTTTTGTTCGTTATGCAAATATGTATATCTGTAAACCTAACTTCTGACAAGTAGTTTCCGTTTGAGTTAACGCAGAAGTGTTTACAAAAAATAACTATTTTATTTTGTAGATTTTCTTGCAGTGGCGAAATACCTATATAGGATTGTTTGGAGAGATAACTATATTATCTTTTAATATTTCTCTAAGTTATTGATAAAGCATTTCAAAATAAAGAGTTGTTAGATAGAGTTAATTGGTCGCGTCGTCACAAATTAAAATTGTCGTCGTATTGGACGTTGGCATTTAATAAACACGTAAACAGTTCTCCTGCGGTACTAAATGAAAGGAGATTTAAACCGTCTAGGCAATATTTAAATCCGGTCCTGGTACGGCCGCCCATACCTGTATCAATCTCTAGTTTAGTACCTGGTCCGAGTCCGAGCGAGCGGCGAGAGTACCATAGTAATAATCGGGCAAGAAACAACGAACGACCGGGCTGGAGTCGCGATCACGATTCCTCGGTTATCGAACCTCGCGATTTTTTTTTCGGTTTTTTCTTTTTAAACACCAATAGTCACTTGTTTGTGTTTTCGCCAAGGGCTGCAAGATGTTTAGTGTGTTCTACGTGGGCATTTAGTTCGGGCGGGATGTGTTGTTATTTGGTGAATAATCGTCGGTGAAAGTTAACAGATTTTGCGAATAAGAAATTTGTATTTGTCTTCAACCGCGCGCAATACATCATCTATTAAAACCATTTTTCTGTAAGTATGTTTGTATATTTGAATTAATCTTTTAGAGAATACAAGAATTTGTTAAAAAAAAAACAATTACAGAGATATGTATAAATTATTCATCAAACAACTAAATCTCAATTCCATCTAAAACCAAACCATAAGTGTAAAAGTATGTGTTATTAGAAGTTTATAAAATAAAACAAAAACAATGTTTTCAAATAATAATTCACTAAACAAAGATATAAATCGCATAAAAACATGAAAAAACCGATTTTCCACAACCTTTTAATGACAAAGACAAAATATTAAACGAAATACAAAACAAAAAACGCAAGATACACAACCCATATTTGCAATTCCATACATACGAGGTATACCAAAATAAAAAATAAAAAAAACGGCGAATGCAGATGCTGGGGAAAATGGGAAAACACCAGAACACCTTATCACTGAATACGCCTGAAATGACACTGAATACGACAACCATTAATGCCATAAACTTTGGTACCACTGATATTGGAGAATTACCCTCTATAAAACCGGCCCCGATACTGGCTTTTGTCAAAACCCTGGGACTCTTTGATGAGTTATAACTCAAGAAAGGGGGACACAATAGATCTGTAGGTCGCAGTGATTAACCCCCTCCCATTCTTCTACATTCTACATACGAGGTGTTTAGGATAGGAAAACAATATTAACATACGAACATCCTTCAAAACACAACATACAATTAGATCCATTATGGTTTGATTATGACCCATACTTAGATTATATGAACATTGGACAACAAACAAAAAAATATGATATTCAAAATACTACCAATAAATACCAAGAATGTGAGAAATACATATTGGTGTAATATCTTTTTTCACGAAATAATTTTTTTATTTACCTACACTCTTTAATGTTAATTTCTGGGATTTACACTGATGGGCAGGGGTGGATGGGGAAGTAGAAACCGGCCCGGGAATAACAGGCAACCGGCCAGAATCCACAAAAACAAAATGACCATAACGAAGAAACATATTTTATTTATTAATATACAGGGGGTCCCAGAAATAACTGCAATTATTTTAACTGGTAGTATATTTCGGCCTCAGAAACACGCCTATCAGTTTTTTTTGCGAAAATTTGGAATTTTTTGAAGACATTTTTGGAATTTTTTTAGTTTTAAGTTAAGAAAACATAATTTCTTGATAATCTGACAACTGACAATAGGTAGTAGATTAAATTTACATGAAAGAAAATACAGAAAATATCCAGTGGTTCTCAAAATTTAACCAAAAAATAATTTTTTGTTTAAATTTTCAAAGTAAAATACCTCGGTTATTTTGGGCTTACTTGAAAAACGGTAAAGAGAAAAAATGCTTCTTTTGACCAAATCTACCCCCCTTAAAATACTTGCACTTATTTCTGGGACACCCTAGGTAAGGGTCAAATCACCCCAAGTATGGGTGATTTTCGCTCGGGCGAAAAAAACTCTTTTGCCTCCGATTTTTTAAAAATATTGAAATTGTCTTGATCCAAATTTTTATAAAGATCAATGTCGGGTCGGACATCTGAATTCTTACTAGAAAATAGTTCAGTTTCACAGGGTTCTACTGTTTTATTTCCATTATCGATAACATTTGATCTTGAATATGCTACGATTTTGAATCACGGTTTTGAGAAACTTTAAGACTTCCTGATTCATTCAGTTCAGCAGCTCTTCAGCAATCCTCTGTGAAATACATTATTTTTAGATTTTCAGGTATATACTTTCTTACAGATTGTAGAAAGAAAGTCTCTCTTTTCTGGTACAGCAGCAGCCTCGTCATGGATAGGTGTCTTAATTTTGGTATAATTCTCATCACGTAACTTTTCCTAGTTTCTACATTTGGCATCTTGTATGATAATGCCATGACTCAAACGAAAACAACCTAGGCAATACCTAAGCAGTGGATATAAATGTGTTTTAATAAAAGAATATTGCTAAAACTATACAGAATGAGTCTTAAATAAGCGCAAATATTTTCAGGGGTGGTATATTATATCACCACCAGGTGCCAGGACACGTCTATGAGTTTTTTTTGTAAAAAAAGATGTCGAAAATCGTGCTTTTTCTTTTAAATTTTCCTGTATATTTTAGAAAATTTTTTAGAACTTCCTGTTCACTGCAAATTTTCCCACGGTATAGTTTCTTAATCTTTGATATTACGGCACAAAAAGAGATGCAAATACAGAAAGATTTAAGCGGCCAATTTTTTTTTAAAAAAATCATTTTTTTTTTAAATTCAAACTTTAATAACTCGGTTATTTTGGACTTATTTGAAACACGGCAAAGAGAATATAGTATGTTTCATATCTACCAGCCCTGAAAATATTTGCACAAAGCAAACAAAAAAAACAAATGGAACAACAAACAAAATTATTAGATGTTTATTAAAATGATAAGTGTCTCAGAGGAAAACATCTAACAATAGTTATTTTAAAAATTGGTGTTTATGTTTAAAAGCAACTAACCATTATATTGATGCAAATTGATTAGTTAGTTAGGCAGTCACTAGAATCTTACGTAATTTTAGTTAGAAGATTAACCATTTAATTTTTCCTAAATCAATATTTTTTTGAGTTCTGATCGGGACCGGCCCACCGGCCCATCTTTCCACCGGCCCACCGGGAATCTTCCCGTTTTCCCATATGGCCCATCCACCCCTGCTGATGGGTGATAAATGATAAAAAAAAGAAATAAACTAACTAGTAGACTGTTGAAAATATATTTTTTAAATAAGGAAAAATATGGTTTAAGCATCATTCATAGAACAATGGTAATGGAAGGATCGATAGTTGTTTAAGAGGTTGTTTAATATTTTGTACTTTGTAACTGCTTTGTACATGCAGTTTGTAGCAATGCGACATATATGTGTTTTTAGTTGATTAAATAACATATACGTCACCTGAATCTAAATAAACAACAAATTATGTAAACAATTCAAAACATTTTTTATTTTTGTTGTACCTCGTTAGGTGTGTGTCAGAAGGTAGTCGTAATTAATGCGAAATATGGCTGTCAATTAGAATTTAAATAATTTCAAATTAGGTATTCGATTTTTATGTTTTTGAATAATTAATTAAATCCATTATACACAAATTAGAGGTGGTCAGCGAGAGATATGGGTTAAAATTAAATAAAATACAAACAAAATTAATGATTATTGATCGAAAACCTACGAATACAACAGAAATAGCAGGTTTCGAAGTTGTAGATCAATATATACCTCGGCTCCTAGATATCAAACAAAGGAGGTTGTGATGCAGAAATCAAGAGAAGACTGTGTATAGCAAGTAATTCCATGACCAAACTCAATAAAATATGGAAAGATTCAGCCATTTCAATTAGCAACAAACTCAGGCTACTAAGACCCTAGTTTTCCCCATTGCCACTTATGCCTCAGAAATCAGAAACCTAGACATTAAAGTCGGCAATGAGACGTAAAATCGATGCTTTTGTAATGTGGTTTGGTTTGGTTTGGATGCTGCGAATACCGTACACAGCTCACCGTACAAACATTTCAATTCTCGAACAATTGACATATTTACTTTGGCCGCATATAGAGGAACACCAATGGCATAGAAAAACTAATTGTGGAGGGAAAAGTGAACGGGAAACGTTCTAGAGGGATATCTCAAAACCGTTTGGTGGACCAAATGAAGACGATAATAGGTCATAGTCTGCACGAAGCCAGTACTGCTGCGCAAGACAGAACAACATGGAGAGACACAATAAATGCGATATCATAATGCCACCATAATCTTATAGAGTAATAGGAAGGAAGAGGAGGACATGATAATAAAGAATCGATAGTTTATGAAGAAGAGAAGATTTGTCGAATGTCGTCCTCTCGGCGCACTCAGTGATAAGGTGTTCTGGAAAAATGGGGAAACACCAGAAAACCTTATCACTGAGTGCGCCGACAGGACAACCGATCATGCTATAAATTTTAGTACGGCTGATATCGAAGATGTAGAGCTGGCCTCTGTGGAGCCGTCTCAGATACCAGCTTTTGTCAAAGCCCTGAGACTGTGTGATGAGTTATAACCTGTTATAACTCGAGAAAGGGGAACACACAATAGATTTGTAAGGTCGCGGTTACCCCCTTCCTAAACATTCTACATTCTACAAGAAGAGAAGCATTTTTATAAATAAATAAGTAAAGTTTAATATCATTTGAATATACTAGAGCTCATGCGAATCTACTAGTTGTAGCAATGTAACACATGTGTTTCTTTAATTATTTAAAAAGCATACACCGTCAGTTGAATCCAAATAAACAACAATTCTGTTGTAACTAAACAATTTAAAATATTTTTGTTGTACCTCATTAGGTGTCTGTCAGTAAGTAGTAGTAATTAATGGTGAAATACGACAGTCAATTAAAATTTAAGTAGTTTAAAATTAGGTATTCTATATTTTTATGTTTTAAGTTGTGTTTTAGGGATATCCAAGATATGCATTTTTAAACGTATTTTTCTCATTTTATGTACGAATGTGGTAACAGGCAAAGCAATTGCACGGTCGCAGATTCCCTGGGGACCACCCCATCGGCTGTTGGATTGAGAACTTAGATATTAAGATTTAATGTTAGTTTTGTCATTAGGATTAAGATTTTAATTGTTCGTGTCATGGGTTGCCATACGCTAAATAAATCTTGTATAATATCATTATGAAACTGATATTCCATATAGGTAATTTAAGACGGATTTGTTTTATAATTGCTTTTACAAGTTTTATTCAATACTGAAATCGAGTATTTTATCCTCTCTACTATTTTAAGGACTGGCTACTATCTACGTTTATTGAGTAAATCTGCAATCCCTTATTAAAAGCACAAACATCAAAACACAAATATCAAACTTATCCTGCTTGATCATAAAAAAGTGATCATGCAGCATAATCAGGGAAGTAAGGTAATAATATATTTTTCTATTAATTTTAATTATATATTTTTATAATTTTACTTTTTGGAGTTTTCTTAAAAAACTAGAGTGTTTCATTCGTTTTGCAAAAATACCATCATATAATAAAGTATATTTAACAAAGATCGTAAAAACTATTGTCAATATGATGAGTCAGATGGCAAATTAAATTAGTTAATTATTTTTAAATGCCTCGTTTAAGTGATAACCACCGTGTCAATCGTATCATGCTGTTCCACCGTTTCACCAAGGTGTGTCTAGCTGTAATCAATCAGTATAACTTTTTTTTAAGAGAACATTTTTTTTTCCAACGAGAAAGGTGTATTTTTAAAACAAAAATGAAATAAAACTTCATCTACTACGGATACTATATTATATAAAATTATAGTATACTTATTATACACTTAAACAATAACTTGATTGGAAAAATAATATACGAAGTGTCCCATTAACAAAATTGTGTCATATTTTGAAAATGACAGCTAACAAAATTAGATTGCCATTGAAATCTCCTGTCCCTATAAGATAACCACGATGCGAAGGATATCGAAAAATGGAGCATTTTAAAATTCGTACTGTATTTCTAGACAACGACCTCTAACCCAATTTCTGGAACTAAAAAGCCTATGACAAATCTTTGTGTAGCATCTTTAGTTTCACCAAGTAATGTGAAAACCGCATCTTTATAGCTTTGCTCAAAAACGAGAAACCCTATAAAGCACAAGAACCTGGGATACCCTGTACATACAATTTATGCACAATATATCAAAGCTGCAAAATTTGCTACTAAGTATACTTATTTTATTCTCTTTAAGCAATTTTAAAATACAAATCTTAATGTGCCTCTTCGTGAATTGCCCAATTTTCAATAGTGAAAGTTGGCGCAATCTGATCAAAACATACGCAGAAGAATTTGTTTTGCCTCTGGGAAAATCACTTGTACCGCAGTATCTCGCGTATTTGACCTCGAAACATACTGAAACCAATCTGGTAATAATAATTAAATTTTCTATATATGTATGTTATTTAAAGTTTAATGACTTTAATAAAATATCGAATCACTGGTTTCTCAATAGTAATGGAATGAACAGTACTGGGTACTGAGATATTCCATGAGATATTAACGTTAAAATAGTAGATACAGTAGAACTTTCGGATTATCCGGATTACTAGAATATTTTTTTATGTTCTTCTTCCTGTGCCTTGTGCTTAGCCGCACGTTGGCGATTGTCTGTACTCTTTACACAATGTGTAGAGTGCCGTTTTCGGCTCTTCGAAATATGGTGGCTGCGTTGCTGATGTTACACCAATCCCGTATGTTTCTTAGCCAGGAATGTTGTTTTCTTCCTGGGCCTCGCCGTCCCTCTATTTTTCCTTGTAGAATCAGCTTAGGAATGTAATATTTGTCTCCTCTAAGGATATGGCCGAGGTATGAGACTTTCCTTTCTTTAACTATATTAAGCATTTCTCGTTCACTTAGTAAAATTTTGATCAAACTTTTTATTAAAAGTTGTGCATTGTTTCAGAAACAATCATGTCCTCAGTTGCCATTGCGTCAATTATTATCGTATATACCCTAGATGATGTCAATGATACCAAAAAACGAAAAAGAAAACAAAGAATTTGGATGAAAGAACTAAAATATTGCACAACGAAGTGCAACACACACATACATTACGCAACGCGATGCGCAAACGCCTGATGCACAAAAGAATTCAAACATTCTTGAAACTTATCAAACAATTGTGCAACGCATCAAACGTTACCATACATTGGCAACTCGTTGCGCAACAGCCTGTGTTGCGCGATTTGTTTGAAAATGTATGGGCTGTTTTAGATAGAAAGTGTTAATAAACAAAATATGAATCGACGTTGCTGCTTAAAACATAAAACCATAGAATAAATATTTATTAAAAACAGAGGATAAACATTCTCAGCTTAGCATAAAGCGGCCCATACACTATCAAACAAATTGCGCAACGCAGGCTGTTGCGCAACGAGTTGCCAATGTATGATAGTGTTTGATGCGTTGCGCAATTGTTTGATGAGTTTCAAGAATATTGGAATTCTTTTGTGCAACAGGACTCTTTGCGCAACGTGTTGTGTAGTGTATGTGTGTGTTGCGCTTCGTTGTGCAATATTTTTGTTCTTTCATCCAAATTCTTTGTTTTCTTTTTCGTTTTTTGGTATCATCGAGATCATCTAGGGTATATACGATAATAATTGACGCAATGGCAATTGAGGACATGATTGTTTCTCAAATAATGCACAACTCTTAATAAAAAGTTTGATCAAAATTTTACTAAGTGCATGGATGAGGAAGTTGTGCAACGGAACGTTGCGCATCGCTTTGTTGCGCAACTTGTTTGATAGTGTATGGACCGCTGAATCAGTTGTGCAACGCAGCGTTACGCATCGCTTTGTTGCGCAATTTGTTTGATAATGTATGGGCCGCTTAAGGTATAATAAAACGATCTACTTCACATTGAGCGACTTGAATGCCGAATCAAAATCAGAAATATCAGAATCAAGATACCTTGTAGAAGAATGTAGAATGTTTGGGAGAAAGGTTGATCACCGCGAACTTACAAATCTATTGTGTGTCCCCTTTCTTCAGTTATAACGAGTTATAACTCATCATATAGTCTCTATATATTTGCCTAATTTGTTCAGCTTCTCTAGGCATTCTTTGACCAAGTTCGAATTGATGGGTTTGAGTCGATACATAAGCTATACCTATTCTGCTTATATTCTAATCATTGAAATTTTGATTGAAATCGAATTATACAGGGTGGCGCGTCATAACGACGCGGTTTTTGCAAGGTGAACAAAAGTTTGTATTGAAGTGAAATTTTGTGAGCTTATGTAAGTCAATTTAAAGCATTTTCTAAAAGAAGAGTCTACAGGGTGTCCCCAAAAAAGTTACGCAACAAAGTTGTGCTTTTTGTAATAGAACACCCTATATATTAATTGATTTTTGAATTCTAGTAAAAAATAAGGGCGAGTTTCATGAGAAAAGTATATGACTAAAATGTATAGTTATTGAAATGCATTCACCGGCACGAAAAATGAGCACCTTAAATTTTGATGTATTTTCAAGTTTAATATATTTTCTTCTAGTAGGCTGATTTTGATGATTTTTTAAGCAGTATGTAGCCAAATTCTTCTAAATTGAAAATGAAACTCCTTATCTGTTAATTATAAGAGGAAAGACAAGATGTTGATTTTGGTGAAAGTTTGAAATACCCTGTGGAATATTTTAAAACAGCAAGAAATTTAAAAATCATTTTATCATCAAGACATATCCTTTCTCGATAGTTTGTTTTTTGGTCCATCTCATTAGCTTTATTTTTGTTGGAGATATTTGCTTTTGAAGAAGACACTAAACATTTTTTCGTAATTTTTACATATTAAGACCATGCCTTTGCTTTTGATCCTAGTCAACAGATCTAGTAAGTTCTGGTCCAGAAGCAGGCCTTCTTGACTTAAGATTTGCTTCATTTAGTCTTCTTCTTATAGTCCGTTAGTTAATACGTTCCTTAGGTGTAATTCATTATAAACTTTAAAAGCTGGCAAACGGCGGTTTCTTAGCGATAAACTTACAATAAGTCGATCGTCTCGATTAGAAGTTATCATACGAAGATTCCTGGGCGTCTAGATTGACGTCCTCATGGACATGGTCATAATTTAAAAATCTCTCAGTATACTCTATAGTATTAAGGTATTTTTGAAACCGGAATTTTATTGCAAATTCGCTGAACTATAAATATAAAGCATTTCATTTGAAAAACTAAAACTTAAGTGTAAAAATATATTTGAGTCACCCTGTATATCTATAAAAACATTTTTGAAATGTAAACTACCATTAAACACATACATTGTAAAAGGTTTAGAGTGAAAATCTCAAATAGGAATCCTGATACGGAGCTTTTTCGGAACACGGAGCCATCTTGTATGTATGCATGGGCAATTAAATAATATGGTTGCACATCATAATACGACCACCACCAAACTCCATAAGACGACGCATGGTATCATTGATGACGTGCAACCAAAGTTGTTTTAATTTCCCTTATATATGTGTTTATTTAATACTAAAGTGAAAGCAACGAATTTAAATGGGTAAACTTTGTAATATATCTTATTAGCAATACAATGCAAAAAGTTTTATAAAAATTCGTTCACAGCAAATGAATTCCGAGTCCACTAATACTACAGTGAGGTTTTTCTCAAAGTTGTACACTCCATTATGTCATCCACTCGGAGTTAAAGGAGTGTACTTTTCTTTTTGAGGGTGTTCCAGACCCCTGACCTGATAATTCTCTCTGTACTGTCTACAGATGACAATGTGCAGTGGTATTAGACCTAGAATGACTTTCATTGCTGCTCATGGGCATGTTCCCCCACTCCTCTTCTGACAAACCGAACCTCAAACTTATGCCTGCGATATTCTTGACATTGTCGATATTTACTTCATTGTCGACATATTGTCGACGTGACGAGGTCAACAATAAAAGTCAAAGCGTCGACGCCCAGCTGTGATTCAATCAAACAACCACTGAAAAATGAGTCTCAAATCAAATCAATCACCAAAAAATTTTTCAAAAAAATAAACGTAATTAAATGTATTTATTTTTTTATCTTATAGCAATGCAATAAGTAGGTACTGTTTTCTTAAATTAATGACACACAAACATAACCAACAACAAACATTTAAAGTTCTTTTGTTAAACAAGAATGCAATCACATTCGCTTGAAGATGTTTGATAAGAATAACCAGTAGGAAATTACCACAGTTAATTAAAGTCTTTACTCCATTATGGACAAATGCTGGTTTAATGCATTTTAAATGACTAGCTGAACAGGTAAACAAAGTAAAGGTAAATGTTTTAAATATGAGTGTGCATTTCGAAAAGTTCAAACGACAATCGGTAAAAACAAGATTTGCGAGTGGATGTGTTTGTCTTCGACGGTGTGAGGCTTGGTCAGGCTCGAAAGAGTTTTATTTTTAGAACTTACGTTATAATGCACATATTTTTTAACTTGGATATGCACAAACACTAGGATCCGTAACACTCCATTCGGATTTAAGGTCGATTCTCACTATACATTCCGTATCAGCTACCTTCCGTTTCCCTTCCGTTTACATAAAATATTATAAAAAATATCTATACATCTGTGGCGGATTCATCTCACTTCAAACCAAACCAAATCTAAAAAATATAATAGATATTTTTGTAAAGACTGCTGGCGTTAATCCAATATTTTTAATATTGACAAAAAATTAAGGGAATTAAATTCTCTCCATTTTCATCTCTAAGTAACAAACCTCTACAACATACGGGGACAAAGTTAGAGGGCACCACAGTCACTTAAACGCAGTTTTTTATATTTTACCGGTGAAACCATTTTTTTACTATCGCAAAGTTTTTAAAAGTAAAGAGCATAAAAAAACTATCAAATTGAAGTGTATTTTTTTACGTTTTACTGTTTACGAGATATATTGCATTTATTTCCACAATGTGTATGCATTGTATGCAACTTTCATGAAATCAATCACGGTCGATAGGGTACTGCAAGTTACTTTTGCGGATTACGATGTTTAGTCGACATGAGGATCGTTATAACTATAACATATTCTCTGATCGTTTTGAGATTTTTTTAGTTGCGCTGCAGGTAGCGTTTTTGAGAAACTGAAAAAAAATTTGGGTTCTATTTTCTGGCTAAACACCAAATTTTATAGAACAAAAAATGAGGAGAATTCAATTCTCTACAATTTCATTTTTCAGTAGCGAAATTGTAAAACCTACCGGGACAAAGTTTTTACTCCAAACACGAAAAAATTGCTTATTACGTCAAAACCCTCGCATCTACATTGCCGAAACAGGTGAGCTGATCGACTAGTTAGTGCTGAACACAAAACACATATACAGAAGAAATGCAAGCGCCCTGTTAAATATTGGAAAGTGAAAATAATGTTTAAATTTGACACTGTTGACAAGCCTACTGCTACTAGCGCCCCCAATATCGCTTGTAGGAACTACGGACTATATTGTCACGTATGGCGGGAAGTTTAAAAAAATAAAAATTTCTTTAGTTATTTTTAATTATGACATACATAAAAACACAAAAGATACACATTTGTTTAAATAAATGTTTAATATCAATATTAAATATACAACAGAAATATAATTTCTCCACAAAAAAATTATAAAATTAAAAGAATAATCTTACAAGTACAGATCAAGAGACAAAATAATTTATATAACAAAACTGAAAAAAGCGGCGTCGTAGATGGCTTAGAAATGAAGATATAGATCATAATTTTGACAGTAAAATTATAGTAGGGCTGGCATTTTTGGTCTTGGGTGCCGAGTTTCGTGTGTGTCAATACACTTAGCAAAATGAGATGTACGGAATAAAGACAGAAAGCAAGTATTTTCCCAAGCGCATGACATATAGCGTCAGATTAAGTGGTTATGTAATAAATACTTCGTATTTTTGCATTCTCCGACTTACTAGATTGCCATAGCGATTCACTCCTATACATGTAAACGCCGACCCAAAGTCTCGCTTGTCAGCAGGGTATGGGAAATGTCATCGATCATCATTTTTAAGCCAACTGGACGATTATTTCAAACATACTATATAATTTCAATATCCTAAGTGGAAAGAAAAAAGATCACCTTTCTATTTTGTACTACGGTCCGTTTCTTCCGATGATTCATCTCATTCATATTTAGGTTATGATATTAAGGTATCCATAAAATATATATTTTACTATCGGTCCTGGGATGAAAAAACATAAAATTCAGTTTGATTTGATTCCCTATCAGTTGATTGTTACCTAAATCAGGTGAATGACAATGAGCATATGAAGATGAAAAAAAGTTCAAAATAGTACACATTATTTATCTGCACTTACCTACACATTAGTCCGAGGAGTTTTATCAAAAACCTATATTTGCCAAATAATTATTGTATTAAATTTGCAAAGAAAAATGCAGCGTGTAAACAAAAGAAATAAAATGGCGACAAGTCAACGTCAACGACCCGACAAGCGACAAGGAGAAAAATGGTGTTCGAATGACAAATTATAGGTCACAAAAAATTGTTTGTCTCCTTTCGACGCACGCTTTAGAACGAAAAACAAGTGAACTCAATTACTGAAAGATCGTCAAGGTTTTATCTGTTACTCTTGTCAATAATTTATCGGTAAGGAAGTTCCCTAGAAAATCGCTTGTAGGCAAGTTTTGAACCATTGCCAGTTCTCCCATAAGAAGTGTCATCCAGCTTGTGCTGGAATGCGGACCAGAGGGACGGACACCACAATAGGCCGAACTGCAGCTGCGTCCTGGAATGCTCGCGCAGCATCCCGCGACATTGGCAGCGTTATATCTCGTAAACTATAAAACGTAAAAAAAGTTACATATCAATTTGGTAGGTTTTTTATGCTCTTTAATTTTAAAAACTTTGCGACAGTAAAAAAATGGTTTCTCCCGGAAAAATGCAAAAAATGCGTTTTAGTGATTTTGGCGCCCTCTAACTGTGTCCCCGTAGGTTTTAGAGGTTTGTTTCTTAGAAATTAAAATGTAGAGAATTTAATTCGCTTCATTTTTTATTCCAATCGAATCCAATTTTTTTTTTAATTTCTCAAATACGCGAGACGTCGGGGTGGAGGGATACGAACTGGCAAAGTATGAGAGCGGGGGTAATTTGATTGGTGCTAAAGGGGTGCTAGATTGAGTGTACTATTTCTTTAAAGAGCCAATTTAAACAAACAGGTATCGGTAACAATCACTCGGTCTTACAATGATTTAAAAAAATAATAACCCAATGAGTACTTGTTTATTTTTAATCCAATGAGATTTGTAACTAAATACTAATACGCCAGTTGCTTTAGCGTATGTATGTGTGATAGCTAAACCTGTTTAATCCTTGCACGGTTGATTACCTCGGGCATTTTTTATCATATTCCAAGATGTATCGTAATTGACTCTTATATAATATTGAAAAATAATAAAATGAAATAATACAGGAAGCATACAAAGTAGGTAGTTTTAATTTTAAATGCATGAAAGTTTAGTTATGGATATGAATTACAGATAAAAAAGTTTAATACAAAAAATATTTGACTAGACTGTTATTGGATTTATTATAATTTTCTATTAATATTCATAAATATATATGGCATGATATTGAACTTGTTATTAAGCAGTATTTAATTAACTATTATATTTATTATTAATTTATTTTTAATTATTATTATGTAGTTAAATTGTATTTAAAAAAGTCTAAAGCTGGACATTATTGAGGTAGTTTTGATTCTTTCTATTCATTATACTTTTTGGGGTGCAGAATTCGAATTTGGTAACAGAATTTCGTAACAGAACAAACAATCAACGTTTCCTAAAAACCTCTTTAAGTATTCAAAATTAAAGTAATTGATAAGTTTTTACATTTTTCTCTAACAAACTGTCAGGTTTTTTGAAGCTTGATTTTCATGCGTCCGTTATCCGTTGATGCAGTGCCTTCTATTAAAAGATCAGCCTACGGGCGGACTTTTGTTTACTTCATCAGCTGTACATACTTAGATATTGGGTTAGATTCCGTTTCATATTTTGTCGGTTGATTTTTGGTTTTAACTCTTTGATTTTTGGTATTATTTATTATTGTAGTGCAAAAAACTAATTATTTTGGTGTTGAAGTGACATAAACTACTACCAGATATATGGTCACTCTCGGTTTCGCATAAAAAAAATAGAAAAATTGAAAAATTACACGTTGTGTAAGTGATTTAACCTAAAAGTGCCCATACATTTTTTACTCATCGTGATTTTTGTGTGTGTTTTTTAAGACTCTAACAATTCATCAATAAAGCTTAAGTGGAGTGTGTTTTTGTGCTATGCCTCATCTTTGTTGTGTTCCTGGTGGAAAGGATAGTTATACTAGGCAGCCTAAAGTGTCCGGAAGAGCAAGAAAAATGGGTACGAGTTATAAATCAAGAGAATTCTATTGAAAATATCTTTAATAAATTTAAAAATAATATTCTCCCATGATAGTATTAATGAAAACTGGACAATTATGTTTATTTTATTCATATTGTGGAATCTCCATTCCAAGTGTTGTTGGTGCAGCTTTGATAGATTCAAACACGTAAGATAAACATGTCAGTAGGTATTATGATCTAGGGAAAAATAAAGAATATGTGTATTAAAGATCATGAAAAAGATTATTATTTTGAGTTCAAATTTTAAAAAAGATTTTTCTAAAGACAAGACTGATACAGTTTAAAAGAAGAATGTGTTTTTGTTTGATAATATATAATGTATGTCAAGCATAACATATATTTGTTCAGTAATTTTTAATGAATAGTGTTGATTATTTATAATACCAAATAAATATCAAATATTTTAAGTGATGGCTGAATACAATGTGAATAAAATAACAATAAAATTGGTATATTTGCATAATACAAAATTAAGTTTTAAGAATAAAGGTATTACTAAAAATACTAAGAAATTCATATTTCTTTGTTTTAATTGGTCTAATGTTATTTACATTTTACGTAAGAATTATACCGTATCATCGAAAAAAATCGGCGTCTAGTTGGCTTGGAAATGAACATCGATGACATTCCCTAAATAACTGTACACATAAAATAATTACTAGAATTTTACAATCTTGGAAAATTTGATATTCTTAAAAACCTAAATTTTTTGATTTTCTTGGAATTTAGGTTCGGGAAAAACGCTGATTGATTTTTCATTTAGTTTTTCATTATTTTTATTTGGTTTAAAAAAAAAACGGTTCGGCTAACATTATAGCCTCCATCAGTGTTGTGTCATATGAAAAAAATAGTGTCGAATATAATCCAAAAATTGCATATAAAATATTCACACCACGCACATAATGTTTACTGCGTACTCCATAGTCAATGTAGATAATTTTAGTGTTAAGAATAATAATTTTAAAAAATATGTGGTCATCTTTTGATAAGTTTATATTAGTTTATTAATTGCAGTAAACATTATGAGGTGTGAATTATATTGTATATGTAATTTTTGGATTATATTCGACACTATTTTTCTCATATGACACAACGTGAAAATATAGTTAGCCGAAACGTTTTTTTTAAACCAAATAAAATAATGAAAAACAAATGAAAAATCAATCAGCGTTTTTCCCAACCTAAAATCCAAGAAAATCAAAAATTTTAGAATAATTTAACATATAAAATACCAGCGATCTTCATTTCATAGCCATCGCTGACGCCTTTTTTAGATAATATTGTATTATTTGTAAATATAATTTTTCGAACATTGATACTTGCAAAATATACATATAAATTTTGTGAATGCAAATAATAATACATCACTATTAGTAGATATTAAATGTTTTTTGTTAAATTAGATCGATTTTCAAACCCCAAAATTTAAAATATATTTTACATTTTACCCATTATCTTATATTACCTATACATTATTTGTACATTGTAAAACATTTGCTGCATTTGTATGGTTCATAGTTTATTTGCCAAAGTATTTATTACTATAAATAGGTATATATGTTGTAGTTATTAACTGTATATTATATATATTTCATTTAAACTATATCATTTTTAAAATACAAACCAAAAATCTGAGGAATAATTATGTTTTCCATGTATTCTACAACATATTTATTAATCCGTTATATCTAACTAGCGTGACGTCATAAATCTCGCCCATAGGCTGATCTTTTAATAGAAGGCACTGGTTGATGCGATGGTCCGACAGCCGGCGCGGCGGGGCCGGCGCTCTGATTGGTCATAGCATTTTCGCGCCATTTTTCATCCGTAAATGTTTTACTTCCGTCAGCCGTCAGTCCGTTTACAGCCCGTCAACGGAGAAAGATCGTACGATAACGGACGTTTTGACACCTTTTTGATAGTTTTAATCTACCCTTAATAAAAATATAATAGTCCAAGAGCTAGCAACATCGGGAAAACGAGGATTTTAAAAAAGCTGGTTCTTTAATACAGGGTGAGTTTCCTACGATGTTCTCTATGGGTATCTCGGAAACTACTGGAGATAGAGAGTCGGTTAAACGGGGAAAGAATTGCAGTTTTGTAGGGTCATAAATATGCGCCTTTCAGATTTATGAAAAAGTTCATGGCTTACTAGATATTTTGAAAAAAACAAATTTCGGCTATTTTAAAAATTGTCCCTAATTCTATTATAAGCTATTTTAGACAAAAAGTTTTCAGATAAAAGTTGTAGATAATCACATCCTTAATGAGATCGTGTCCTTTGTTTTTTTCTAAAGCCTGTCATTTTTGACATATCACACAAACATATGTTTTTTTAAACGGAAACCATAGTTGGCCATGACTTCATAAAAAGCGGCATTTTTTAAGCTTTTTAGCGATATAAGTTATAATATGTTTTCTTCGAAAAATTACTGAGTTATAGCCAATTTTTATCATTTTTAAACAATTTCACTTAGTTAGCCATGGAAACAAGTTCAATCGCCGTTACTCTCAGAAATGTGAAGCTGTCACATTCAAACTTTGTAAATTAAAATAAACAAAAATTGTAAATATGAATTTCTCAAATGAAGAAAAGCGTGTAGGTACTCGCGCATCAATAGAGTGTTTCCAAAATGACTTTCATTATGCCCCCCCCCCCGCATAATGAAAGAAATGTTAAAAATTAAGACATCCTTAATGAGATTGTGTCCTCCGTTTTTTTCTAAAGCCTGTCATTTTTGACATTTGACATAAACATATGTTTTTTTAAATGGAAACCATAGTTGGCCATGACTTTATAAAAAGTGCCATTTTTTAAGCTTTTCAGCGATATAAGCTATAATATGTTTTCTTCGAAAAATTATCGAGTTATAGCCAATTCTTATCATTTTCACAGCCATGGAAACAATCGTCTTTGCTCTTATAAATGTGAAGCTGCCACATCCAAACTTTGTAAATTAAAGTAAACAAAAATTGTAAATATGAATTTTTGAAATGACGAAAAGCGTGTAAGATTATTGGTACAACTTTTCTTGACCATACATTTTCGAGGATACGTTGACCGGTGAATGTTATGTTTTTTAAAGAACGATTTTCAAGACTTGTTAGAAAAGTTAAATTTAGTTATAGCCAATTCTTATCTTTCTTGACTAATTTCACTTAGATTGCATGGCATTCTTATTCTTTTGTGATTTATAACTTATTAAAAGTCAGAATATATTACTAAACGGTTCTTTAGAATTTACATTACACAAACTAAAACTTAAAAAAATAATATCGCTGCAGTCACTGCATACACTTTAAGTTATTTTAGAAATGTTCGGAAAAATCCGCCATTTTTTGAGTTACATCTTTTTAAAACTGAATTCTTACCTATTCTCACAAAAGGACCGGTTGACTTAATTAAACTTCTCTCGTACCGCCACTTCGAGTGCCTCTCTTAATTCATAAATTCTTTTGTAAACCTTATTTTTAACCATACCGCATAGAAAAAAATAAAATGGATAGGTCAGGTGATCGAGGAGGCCCATGCAATTAGTCCATTTCTTCCTATCCCTGAGTTTATATTATTATGATATCAATAATTTTAACATTTCTTTCACGCTTGCGGGGGGGGGCATAATGAAATTCATTTTGGAAACACTTATTGATATTTTAATTTACAAAGCTTTGAATGTGACAGCTTCACATTTCTTCATTTGAGAAATTCATATTTACAATTTTTGTTTATTTTAATTTACAAAGTTTGAATGTGACAGCTTCACATTTCTGAGAGTAACGGCGATTGAACTTGGTTCCATGGCTAACTAAGTGAAATTGTTTAAAAATGATAAAAATTGGCTATAACTCAGTAATTTTTCGAAGAAAACATATTATAGCGTATATCGCTAAAAAGCTTAAAAATGCAGCTTTTTATGAAGTCATGGCCAACTATGGTTTCCATTTAAAAAAACATATGTTTGTGTGATATGTCAAAAATGACAGGCTTTAGAAAAAAACAGAGGACACGATCTTATTAAGGATGTGATTATCTACAACTTTTATCTGAAAACTTTTTGTCTAAAATAGCTTATAATAGAATTAGGGACAATTTTTAAAATAGCCGAAATTTGTTTTTTTCAAAATATCTAGTAAGCCATGAACTTTTTCATAAATCTGAAAGGCGCATATTTATGACCCCACAAAACTGCAATTCTTTCCCCATTTAACCGACTCTCTATCTCCAGTAGTTTCCAAGATACCCATAGAGAACATCGTAGGAAACTCACCCTGTATATCTTTTGCTATGCTCTTCTGACCAAAGAGCGGGCCGTCTGGCTGCCGGTAGACTATTGTAGTTTACTACTGCGCATCACATATGTACAAGGTATCCCATTTTCCTGTGTTTTATAGGATTTCTCGTTTGTGAGTAGAGAGGCAATGATGCGACTTTCACAATATATTGCATTAAATATGTTACACATAGGTTTAACCTCCTTAGTTCCTGAAATACATGGCAAATTTGTGCTGCGCAGTAGTGAAGAGATGTTGAATACAGATATGGGGATGCGCAGTAGTAAACGCAACGTCTACCGGTCGCCAGACGGTCTGCATTCTGTTCAGGAGAGCATAACAAAAGATATATTAAAGAACCAGCTTTCTTAAAAGTCTCTCTCGAAAACGTTGCTAGCTCTTAGAATATAAGTAAAACAGCGAAATCGTTATGAAAAAGAAGATATAAAATGACACGAATCACCAATAAATCGTATATACGATAAACGGAGGCATGAAAATGCAATAATGATCTAATAATGATTATTTTCTAACCAATCGAGTCGTTACTCTTTTACTATACTTGTATTCACGTAAAACTTCCCAATATGGCCGACTTCAGAATGGAAGGCTTGAAAACCAAAAATACCTAGATTCAAATCCATAGCTCAAATCGATTCTTCCAACCTTCCTTGCATTTCTTCTGTGGTAGATTATTCTGATCGACGATCGACGCTGCGGCCCGTGTTTGTGATTTTGAATATTTGTGTTTTGAGTTTTCTATTTGATTTTGTTCTGTGTTCTTTAATTTAGCTTGTAGTTCTTGTTATATAGTTATCGTTTTGTGTTTGTGTTGTTTGTATTTTTATAGTATTCGGTAGTTTAATAATATGGCCAGTACAAGCTTTTTTTTTAAAGGTAAGATCATAACCTATAACGCATCTCTGTTAGTTTTATTTAATTTAATATTTTTAGAAACATTTAGCAATAATCCGTTGCCAAATATTTCGGATAGTGATAATGAAAATCAAATGGATCAGGTATAAATAGTTTTAAGTGAAGCATTAATCATAAACAAAGTGATGACATTGTAATCACCTTTAAGAATGATGTTTTGTTTATATATAAATAATCTTCACTGCTCAAGAACTCAGGAATAGCCAGGAAGATATTCAAAATGTGTAAAGCACTTAATTTTTTTTAGGAAGCTATGTCTCATCCACAAATTTGTGGGAATAAACTAGCCCAGATATTTGTAAAAAATGTCTACAATTATTTTGTGAAGAATTTTCTCATATAAGTCCCCTTCAGGTTTGTAATTGTCATATTTTTAGGATATGTAGATTAAAACTTATATTTCAGGAAACAGCACGGGCTTTACAAATTAGCTGCAAGTCAGTTTCGAAATATAAAGAAGGTCCAAAAGACGAGTTAGTTGGGAAGACTTTAAGACAGAAGAAGAAATTGAAGACAGCTAATGTTGGGAATGGCACCAAAGATTTCAAAACTGCGTAATTTTCTAACCAATCGAGTCGTTACTATTTTACTATTTACCTTTGTGTACTGTATTTTGTGTACTTTTATTTTTAATACAGATGCTATTTCCAAAACGTTTATAATTATGGAATTATAGACAAAATAAAAGGAAAATATAAACAAGAAAATAATTTAGAATAGACGTAAAATAAACACATTCTCTTCTGAGACATCCTGTGTACGTAGTGCTCAAGAACACGAATAGATATCACTTTACATTAAATGTAACAAATTTTATTCTACTCGTACAAATTTTGTTTCGTTTACTATAAATATTAGACATCGCCATTCTAAATTACCGAATTATATAAAATGTATTAATATTATTTTACTAAAAGAAAAGGTGGATCATAAAAGCGGGAATTATGTTCATTGATATTTAGATATTTTCGAAGACGTTTCAGTTGTTCCTTGACGATCAGCCTAAGAGCGCTTTCACACACATCGGCAAAATTGGTGCCGGTGCCGGAACTAAAGCCGATTGCAATATAAATAAATTAGCTTCTTCACATACCGGGTGCGTCTCAAAACTGGCTCACCCCTATAACTTTTTTATTTTTTTAATTAAAAAAACGAGATTTGGTATGTTAGTATATGACATAAATTAGGATTGATTGACGTATTGAATTGTTTTCGGTCACTTCCTGTTTCACCGGAAATGACTACAACTTTTGATTTTTAAATGGCGCCCTCGGTATTTTTTTACTTTATTCGATAGAAAATAACACTCTGAATGGAATGATATATCATATGTCAACTTTTGACATTTTCGCATATGGTTTATTTGAAATTATAACTTGCGGTTGGTGATGAAAATTTGACTCGAAATACCAAGTGTGTAGTATCAAATTATTCGTAAAAAAATGCCTTTTCCAAATATGCTAATGAGCCGCCCTCATTCCATTTGAAAAAATTGAGATATGATTAAAAATACGATATGAGCATTTTCTAACTGGCCAGGACAAGATATCTACTAAAAACATTAGACGATCAAATCTATTTTTCCAAGGCTCCTTAATTAAGAATTAGTGTATTTAACATAGCCATGGTACTCTAGATTGAATTTTAAAATACGATTATTTATTAAGCGAGAATGTCAAAAGTTGACTATGATATGTCATTCTATTCAGAATGTCATTTTCTATCAAATAAAATAAAAAAATACCAAGGGTGCCATTTAAAAACTAAAAGTTGTGGTTATTTCCGGTGAAACAGGAAGTGACCAAGAACAATTGAATACGTCAACCAATCCTAATTTATGTCATATACTAACATACCAAATCTCCTTTTTTTATCTGAAAAAATAAAAAGTTATAGGGGGGTGAGCCACTTTTCGAGAACGAACAATTTGTTCTTTTAATATCTCCGGTTCTCTAGAAGGTAGAAAGTTGCGGTTTGCGCTGATATTTTGGAAATGTTGTGCTCTATTTAACTGTGTAAAGAGAAGTATAGCCTCCCTTTTAATTTTTTTATGCAAAAGCGCAATATCTGTTATGATGTCAAATAGCGCCCTCTAGCTACCACGAAAAAAATTACGGAAACAAACTTTATACTCGGAATCATTAAGGAAGAAAAGCTCTTTTAAACGAGCCCTAGTTTGTTTAAATCGGGTAACCCAAACCAGAGTTACCCTTATTTTAATAAAAGCAAGTTTAACCTTCCCCCACCACTTTATTTTATGAGATAGAGCAAAATACTCTATATCAAAAATATTACAAATTTCTCGATGTTCACAAAAGTAATATTTTAAAAACAAAAAATAAATAAATTTTAATAAAAACCCTGTTTTCTAATTGGCTATCAGAGAAGCGCCCCCTAGCGGACATTGTTCGAACTTGAAAATAATTTCCAGCCATTTCTCTTGGTCGATTTACTTATTAGATTTTTTTCCCAAAGTTATACGATAAGTAGTTTCTGAGATACAGCCCATTCTTAGTTGGGCGCCCATTCTTAGTTGGCCACCCGGTACATTGCCCTATATCGTAACCCGAATCAAACGTTTACCTTCATTTTTAAAAAGTCTAATAACTTGGAGACTAAACTTTCCATATAATTTTTTTGGCAATGATTGATGTTTAAATATGATATTATAATTTTGGTCAATATATTAATTTAATAGATATTTTTTATTTTATTATTTTTTATAAAAAATGTAAGCTTTTTTTTTCATATTTATTTAATTGGATTATGTCCTCTGATGTGAATTTTAAGTTAGTATATATTTTTTCTGCGCTTGTGTTCATTTATATTCATGTTTCGGTTGATGTTAATTTTCTCATTACTTAATAATTTGATATTATTTTCATTAAAATCTCAATTTTTATCGATTTTACTTTTGAAACCCATTCCTTGCTTCCTATGACGAACTGCGCCATCATTGCACAAAAATTAGCTAGTACCGAAAATACCAAAAAACGCTAAATCCCGATTCCTTATAGAAGCATAATACGGAAATTACCAGTTCCGGAATACAGCTCCGGTTCCGAAAACCCTAGTCTACATGTTCGTAATTCCTTGTTTCAGATTGCAGAAAATGACTTCAACCTCATCATCTACACTAGACGATCTTCCAAAACAATTTGTGGCCGCCATGCGTACCCTCTTCGACATCATGGACGACAAACTGACAGGTTTCGTGAATATCGCCGACATCGAGGCGAGGTGGCAAGATGACGGGTCCAAGGGACTCCCGAAAGGTGTTTTGGAAAGCCTGAGGAAAGTCACGCCGCCCAATGGGCTGCTGAGCTTCGAAAGGTTTTGTGCTGGACTGAAAATTTGCTTGTTGAGGAATCAGGTTGAAAGACGGAACGATGGAAACATGAAAGGACAAGAAATAGGAAAGGTATGATAACAAAGATTGCTAAAGCCGTGAACTTATAATTTATAGTTTCTAGGTCTCTCTTATTACACTCAGATGCAAAAAAAACGCAACGGAGAAATTTTTAGTCAAATTTAAAGTGTTATATATTTGTTATTTTTAGCCCTATTTTCATGAATTTTTTAGCAAGCTGTATAGGTATAATTATCAACTGTAATTCGTAAACTCAGTTTTTTTATAATCTTTAATATTTGGCATATTATGCAGGGTTAATCGAGGGGTTGTTTTTTACCTTAAATTTAAAACACCCTGTGCAATAATTGCGTGTGTAAACTTTCCTAAAATATAATTTTACGGTTAAAACCATCAGTCCTGAACATTTTGTTTTTTGATTCATGTCAGTACATGCTGTGGTTAATTTTTAAGAGCGAAATGAATTGATCACGATCAATTTGCAATTTTTCAATTATCATTACCTACTTTTTGATGTAATTTTTTAATATGACGGGATGGTTTTGGTGACTATTGTCGTAACGTCATATTGCGCTGCATTGGATACTCTATACTAAATTTAAAAAACGTTAAAAACTAACGATACAGTCCGGGTTTAAGGATATTAAAGAAAAAATCTGTAATACTCAAGTACAGAAACAGAAAACGAAAATTGTAAAAAATACCCTAATACTTTGTATTACCTACCTAGGTTGCTATAACTGCCTGTAGATGTCCGTTCATAATGTAAGGCTGCATATATCACATTGCTTTATGTTTTCCAATTCTTCTTTAAGGACCAAGTGAAGTTCATTTAATGAAGCTGGTAGCGCTTCGCGACCTTTAACCCTTTTGCCAAGCATTTCCCAAACGTCGAATATGATAGGCAGTTCATAGTAGTGTATACTTCACAATATAATCACCAAAGCCGCCTTGTCATATTCAAAAATAACTTCAAACAGAAATGATAATTGAAAAAAATTGCAAATTGTTGGTAGCAAGTTCACTTCACTCTTAAAAATTAACCAAAGTATGTATTGACATGATCCAAAAAACAAAATGCTCAGAAGACATGGTTTTGCCCGTAAAATTATAATTTAGGAAAATTGACACGCAAAATTATTGCACAGGGTGTTTTAAAGTTAGGGTAAAAAAACAACCCCTCGAGTAACCCTGTATAATATGCCAAATACTAAAGTTTATAAAAAAAACTGAGTATAAGAATTAAAGTTGATATAATTATATACAGCTTGCTAAAAAATTTATAAAAATAGGGCTAAAAATAACAAAAATATAACACCCGTTGCGTTTTTTTGCATCGGAGTCTATTATTAAATTTTTGACATAGTATGGTGCATCGGAACTCGAGACGTAGGAAATCCCATGTTAATTTTGAAAAGGTCAGATATTATCTCCCCAGATGATTGTATACAAAAATTGTATTAGACTTTTTTGAAGAGGCGTTAAAGTTGTACTGTCGACTGTTGTCTAGAATTTTGTTTTATTTGGAATACTGATTTTTCCCTTGCACTTTGCCCTCTATTATGAGGCGCAGTATTTCGTATTTACCACCTCTCATCACATTTCTTTCCTTGATGGTGTTCAGTATCTCTTTTTGTTTCTGTATGCGCTGGAGTACTTCATCGTTGGTGATAATTTGTACGCATGAGATTCGCAGCATCCGTCTGTACACATACATTTCGAAGGGTTCTATTCTCTTTTCGGTCTGTGAATCCAGTGTCCAGCTTTCACATCCATAGAGTAACACAGAGAAGACGTAACATCTGGCCATTCGAATTCTGAGTTCAGCACTGAGGTATCGTCTTGTAAAAAATGATTTCATTCTCATGAAGATTTTTCTCGCTTGCTCGCTTGCTGACTCAATCACTCATACCACATACATCCACAATAATTCAGGGGATAATCGAAATATTTTTAACATAAAAACTTAATTAAACTATACTAATTAATAAAATGTTTACATAATTTTCCATTCAGAGCAAAACAATACCCCAAATGATTGTGAAATTCACGCCTCACAATACAAAACTGGTTAAGGGTAGAATCTTTAGCATTCCACAGAGGTGTCGTTATCGGTCCATCTAAATGTACCTATGTGTTTAATATGCTCATAAAGACGGTTTTGCAAGTGCTCTATAGGAAGAAGTAGGGTTTCATCGAGACGAGAAATCTCGTCTCGAAGGCAATTTCTCGCACTCGATTCGAGATTCTCGAAATTTCGAGTCTCGAAAATAAATAACTGATTTATTATTATTAAAAAATTGCCGCCGGGAGGCACGTATAGCCGCCCATACTAAAATATGTTAATAAAAAGGTGGCAGGCAGTTCTTTTAGTTTCAAAGTAAAGACATTTTTAAAAAAAAATTATCTAAAAAACTGCGACTTTGACTGATTTTGATGTTACTACAAATTTTGTTGCAAATATTATTCCTAATCTTAAATTGAAAACCGCGTTTCGCTAGCTACTGTAATTTTGGAGTTACGATTTTTTAAAATTTTTAACCCTCTCCCATACCCCCTTACCAACCCCCCACCCCCACCAAAAACTAATGGCCAGATTCTTGGGTGCCACAATATTTTTGAGCCAAATTTGGTTAAAATCGGTTTAGCGGTTTTTGAGTTATCGTGTTACAGACGGACAGACAGACAGACAGACACCACGAAAATATTTTGTATTTAGATCATTTATGACCCAAATAACTCATTTTGAGTGAAATTAAAAAAACTTTTTTTTACCGATCTTAATAGCCTACCATACCTATTGGTATGGTCGGCTAAAAATATCATGTTGTAAAGTCTGCACCAAAAGATAGGGTAAATTTTTTCTGTTAAAAAATTAAATTATAGAATACAGAGCTATTATAGGTATGGTATGAACTAAAAGCCGTGTGTAACAAAAAAAAACGCAGACTTTGGTTAGCGTTTTAAAAAGCGAAAATCAAAACGATTCCTTTATTTTTTAATTTAGTCTTTTATCCCATATGGGTTTAAAATTTACCTAGCTACCTACGAAAGTTTAAAATGTTTACTTCGTTGTGCAACAAATTGATTTTTGTTTACTCGAAACAGTCTTTTATTGAAAACTTTTTTTCTTCGACATTACTTAAATTCGTTTAGCTCAATAGGAGTTAATAGTGAAATTTATACAAAAATGGTGCCATAAGAACAAGAATATATTATATTTACCGCATTTCTTTATTCTGAAAAGACCGACTGATCGAACAGTTTTGGGGAAGTTATCTTTTGATTATTTGTAATAATTGTAAATAAAGAAATGTAAATTAGCATTGTACGAGAAAATATTTCCCAACATAGTTTTTTATTTCCATTTTTCTAGCCTTTTATGAGCTGTTGAGTTATTGCAGCATCTAAAGTTTTTCGAGATCGAGAAATCTCGAAAAAATTTCTCGATCTCGAAAAATCTCGAAGTCATTTTCTCGATCTCGTCTGGAAAAAAAAATCTCAGTCTCGTTTCGATCTCTTCTCGAAATCGAGACGAGACGAGACGAGACGAGAAATCTCAAATTTCGAGAATCTCGTGAAACCCTTGGAAGAAGTCGTTCGGCGAAAGATCCTGTGTAGTGGAGTAAAAACGATATAAAAATGTGTCAAAAAATTTTTTGGAGGTATAACTACATGATATCTATATAGGATTATTAGTTAGGGCTTTGTCCATGTAAAATGACTAATTACGACCTTTTTGGGGGGGTCAGAAATTTTTTATCCCGGAAAATGTCAAAAATCTGTCAAAAATCTATAACCATGTTTTTTTACCGTTCCTACGCGATAACTCCTAAACTAATCAACTTATTCACATACTTTTTTTTTTAATCGATTAATCGCCTATGTATTCTCAATATTGAGAATACATAGGCGATTATAACCATGTTTATAACCATGTTTTTTTACCGTTCCTACGCGATAACTCCTAAACTAATCAACTTATTCACATACTCTTTTTTTTAA
Source organism: Sitophilus oryzae (assembly GCF_002938485.1). NCBI lineage: Eukaryota > Metazoa > Arthropoda > Insecta > Coleoptera > Curculionidae > Sitophilus > Sitophilus oryzae. Next base: position 2,533,506 of record NW_022146324.1, on the reverse strand, counting down.
TCGATTAATCGCCTATGTATTCTCAATATTGAGACTATAATTGCCTATGTATTCTAAAAACATGGTTATACATTTTTGACAGATTTTTGACATTTTCCGGGATAAAAAATTTCTGACCCTCCCAAAAAGGTCGTAATTAGTCATTTCACATGCACAAAGCCCTAACCGATCATTTCATAAAGAGTTTATGTGGTTATACCCTCAAAAAAAAATTTTCGAGAAGGAAGCGACTTTTTTCAGTGATTTTACTCGACTAGTGGTTTTTTCCTACTGTATCTCCAATAAAAGGGGAGTCAATGATTTTCTTTCTTTCTTCTTTTTTTTTCTTTTCTTCACCATAAAGAATATTCAAGTCATTGTTATTTCCTTCCTGTTCAATTATTTTTGTCTTCACATTTCCATGTGCTTAATTACTTTAGTGCCTTTAGTTTCAAACTTCCGGTTTATTCTTTAAACTATTGTTACGGATTCCGTGGGTCCACTAATTTAAACTCACGATAAAATACTTAACGAATTTATTTTCTCACTTTATACACAATTACTAACTTATAACACACAACAAACTAACTATTTATAAGATTCCTTCACCAAATTGTCCGATTTTCAATTTCCACGCGGTATTTTCAAATTTTTGTAATTTGACAATGACACAATGATATTTTCGCTGGTATTTTAATTGTAGCTTTCTCTGTGCAGTATTATAAATTTTACTAATTTGAATGGAGATTTTTGCAAATAACTTTTAAATGGCTATTCCAAATGAAACGAAATTCTACACAAAAGTACATCTTTAACGCCTCTTCAAATAAGTGTGATACTTTTGCATTAAAACATCTGGGGAGATAATATCACCTTTTCAAAATTTACATGGGATTTCCTATGTCCCGTGTTCCGATGCACCACACGGTATATCAAGGTAAAGTAAAGAATTTTAAATTACCATATCGTTTTTCCTATCAGTGCTAATTTGGAGAACGATATTAACGCTGATTTCAAACCACAATCATCAACTTAGCGAGTGTGTAAATTTACTCTTTATTCACATACTGCTGGACCTGTTACTAAAAGTATTTTGGACTTCCATTGTCTATAATTATTTTAACTTACACATTACACAGTGTTTCGGGTTCAGGTGTAAACTAATTTAATTCCTAAAAGTTGAATGCAGTCAGGCGTGAGGTTGTCCACTGAGAATGCCTTATTAGAGGTTGTCAAATTGTCGAGATTCTTCTATACTTGAAAATGCTAAAGATGTTATTATTGTTTGTTACAAAAACCGATTCCTTAAATTTACGCTTTTTTCAATGAAGTTACCTGTAAACAACCTGGGCTTCTGACCATTTTATGCTATCTTGCTTGGACTTCAATGCCAGACTTCATTGTTTCAACACTTTGTGTATGTTTTTATGCTCATTAAGTTGTACATTTAGAGGACGTTTTGTCTCTCCAAATAAGGCTCATCGCATTTACAGGGTACCTGGTAGAAGCACTCTTTCTCAGGTTCCATTGTTTCTTGTTTTGTATTTTTATTAAGACACATCTTAGGCTATTGGTCTGATCTTTTTGAAGAAGAGCAAGAGTATCTTTCTCAGGTTGACGAACCAATGAGCCTGTCTCACAATTTGATATAATATTCTTCTAAACCCTTCTGAAGCAAATCCCTTATATAAGATAAGATAAGATATTAAGGGATGTTTTTTTTACATCAATGAATGATCGTTATCTTTTTAGGCTTTAAAACTTTTGAGATATATCATCAATACAGGGTAAATTAAATTTTTCATTATTTAAACATATTTTCCTCAAAAGATTAAGGAATAAAATTTTTAATAAAAAAATCCAAAAATACTTGCACAGATTACAAATTCGAAAATGACCATTCAGATCTCGGAAACTGCAAGAAATTGAAAGTATTAGAAGAAGGAATAAAATAACATTTTGAAAATTAAAAAATCCGAGCAATTCCGAAGGAAAAAAACTAAGAAATTGAAAAATCGTTCTTATTTTTTTCTGACTTTATTTGAAGATTAACTTTAAAACAAAAAATGCCACTTCATCATTGTGACTTTTTTCTCTTTATGAGAGAGACTATCATCACCGTTTTTTTTTCAATACTGGATTTTTCATTTTATTTTTAAACTTGCCAAAACACTTATAATAATGAAATTCTGATAAAAGGCAATGTTTTAGAGTTTAGAGAGAGACGGGTATACGGATAACTTTGAATATGTGTATGTAAAAAACAAGCAACATTTTAACAGTTGTGGTTCTGATAATTAGGTTACTTTAAAGTATGTGATCTACGGAATTCATATACTATGGACATTTCTTAAAAATTAAATTTTACATCGATTTTCGCCATTACTTGGAATAGGTTGGTGACAATTCGCAAAATATTTAATTATTTCCTTTTACAAACATAAAGGACCGAATATATTCCAAGTCGTTTCCGTTACACTTATACTAAAGCCTTATTCGACACGCCTTCCAGTCACAGAGGAAAAAGGAAATTACAATTTTACATTTAGTTCAGTAAGAAAAATCGGCGATTAAGCCAAGCCTAATACGCCTTTTCTCCATCTACGAAGATATAAACCTACTTTCCCTTTGTCAAATTAAGACCTTTAAAAATCAGCGAATATCAAAAGAAATTACGATTTAACGGATGTGGACAAAAGTTTTATTAGATTAGAAATTTAGCAGAGTGAGGCATATACAGGGTGGTCCGAACTGTATTCCGGAAACTTCGGCAACATGTTCTTTAGATAAAAATAAGTAAAAAAGTTCGTATAAATGTATGTCTTAAAATGCTTACTTTCAGAGATACAGGGTGCAGAAGTTTTATTTCAATTTTTTCTAAATAATTTCTGAACATAGACAAACAAATAAAAAGAGACTGACAATTCCTATGGTAAAGAGTGGGACCGCGTTCCCGTAGCGCAACTCAGAATAACAATTTTGAAACCAATTAGCAGGACCATGGCGGGACCTACGTCTTTATTGCTATCTTTCTTTATTATGTGTGCTTTATATGAAAAAGAAACAGATAGGTATAAAACGTATCGTAAGACATTATAGCACATTCTGGCTGGCGGAAAATTTAAAAAATTTAAATTAGCCATTATTAGTAGTATTCTTTCATTTTGAAACTGAAAATTTTCACTTAAACTGATTTATTCCCTATACCACGTAAAGGGAACGTGGTGTAGGGAATAAAACAGTTAAGTGAGAATTTGCAGTTATTCTCAGAACGAAAGAATACTACTATTATAAGGAAAATTATAAAAAAAGCAAAAATTGTACTGTTTGATAAACATATTTATTTATACATAAAAATAAATAAACTTTTTATAATACAATAACAAAAAATATTTCACCCACGGTTTATTCCACCCACCTACCAATTTTAAATGCAGAAGAACTGACTGTTGCAGGAAACGATCGGCCAATTTTTTTAAAGGGCATTAAAAATCTCATTTTCGAAAAAAACTGCCTAATTGCAATAACAAAGTGAATATTCAAGCGAAGAAGACTTTACGAGAATCATGATCCTAAAACAAAAGTAAAATAGGTATATTAATAAAGTTTCTGGTTACTATAAACCAGCTATAAACTACCTACCCAAAAGAGGGGTAAATATTTTTGACACTACTACTTCTACTTTTTTCTTAATAAGATGATAAATATAACTACTTACTTTTATTCTACCGGGTGTCTTTAACATATCTATCAGAGAAAGGGTGCACCAATACATATAAAAAATAGATGATACTGGCTCCTGCAGCAAATAAAATAACAAATAGCATAACCTAAAATTATAAGTAACAAAATATAAATACCTATATGGAACAAAGGAATTTGTTCCTTATCCATATTCATAAGTCAATAAAATGGAGAGTTTAAAGAAAAGGTAAATCACCAAAAGAAAAATTAACAAACATGACGAATTATCATGATGTGGTCATCTTGGTCAGAGTCTTGGTTGTCATGATGACGAAAACGTAAGGCGATTGTTCTAATTTCTATTTAGAAATTACGTTTTATATGGCTGCTTCTTTCTCTCTTGTTATATTAGAATGAGATAGTGGGCCTAATAGACGCAATGCGCAGATCAACATAAATAAAACGAAATTTTGCGTTCTGAGTTGCGCTACGGGAACGTTGTCCCTCTCTTTGCCATTTAATTTGCCAGTCTCTTTTTATTTGTTTGTCTATGTTTCTGAGTAACATCAATATTTGGATGAAAATTGGTGTCTTTTTTGACATGAGAAATTTGATTTTGGTGTCAATATGACGCCTAGTAGTAGAAGGCGCCACCTACATGTGTTTTAACTGTTTTGAAGCGTAATAACCTTTTGTCCGTACCTGTATAAAACTACCGAGCGAAAAATATACATCTCTGTGACTTTTTACGTAAAAAATATCTCTTTGTAAAAATCGCTACGAGCAACCCTTCTTAAGATATTTAGAATGGAAATACACAATACATGTCATTAGTAATAAAACAGTTTCTGTTGAACTTTTGGCACAAAAACATTTCAAATTTATGATTTCAGTCTAATAACTATTTAGTTAACATGTTAATTTATGTCAATGATGACAGGTATTGCTAATTTCGATTCCAAATATCTCGAAAACCATTACTCGTAGCGATTTTTACCAAGAGACCTTTTTCACGTAAAAAACGTCGTAAATGTATATTTTTTACTCAGTAGTTTTATACAGGTACGGACGAAAAGTTATTACTCTTCAAACAAGTTAAAAAATATGTAGGTGGCGCCCTCTACTAGTAGGAGTCATATTGACATCAAAATCAAATTTCTCATGTCAAAAAATTCGCAGATACCAATTTTCATCCAAATATTGACGTTACTTCAGAAATTATTTGGAAAAAATCGAAATAAAAATGAAATTTCCACACCCTGTATCTCCGAAACTAAGCATTTTAGGACATACATTTATACAAACTTTTTTAATTATTTTTATCTGCAGAATATGCTGCCGAAGTTTCCGGAATACAGTTCGGCCCACCCTGTATATCTTTCGCTATAATACCACTCTATACATAATGATGGAATAATACCGGTAATTTATAAATCGATAATATTACCGGTAATATTACGTAATATTATTTTTTTTGCAGTTAAAATCTGTAAAAGCAAAAAGAGAACATAACGTTTTTTAAACTAGTTAGAGTCATAGTGGTCTATGTTAAGCTAGTATCACACGATGTGGTACACACCTTCCTACGTTGGATACACGAAAATTTGCTACACCGTTTTGGAGGCACACATGTTAATTGCAATATTGTCGAAACCTGTGTGCTAAATGCCAAATGTTGGTTACAACATTGGAACTACCGTTGGACGCATCGTGTAGAACCGGCTTTACAATACGTAATAGAGTGGATAATGGTAAATCATCCTCTATAGTAGAGTCACCTCTATTATTAGAGCCTAACCTACACTTCGAAATAGATATCTTCTTCTTACATTTCTTTCTCAGCCGCTTCTACCATTTTTGGATGTTCTTCTCCATTTAGTTAATTATTATTATGGGCAATATAAGTAAGTTTTTCGGCCCTTCCCACGATAAATCTGTTTCTTCTTGGTCGATGAACAAATCCATAGCATCATCAGCAGATGATTAAAAACTTTTTTAATTAAAATTAAAAACTAATTTTAATTCAGTTTTTAATCATCTGCTGATGATGCTAACATGGTTAGCGAAACGCGCGTCCAGTCTGTGACCAAAGTGTTTTGGTGTATTGTGGTGATTTAGTGTTTTTATTTTGCTGTATAACACCAAAGGTGTAATGAGAAACACCTCAACTGTAATGAGTGTTTAGTATCCAAAAAACTTTTTAGACAAGAAACAAAGCATTCCCATCCTGTTTTCACTTTCACCAAAAAAAAAAGGAAAATAATGGAGCGGGAAAAAAGCAATATTTCCAACGATACCGATCTTGTAATATTACGTAATAATACTAAAATTACCGGTAATATTACCATTTACATCACTAGGTATAAATGACAAGCAAGCACTAAATAAAGGGACATATTTTTTATTTATTATTGTTTACAGTTTACAGCTAAAATATTCTTTTCCATAATAAAATTCATATCCATAATATTCTATAAAAAAAGAGAGGTTGGTAGAAGAAAACTAGACAGACGCTATACATATTTAGATTCAGGATGTCGTTTTACATAAGAATCAGCAAGAATGGTACCAGGGCTCGAAAGACCCTTATTTGCATGAACACTACAAACAGAGTAAAAGAATGTAAACAAAAGCAAGAAGATAAAGATTCAAATAACAGAATATAAAAACAATACCGTACGAAAACCCGTTATAAAATATATTTAAATAAAATTGTTCTCGTCTTTTCCATTGGACATTTCTATTCATTTCTAAACCACTTATAGCTACGTGCAGTACCTATTTGATATTATTACATATGCGTTGTTCAAAACACGGTACGACACGCACCTAGTTTAATGAATGGGTTACTAGTGGTTGTTCATTCGTGGCCTGTGCTGAAACTGAAAAATTACCATATAATAGCGAACAGCGTTGTTCTTATTGAAATCACGCCGACATTGTTGCTCTGCGTTGCTGTCATGTCGCAACAACGGTTTTACGAGTTACCACTTTGAATTTAATGAGGTGTGATCGAGTTTAGTTGGAAATGTGACTATAATAATGATAAAATGCAAACGAATTATAGATGTTAATTAAAAAGGAATTAACCGAAATTATAAAACGAAACTTCGGTTAAACGAAATTTTACCTATGATGACAGTATACGCAAGTTTAACAACGTCAGTGCTGGACTAATAGGATCCCAGTTCTAGATCCAAATACCGTATGATCGAAAAAAAAACGGCTTCCAGTTGGCACGGAAATGACGATCGATGACATTTCTCATATAAATTTACATATAAAATGACAGCGATTTTCATTTCATAGCCTTTGCCGACGCCGTTTTTATTCGATCATACAGTATATTTAATCCAAATATTGCTGATTTACTGTAAAAATTCAGGATATCAGTATACAGGGTGGCGCTTCTCATACATAAATTCTTGCTTTGCTTTATCATCACCATTACAAATTCGACGCGAACGAAGTCGCGGGTACACGCTGGTAACCCCTATAGATTAATTATTAATATTAATAATTATGAAGTGAATATAGTGTGAAGAAAATAATCCAATATTGATAATCCAACACACATAACAAAAAACATCTCGATATAGTCGTTATAATTTTTGTAAAGAGACGCAGACACACACATTGAAGTGGATTTTACAATACTGCATTGTTGTAAAATCCTAAAATGTAAGGAGCATATGCCTAAAATAATGTAAGGATTTTGACATATTTCACATTTTATGAAAATGAAGAGTAAATTTTAAATTTGAATAGAATGCACACTGCATTCACCAACTAATAGAATCATATCAATTCTCAACAACAAGGATAAGTTTGCATTTTCGACAAATTTCTGAGAACCTTTTTCGTTTTAACTGCTACGAAATGACAACTAGTTATATTAAAGTTGGACTCATTAGACAGTTATGTTAAAGTTACGTCGGACTAGATTTTATCAAATAATAAAGATCTACTGACTAAATCATGTAAAAATGAAGATATCTCAGAAAATCTTTATTTGAGGGGTAACCAACCTTAATAGTATTTTGAAGAGACATGAATTTTTCATCGAATATCGGAATAATATAATGGGTGTTCCATATAAAATAAAAAGGTAACTTGCTCTTAAATGATACCAATGTTCAACATTAATTTTGACCACCCTGTATAAGTTTTTGGGTCAAGTTTTAATTTGATTTAAAGTATAATAGTTATTTTAACTACATATTAGGCTATACCGGGTGAATTCCTATTTAGGTAGCCTTTATTGTTATTTAAAAACTGATGTTCTTATTTTTAGAAAATGTTAAATATGTCAAATACCTTAGATTTTACTCATATACCTACTCCTGTAATAAAACTAATATTCATTTTTTTTCTAGAATCCGAAAATCAATTAATATACAGGGTGATCCATTACAAAAAACACAACTTTGATATGTAACTTTTTTTGGGGACACCCTGTAGAACTCTCTATATTTTTAAAAAGTGCTCTGAATTAACCTACATTGTGCTCACAAAGCTTAATTTCGATATAAACTACAGTCCTTCTTGGAACAACCTCGTCGTATGAGAGGCGCCACCCTGTACATATTTCATTAAGCATTAAGGATGCATTTATGCCCACTTGCACCGTTTGTATAAACTTTGTTTAAAGGCTAAACAGTGATTAACTATACATATTTTATTATAGTTAATCACTGTTTACAGTGATTAACTATAATAAACACTAAAATATGTATAGTTAATCACTGTTACAGTGATTAACTATACATATTTTATTATAGTTAATCACTGTTTAGCCTTTAAACAAAGTTTATACAAACGGTGCAAGTGGGAATTAATGTATTAACATAGTTGGTTAGATAGCTAATATTACAAAACCTATGACAAAAAAACTTTTCAATTAAAAACATAAACCACGAGAGTTTATTTTTAGAGATAAACCACTTGAATTAGATTTATTATTAATTTTCAATTATTTTATGCTATAACCGACATACTTGATTTGAATTAGCAAACAAATGGACGATAAATACAGGGTGTTTCAAAAAACATGTGCCATCTCTCGTAGAAAGATTCTTAACGTAAAAATAAGATTTATTTTTCATACCAACATAGGTCCGATTCTGCTTTGTTTCGTAGCTACAGGGTGTTAAAGTCTTAATATTTTTTTTCCAAGTAAGATTTATTATAATTTTCTTCCAAGTACTTTTAATGATTCGAATAAAATTTGGAGCATTGGAGCTACTATAAATGCGACATATTTTAAGCTAAAAAAGTGTCGACATATTCACCAGGGACGTGCATATGGGTTATCACTGGAATATTTCTCTAAAAAAAAGTATGTACGCCGTAACTTTTTTTTCTCTTGTTAGCTAAAAGTCCTGATACCAGTATACCGGAGGACCAAACATGCCTAATTCTACAAAGCTTATTATACATAAAAAACTAAACATGTATAACGTGCCTACAATTTTTTTTTCTTTTACGTAAATATTTCTTTTCTGTACGAAGTAATAGAAATAGCGAGACACATTTTTGCCCGACTAACAATTTTATTAAGCGAATTTTGTGGTGGTAGACGAATATGTTTTAGATTTTGAGTTTGATGAGTAAAAAAGAGGACCTTTACTTTACAATGCGTGAGAGAAAAGATCAAAAAGAGGATTGTGTCTGGAATAGAGGACGGTTAGCAACCCTACTTAATACCCAAAAATGGAAGTAAAAGAAATGTTTAATTTTTAGAATAAAAAAGAAAAAAGAAGGCCAAAGTCACCTTTGAGTTATAGCTTGTTTAAACAAGCGCACGGGCTTAGCCCATGGATTCGCCTTTAGCGAATATAGCTTGCTCGCGGACGATGCAAGACTACGTGGAGTCGATGAATCGATCTCAAGTGTTTTATCTCAAAGGCATCAGACCTTCCGATTACAGAATTCGAGTGTATCGTATATGTACTTATTTTTTGTCGGGATTCAGTAGTAAGATATTAAGTCAAGCATAATAATCAATAACATATAATTGGTTGCCTAAAAAGTTTTACATGCACTTTCGGCCCAATTTAGGTGCGTAAATCCAGTCATTAATTGTTTAAAATGTAAAGTTTCTTGTATACTATATTATTATAATCCTTAATTATTAGTTATTTTTTATACAAGACGATAAAATGGTATTTTATCGTCGACCGAAAAGATTAATTCACGAGCGATGAAATCGCGATAATGAATTAATTTCGGGAGACGATAATGCAATTTTATCGTCGTGTATGAAAAAATATGTTTTTCCATAGCGAGTTACGTTTTAAAAAATATTCAGAAATTATTATTTCAAGGAATTTATTACGAGTAGAAAAAATATTGTACTGGGTTGACATTGGTTTCTATGTAATTTGACAAATAAATAAAGCTGTCTCTTTAGTTGTCAGTTTTGAGTCAATATTTTTTAATTTTCTTTCGTGTCTATTGCTGATTGAATTGAAGCCAGAAATGGCTCAAAACGAAATAAGTAAATTACCAACAGATATTGAGGCTGAGGCGACAAACGCCATATCCCAACTACTTCCATTTAAATCCCGAATAACTTATGAAACAGAATACAAAAATTTTCAAAAATGGAAACAATTAAAAAATGTGCCAGAAGAAATAAAGTTTTTAACCTATCCTGCTGTTAAAGTATCATTTAATCTACCCTTGCAGTTAAAGTACTATTTTATCTACTATTTTTGATAGATTATAAGGCAATTTTAACAGTAAAATACCAGACAAAGATCATCAGGTAGATTTGACAAAATTTTACTGTTGAAAGAGATAATGATATAAATAAAAATTGTTAAAATATAGATCTTCCTTAAGTACCGTTTCCTAACGGAGGTTGGCTATCATCATGGCTATTTTGATTTTATTTGCGGCTGCTCTAAATAATCCATTCGACGTCATTCCATACCATTCTCTGACGTTCTTCAGCCAGGATGTTCGTCTTCTGTCCCGACTACGCGATCTTTGGATTTTTCCTTCCGTAATATTCTGGAGTAATTGGTATTTAGGACCTCTTATAACATGTGCAAAATATTCTAATTTTTTCCTCTTAATAAGGGTTTTATGTATTTCTTCTTCCTTGTTCATACGTCGTAACACCTCGATATTTTTTGTAACTCTATCGACCCAACATCCACCAGTTTGTTAATTTCGGTTGATTTAAGGCTTCGGCACCATACAATAAGGTCGAAAACACGTAGCATCGGAGCATTCTTATTCTTAAATCTAAGTTTATATCTCTACTGCAAAAAAATTTCTTTAGTTTTAAAAAAGAATTTCTGGCTATCTCAATCCTGGACTTTATTTCTTGCAATTGTTTGGCAGTTTCATTTATTATTGTGCCCAAGTACTTATTTGTAGTGTGTAACAGGGGGAAATTTTGAGGGTCGGTTTGATGAAGTAAAAGGCGATAGTTTAAGTTCCTCGTGTATTTCTCTCTCTCTTTTGTAACTCTTTGCTATAATGGCTAGAAAATTATATAAATGATTTGCTGATCTTAAATATTATGGATAAATCTTACCTAGCACCAGGTTAATTTATACAAAATATAATAACTAATAAGATGTATGGTGAAATTTTAAACCACAGGCTGCCGCCGTCATTTGCAAAAGTTAAGAATAAATATAGAAATAAATTTACTTAAATCGTAGATATTTTTTATCCGCATACCAGATTTACTTAATAAAATGGGTATAAACGGCGACATCTACAAGACGTCTGTTTGAACGCATTGAATGTTAATAAGGTTTACTACATTTACACTAAAATGTTCCCCTGTAGTTCAGCAATTTAACAACAAATAATCGATAACCTAATATATTTTGTTTGAAGTGTTGGACTTTTTCTATTGGCGTGGTGTCTATTGATATTGAAATATTTATATATTTTGGTCTTTTGTAATAATCATAAATTTTGTTTTCTTCAAATTCTTATTTAGCCCATATTGTTTGCAGGATACATTTATACTTTGAAGTAGGTACAGAAAATACAGATACAGATAGTGTTTTAAAAGCAAACGTAGCAGCTGACGACGCCATAAATACTACCCTGTATAAGATAATGTAAATGTTCCTTCTCGAGATTATTTTATTATTCTTAATGTTTAACAAAATATAGCTCAGTATGAATAAAGTTGAATTCACTCTAGTTTTTAACCACTTTTCGGATATAGTGTTTTTAACCAATGTTTCAGTAAATATGAAATAGAGTGGCAATATATACATAGCGCTGGAAATAAAAATAGCATACTATATGCAGAATTTTATTCTAAATCCAAATCTGTACATAAAAAAGGGGGGCAATATAATAGATATTTACGATAGAAGTGAGTTAACAGCATCATTAAGATACGCGTGTGAAAGTTGCACGACGAGTGCGAGTACGAATTGTGTAACCACACAAGTATCTTAATGGAGTTAACTCGCGTGTATTGTACAGGGTGTCCCATTTTAGTTGAAATCATACGGTATCTCCGTTGTTAGTGAATATAGAAGGGTGCGGTTTGCACAAACCTGTGCCTCTTTTTTGTCAAACGGAAGATGCTGTCAACAAAATTTTCATAGCTCTCTTCGTTTCTGAGCTACAGGGTCTTTTCGAAAATTTTGCAATTTGGGACAGTATCTGCATTATTAGCAATTGAGACAGTATCTGCATTATTATGGATGATATCGAGAAGGTGAAAACTGATTCTTGTAGAACTTTTTACGGAGAATGCAGTGGCGTAGTCTGTTTTTCTACGAAAAAAATATTTTTGAAAATATGAACTAAAGTTATGTTTTTTCAAATGGAACACTCTGTATATTTATAAATCATATGATCCGCCTTGCTATGTGCTTCTCAAATATATATATATATATATATATATATATATATATATATATATATATATATATATATATATATATATATATATATATATATATATCACTCTATATTTATTTTCACTATTTACTGCAATATTTAAAATATATCATTTTCTTATTAGTAGGCCGTGATAAATAACAAAATCAAAATGGTATTTACTAAAATAGACATACACATAAAAAAATTTATTTGGGATTGACATATTTTATTTTTGAACTGTTACCACTGAACCTCTGAATATATTTTTCTCTTTTTTATAACGGAATTTATTATAATGGGATTGGTTTGCAAATATCTAAAAGCTTGCATTATTACACCATTTTCCAGGTGTTCGACATCGTATTAATTGCCACGATATATTTTATATTTCAAAAATTCCCAAAATCAGAAATCGAGAACGGACAAATCCGGGACTCAGGGAGGCCATCATATGGGTACATTGGTTCCAATTGATTGATTTGAGAAATAATGATTTAACAAGATTCTAATATTTTCGTTGTAAGTTAAGTTGTGAGGGGAGCCCCATCTTGCTGAAAGTATATTTCACGTAAATTAGCTAAAGAAATATTTAAAAGTTCCGATAGGATCACTTCCAAGATTTACAAATAGCGGTAGAGATTTAAGTTTCCCTAATATACAAAGAATTAATTAGTGGCTCTCAAAATAAAACAAGAGACAGATAGCAGTATTACTTTTAATAATTCTTTAGTTTCTTTTATTATCAATCATGGCCTACTAATAAATATGATCTTTTAATATACTTTTTTAAATATTGCATTAAATAATAAAAATAAATATAGAGTGTTATATATTTTTGAGAATCTTATGGTAAGCCAGATCATATAATTTATAAATATACAGGGTGTTCCATTTAAGAAAACATAACTTTAGTTTATATCTCTAAAAATATTCTTTTCGTAGAACAACAGACTACGTCACTGTATTCTACGTAAAAAGTTCTACAATAAACAGCTTTCACCTTCTCGATAGCTTTAACAATAACAGATATACGGGAGGTGTCCCAAATTGCAAAATTTTCAAAAAGACAAACCTTTTCCTTTAAAATAGCTCAGAAACGAAGAGAGTTATGAAAATTTTGTTTACGGCATCTTCCGTTTGACAAAAAAGTGGCACAGGTTTGTGCAAATCGCACCCTTCTATCTTGACGAATAAGGAAGATACCGTATGATTTCAACTAAAATGGGACACCCTGTACAATATTTTATCTACGTCTACGTCTAACTACACGCAATGAATTCTAAAAATTATTGTACTTAACTATATACCTATCCTAAAAATCAATTACCTTAATACCTTTGATCAAATAACACCATGCATGGCAATGTCAATATGACAGTAAATAATATTGATATCACTAGTTTAAAAAATGAGCGATTCGGAGGAAAATATTCCCTCTGACATTGAAGAAGAGGCATTCAGAGCCATTTCTGGATTGCTTCTAGCAAGATCGAAACAGAAGTATGAATATACTTATACATACATAATCTAAATATGAAAAATGGTGCACCGAAAAAAAGTACACAACTATGGAAATGAAAAGGTACTCATAACATATTTTTCCAATTTAGTGCAAAATAAATGTTTTACAAAATATGTTTTTTTCTTTGGTAGTCATCTAAACAAGGGGTGCGGTAATGGAAATGCGTGAGTCACGCATTTTGAGTGAGTTAAGAGCTTCTTAATTCACTGACGTAGATAAAAAAAACTTAAAACAATCCTAGCTTTTTTGCAATATATTTTTACGGTATGCTCCTCTACAAACCATGCAGTAACTGTATAAAACTTTTTTTCATATCTTCGGCAACGACGACGATATTGGATTAAGATCCTCGCACTAATGAGCCACCCTGTACATATATTATGTATTAAATATAAACTAACGATATAGCACTATGGTATTTTTTGTTCTTAATAGTTCAAATTAATTTCAGATTAACAATCCAGCGAATCGTCCGCCTTCAGCACCATTACTCGACATAGTCGATACCAACCAAATCCAGAAACCTCCCTGGGCTACCAATACCAACAACACTGCCGCCATACGACCCAATAACATCATGCCCTCGCAACAGAATGTTACTAGAACATTGAGTATGCCCCAATTGAAAGACGCACTCAAAAATGACCAGAATTTTGATAAACCACCAGTATTACCAGGTAATAAAGAAAATTTTAAAGTTTACTTATTAAACTGATGCAAGTCTCGTAGTATTATTTTTCTGAAATAAGGATTTAATATTAATAATACAGGGTGGTCTAGTGTTCCGAAAAGGCTCCATATATAATATTATATTTAATAGTTTCACTTACTTTCAATCTTTTTTGTAAAATATGGGAGCAATACCGGGTGCGTCTCAAAAGTGGCTCACCCCTATAACTTTTTATTTTTTTCAGAAAAAAAAAAAGATGTGATATGTTAGTATATGACATAAATTAGAATTGATTGACGTATTCAATTGTTTTTCGTCACTTCCTGTTTCACCGGAAATTACTACAACTTTCGATTTTTAAATGGCACCCTCGGTATTTTTTTTTAATTTATTCGATAGAAAATGACATTCTGAATAGAATGGCATGTCATATGTCAACATTTGACATTCTGGCTTAATAAAAAATCGTATTTTAAATTTCAATCTAATCCATGGCTATGTTAAAAACACTAATTCTTAATCAAGGAGCCAACTGGCCCATGGGCGCCGGACAGGGGGACAAGAGGGGGTATTTGCCACCCCCCCCCCTAGATCACCGAAACAATAAAAATAAAAGCTATCTTCTTACATCCATCTCTGTAAAAAAATAATCATTATTATGAAATTTTTAGGTGTTACCTGTAAAATAATAAAAAATGTGGTAATTATTGGGAAAACTGGAAATCGTCCGATTTTCACCAAAATTGGTATGCACACTATTTTGAGGTCGTAGATTACGAATCTACTTTTTTCTTGGCGGTCTCTTACCGTTTTTCAGAAAAACGGAAAATTATTTCAACATTGAATTTTTCTTTATTTCGGCCCTATAAAGTAATAATTTCACTATATTTTCATTATATTAAAGTTTATCTAAACGCCACACTTGATTGGGGATAGAAAAATGTCCAACATTTTACTGAAAAACACTTTTCTTAACAAAATAGCAAAGAAAATTGAGATGGAAGTTTGACATTTCATATATCCTTCTTTCTCTCTCCTATGTAATAAGAGAGACAAATATATTCTAGACCTAATCTAGAAATTTGAAAATTTACAACGTTGCCATATCTTCTATTTTTTCGGGTGATTAGGGATTTTAAATAAATTACCTATTATGAGATCAACAATAATTAAATATACACCAATATCCACAAAATTACGCGGAAAAGTTTTGATTGCATTGGTTTTAACTTCTTTGCGGAGGAGGTTAATCTTTTCTTAGTTAATCTAATAATATAACAACAAAAGATTAACACCCTCTGCATGGAAGTTGTAACCAATGCAATCAAAACTTTTTCGTGCAACTTCGTGGGTATAAATAGTCAGATCTCGTTGGTAAAATAGCAGTTATGGGAAGGAGCCGTTCTTCTGGCGACCGCCTTTCGTAATTCCAGAATGAGCGAAAAAAACACGCTAAATTTAGGTTTAACATTGGCAACGTTGCTTTAAATGCCAGAAAGACATAAACTTACTTCGGGTTTCTCTTATTACCGATTCTGAACCGTCCTAGAACTGTGATGTGTATGCGCAGAAGGAAATATGAAGACATTACTTCATTTGCGCATGCGCTGCAGAGTTCTTGGACGGTTCAGAATCGGTAATAACAAGAACCCGAACAAAGCCATAATCTAACATTTTCAGATTGTTTACAAATTTATTTTAACAAATTTTCCTCTATTATGCATAGAATTGGTTAAAAAAGTAACAGAAAAGAGCAAAAACATTATTGATTATTGAATACCTAACAAAATATGTGCTAGAAAACCTTAAACATATGAGAAATTAAGAAAAATTCGATATTGAAATTATTTTCCGTTTTTCTCAAAAACGGTAAGAGACCGCCAAGAAAAAAGATTCGTAACGTTCAAATTCGTAATCTACGACTTCAAAATAGGGTGTATACCAATTTTGGTGAAAATCGGACGATTTCCAGTTTTCCCAATAATTACCAAAAAAGGTGTTTCAATTTTTATTCATTTTTTACATTGCCCCCCCTAATTCCATTATAATCTATTTTAGACAAAAAGTTTTCAGATAAAAGTTGTAGATAATCACATCCTTAATGAGATTGTGTTCGCCGTTTTTTTTTTCTAAAGCCTGTCATTTTTTACATATGATACAGACATATGTTTTTTTTTAAATGGAAACCATAGTTGGCCATATATGACTTCATATAAAGCGTAATTTTTTAAGCTTTTCAGCGATAGAAGCTAAAATATGTTTTTTTTGAAATACGATTTATTGTAAATGATAAATATGAACTTATGCGCATTTAACGGTTATAGAAAAATCAACACCTAGTTTTGTCTCACTTTAGTAATACAAGGGTAATACCTTTGTCTATGTATAAGGGCAATACCATATACTCGTCCAATATAAGATATTTAAATCTGATTAACAATATAACAATAGAATAGGTACCTACGGACCCTACGGTACCTAACTATATATACTTTCAGTTACGAAAAAATATAGTATTTGAGATTTAATAATTTTGGAAGAAATTTAAATAATATGCCAAAAAATCTTATATATCTACAGTACCAAAAGCACCACTGTATGGTCCTCCCAAACCACCTCGTACCGCCATAGGCATGGAAAGGACCACCACAAATGCGCCAGGAAATCTCGACAGGGCAGAAATCAGAACAGCGCTGGCCAATTGGCAAATGGGATTACTAACTAATCAGGATCAAGGAAACAAAGAGGGGAAGCGGGTGTCGAATGGCACAACACAGGTAAAAGCAACGTTATATAACTGCATAGCAGACATTTTTTTGTCAATAGGTATGGCTATATTTTATCTCGTTATAAATTATCCAACTAAAATCACAATAAAACTACTGTATCATCGAGAAAACAGCGTCAAGTTGACTTGGAAATGGCAATCGCTGACATTCACCATATAATTTTACATACAGGATGTTTCAAAAAACATGTGCCATCTCTCGTGGGAAGATTCCTCACGTAAAAATAAGATTTATTTTTCATATATGAACTTAGGTCCGATTCTGCTTTGTTTCGTAGCTACAGGGTGTTAAAGTCTTAATAATCTTTCGATTTATTATAATTTTCTTCCAAGTACTTTTAGTGATTCGAATAAAATTTTCAGGGTAAAAGTTAGTATAAGTGCTGCATATTTTAATGCTAAAAAAGTGTCGATAAATTCATCAGGGACGTGCATATGGATTATCACTGGAATATTTAAAAAAAATATATGTGCGCTACTGACTTTTTTTCTTTTGATATCAAAATTGTGTAGTCCGTTTAATGCCATTTAAAAGTTATCTTAGATTACAGTTGAGGGTAACCTTTGGTGTTACACAGCAAAATAATACACTAAATCACTACAATACACCAAAACACTTTTACTTTTACACTGGACGCGCGTTTCGCTAACCATGTTAGCATCATCACAGATGATTATGATATCAGTAACCAGATGTCACAGATGATTCTGATATCTCATCACTTGATGAGACAAATGACTTATTTGGATCCAGGCAAATTAAATAATAAAATTGCGTTTATCTCACCAAGGAGGCCGAAATCGACAAAATATCAAGAGAGAACTTTTAATCGGCATTAAACTGCTTCCACTATTTCGCTAACAGGAAAAAAAGTCAGTGACATACATGCTTTTTTTAGAAAAATATTCCAGTGATAACCCATATGCACGTCCCTGGTGAATATGTTGTCACTTTTTTAGCTTTAAAATGAGTCGCATTTATAATAACTTTTACCCTCAAAATTTCATTTGAAACGCGAAAAGTACTTGGAAGAAAATTATAAGAAATCGAAAAAATATTAAGACTTTAACACCCTGTACCTACGAAACAAAGCAGAATCGGACCTAAGTTCATATATGAAAAATAAATCTTATTTTTACGTGAGGAATCTTCCCACGAGAGATGGCACATGTTTTTTGAAACACCCTGTGTAAAGAACTGCAATCTTATTCGTTCGCCATTTTTTTTCAAAACTGTATTTTTACTATAGGCATCTGACAATTTTCGGTACCTGGTATAGTTTATCTGACGTCAGTTGGAATAGATTGGGGCTCTTAATTTCGTTACTGTCTTTGTCACTACTTCCAATTGACTTCGGAAATACATTTTTACATATTTCTATAATTCAACTTCTTATAAAAAGTTATAATAGCTAGAATAAGACATAATCTTTAATATAGGAAATTATCACAAAAAACTATTTAAAATTCAGGAACTCTTTTCTAGGGTTACCAAGGTATACTAAGAACCGGAAGAAGCTTGGGGGATGGTAAGGCAGCTGTGCAACCGGAAGTAACGCAACCGGTCCCTCACCAAACCCAAGGAATTTACCAAAAAAAGCCAAATGCGAGAAGGAGAGAACCAAGAAGGCATACGCTACAGAATGGAATCGATTACAACATGCTGAAAAGGATGAAACAAATAGAACAAGAAAAAGAGGTCAGTATAAAACATATAATTATTGTTTGTTTGAAGATGTAGACAATGTTCATTTTAATTTTCTAATTTATACAATATCATGTAGATATAAAAACTAAACATTCCAAGCTACACAATTTGCAAAAAATAGGCATCCTGCCAAAGCGTAGATTTGCTTCTATCTTCTATTCTTAGATCTTGCTTTGGATTTTTTTACAAATTTATTTTATTTTATAAAAATGCGTTTGTTATTTATTCAGTATTTGGTTTGCTGGAAATAATATTGTTCTGAATAAAAACAGACCCGGTAAAATGTTATATCTGGACATAACAGTTCTTACGTCTTACCTCTTCAGTCAAAACATATCAAGTAAAACATTTTGTGTGGACCAAAAAATGGACATTTTACTTGAACTCAACTAAGACGGAAAAAACTGACATGACTGCAGTTTTCTAAAAGGTTTTCCGTTTTATCTGACAAGCAAAACGCAAGGTAATGTCTGGACGGGACGGGCGACTGTTAAAGAACAGTATACCATCATTACAGTTGAAGGTTGAAACCTTTGGTGTTGCACAGCAAAATAAAACACTAAATCACCACAATACACCAAAACACTTTTACTTTTACACTGGACGCACGTTTCGCTAACCATGTTAGCATCTTCAGCAGATTAACTGAAAAAATGAATTATAAACTGAAAATGAGTTTATAATCATCTGCTGATGATGCTAACATGGTTAGCGAAACGCGCGTCCAGTGTAAAAGTAAAAGTGTTTTGGTGTTTTGTGGTGATCTAGTGTTTTATTTTGCAGTATACCATCAACAAAAATAAGAAATGTAGAATATAGAATGAGTGGACATTAGAGATCTATTGTGTTCCCTTGAGTTATAACTGATCATACAGTCTATAACTCATCATACATGGGGATTTTCCTGTTGTAGGGGGGCCAAAGTATTTCCCATCCTCCTCTAACAACAGATGTTCTTCCTCCGAGGGTATAAACCCTTCCACGGTTGAGATTTGGCCCTCCGTGACCTTCACAGTCGAGGAGATTGTATCCGACTGAGGTACCTGTGAGGAGGGTGTTGAAGGATCTCTCTCCATTTTCTCCACCTCTTTAACTTGGTCTCTCCTTAGACCTGATACCGGTGTTGTCCCGAATCTATAATAGAGAATATATCCTGCTTTCTCTCTTGCCCCCTTGGGTTTGAGGTCAATTACTATTGTGAGGACCTGACCATAACCCTCCTCACTCGAATTGATGACTCGCCAACTTGGTGTCCTTACATTGGATTTCTGAGCGTAGATAGGCTCAGCAGGTAGGTGGTGTCTTTTCCCTTGCTCCCCGGCAGAAAAACCGTGATGGTCGCCCCCTTTGGGATGTTTTCTCCCTTCACTGCCACAAGTGGCGGCCCCTGCCAATTTTTAGTTTAGGTGCCATTTCCACCAACCAATCCGCCGATTCTTTAGATACACAATCTATGAGGAGCATATGCCCACCCGAAAGTGTATCCCTCAAAACGACCCACATTTTGTGGATCGTTGCGTTACAATCCGTTCGCTACTACTTCGTCCTGTATCGCCTCTTCTAGATCCATTTGCTGGTCGGTGGCCAGGTAATCCTTTGACAGCACCGTCATTTTTACTTGTTCAGCAATAGCAGCAAAGCTGGTCACCAGCTGCTGGTCCCTACTAGCTTCTCGGTGTTGGACCGCTTTCCACCCTGGCTTTTTTCTCCCCTTGTCGGAGCAGAGGTGACAGGTTCTCACTCCCTTTCAAATAAATAGATATATAGACTTTAAAATCAAGGATAGCAGACCGCATTTGGTGTAATCGACACAAAAAAATCAATGGTCAGTTAGAAGCCAGGGTCCTCTAAAGGGAAATAAAAGCGCATTAGAATAACAAAAAAAATACATGTATTTATTAAGAAAAATTATACGTATTTTCAACCAACCAAAACTATGAAGTGCCAACTGCTTAAAAAACTTTTGCATAATTTTTAAAAATAGCTTATCGAAATGTTGATTTAGGTACTAATGACTGGACTAACTGCAGTTGAAAAAGCTCGTGATTGGTACCTAAAGCAAGTAGCGGCAGTTCAAGAAAAGATGAAATATTTAGGACGAATGGGTCACGTGGTAAGTTCACATCACATAATCACATTATCAATGTCATAATCAAAGTGGCCATTTGAAATATGACTCATTAATTTTTTTAAGGCTGACTCTGACGACTCGTGAACTTGTACAAACATTTGTTATTGGCTTATACTTGCCATGTCGTGTGAACGATTTACTTGTGCAATTATTTGTCACTCGTAGCGCCGCGTGAGCGCCAAACCTGTTGCAAAAAAAATGTTGTTTACAAAGATAGTATACTTGCGAAGTACGCAAATATTGGCGTACTTGCCAAGTACACGAGTCGTGAGAATCCGCCTTAACATTGATACCTCCCTCAACATAGAAAAACTGCAAATCATTGATGTGTTTTACCTGAAAATAGAAATGAACGAAAATATTTTATTATATCGTGTGCTTTGTCTGATGAGAGATAAACAATTCTTCTGAAAAATGACATAAGACATACATTGTAATTTGACTCTTAATGTCAAACCCGCCGCTTTTGGACATAAAACTTTTTGACCATACGGTATTTTATAAGTGCAGGTCTTCTTCAAAGCTAAACATACTAAATTGGCTATGCTCAAAAGTATCAATATATGATTATGTATTTTTTAATTTTGAAGAACATTTCAATCTGCAGAAAAATTTAGTTTAAAAATAATTTTACTTCGAAAACCATTCGGTGCAAATTACAGCATAATAATATTTTTAAAACTTAATTACATTGATAAATCAATTAATTAAAGAAATAATTTTTTAAGGCTTATATCGTAGCATTCCATTAAAAAAACAATTTTTGTCGAGGTCCATTTCTAGACGTCATTTATTAAAATTTGACATAAAACTTCAAAAATCAGCACTAATTATAGAAAGATTAAAAAAAGGATAGAATGGTTCCAGACCCACAAATCTTTTTATTTCAAAAAAAGTTTTTTCTCAAATTTTTGAACTACACCATTTAAAAATCATTTTTACTCATTATAAAAATAAACTACAACCACAGATTAGGTATCCTATAAGTATACAGATAAAAATCTTGTCCCTAATTCGTGGTACGAAAATTGTTTTTTATGACGATGTGCAAACGAGTAAAATTTCCTGTGCGCAAAAATAAACTCGCGTAAAATAACAATCACAGATAACAATAAACAGCGTAATAGAGAGATATCGTTAAACCGATTAGCGTGCATGGACGTTAATAAGGCCAGGTGTTATTTCCTTTACGTGAGGTGGTATTAACCAAAAATATTACAACCAAACCAAACCGAGTTTAAATATCTTTGGTATATAGTCCGCTATTAAAACTTAACCTAACTTTGAATTTAAAACTTTGAAATTGTTTTGTTTACTAGGTATTTTAAAACTAAAGGGCTAAAGTGCTTATTTCCAGTGCTTTCTTGTTCAACGTCTGCTAGTGGGTTTAGGGCAACAAGCAACCAATTCTCTTAGAAGGGCTAATAAGTCGTCATCTGCTGTAAACCTAAGCCTCTTTATAGGTTCTTTAATATTGGAAGAGGTAGAATCCATATTTTGGGCCATATTTATTTAATTAAAACTAATCCCAGCTACTTAAATATAAAATTACCTAATAAAACTAAAGTAATAAGTCAAAACAATTCAAACATAACCTAAAATAAAAGATCTCGCCGGCCGGCCCCGGTTATCAAATACCCGCACGTGCCCATTTAAGCAATTTTTAAACGTCATTTAGAAATAGCGCTTGGTGTAATTGATCCGCAAATTACGTCAGGCGATAAAGGTGCGTATTCACTATCCGAACGAACGAACGAATGTTCATTCATTCATTCGGTAGTAGTATGTACGGAACCGGATTTTAGAACCAAACGAAAACACCTTAACCCATTCGTTTGCGAACGCCTTTGATGTACCGACTCGAAACGGATGGCCGAGCGAACGAACAAACGAACGACCGCATGCGTTCGGTCCACCGTCCAAATATACCGAATTCCATTCGTTCGCTCGCTCGTTCGTTCGTTCGTTCGGATAATGAATACGCACCTTAACGTTATTAGCGGGTGTTGCGTTAAAAATTGACTCGCGCATATCGTAACCATGATAAGGTACGCGTAAATACTGCATGACGCTATTCGGTTTTCCGATATCTCTCTAATAACTGTGCCGGTCAGGCGCTGTGCACAATTTTAGAGGCCATAAGCGGGCAAACTAGTAACCTAACTAGTGCCCGATTCCGAAAATTGGAACCACGAAAAACAATAAAGAAAAAAACAAACCAAACAAAGTTTATAATCTGTTTAATCTGTGCTACAACCTTCTTAAGGCCAACTGGCAGTAACCGCGATTAAATAATTAAAAATAGTACGGACCAAGCGAATGACATCTAAGGCTTGACCTTGTCAAAATTATTATCGATTGTCATTCCCTAGCCGACTTTGACGCTTTTTTTCGATCGTATGATATCATCATATAATAACTTTTTATAACATTGTCATTAAAGATTAATTTACCATTTATTATAAATTATTGCTTTAAAAAATACATAATCTCTTAATATTTTTATCTAGGTATGTATCTTAAATCACTCGGCCTCCATATACTATATAAAACAGTATATTGCATAAATTCTTCATACATACCACATAAGAACACCTATAAGCTAAGGTGTGTCGTCTAAACCTTAACTATACTCATACATGGCTGTGATGGCTATCGTACAAGCGGTAGGCCGAATTGTATTTATTATATACGGCCTCTGACATTTTGCGTCGAATCGCAGTCATAGTTAAAATATGAAAGTCTCGCGTCTCCTAAGAAATAAGTATATTTTACCTACTGACCTACTTTGCTGGGTTGATATAATCTTTTATTGTTGCTGGTTTCCACGTCTATTTCAAACGCTTTTTTCATTAAGACGATTAAAACTCCGTTTTTAATAGATTTGAAATCAAAACGTAAAGAACCAGTATACAGGGTGACCAAAAATTTCCGAAAAAGCTCTCAGTATATTCCATTTTTTTTTTCATATCGATCTAATGTGTCTTCGAATTATAAGTTGGCCTTTTTTTAACAAAAAAATAATTAGACCAATTAGATGAAATTAAATATCATCCTCATTATTATTATACAGAACTTTGTATCCAAAATTTCGAAAAATAAATTGAATTTGATGACATTTTAAACAAAAACAAAAAGTACTTAAAGTAGATCGCTATGAGTAACTTGTTTTGTGCATAGAGTATAAAATAATAAATGTAAATGCATATATAAACGGGATTTTTTTTTTTGTTATGAGTTAAATTTAAATAAATTTGTTACAGTTATCCGCCTTGTCTATAAATAAAATGCTTTCCCAAACCATACAGATTTGGTTCTCATACATTTCTGGTTTGTTAGTAACGTTATTGTTCTTGATAGCGCAAGAAACTATTTAAAATTATTGTTACGTTATGGCATTGTAATGTTTATTTGTGTTCTAAAGCAAAAACAATTTGTATAATTGCAAATAGGCGCGTTTGAGAATTGCAATAATAACTATGTTAACAATGGTTTTCTGTTTAAATATCTCGCCTATATCAACTTTAACATTGTTGTTGTATAAAGTTAAAATATTTCGTACATCTGCATAATAAGTTGGATAGGAGAACCTAGGTACCCACCTAAGTTCAAGAAGTAGAGAACAGGAAAATTCGCAGTTTATATTTCATAAATGAATTTATATCGCATGACTAATACCAATGAATACCTATAATTTTTTAAATCTAAAATTCTTGAAAAAAATAGGTAATGAAGACTAATAAATAAAGTACCTAAACTTTTTCTTATTAATTGCTATACTATATCAAGATATTTCCATCAAGTCAGGGAAGATTTCGACAGACGACATCCAAAAAATGATAGAAAATACAATTTTCCTGTAAATTAAAATGACAGACGTAACTGTCACTGTCATGGATCTTCGATCTTCTCGTTGGAGAGACTATCTATAGGTATACCATCATATGCACTTAAAAAGTTATGAAATTTTCGCACTATATCATTAAGTTATTCTTGTTAAATCATTATGTAAGTAAAAATTATTAGTCCATATAGTTTTTTTTCTTTCTCGGGTATGAGGTTATACACATATAGTGATGGGATCACTCGAGCGAAATTTCGCTCGAGTACTCGATTATTTAAATAACCGAACGAGCGATGCAAGTGACGAGTACCAAGCGACGAAAGCAAGCGATCCTAGAATGAAATTAATTGAAATCCGATTTTAATGTGACATACTCGATAAAAAGCCGAGCGAATTTTCTACATACATTGCAGATAGCAAATTTATACGACGCCGTATATATATTTATCCGTTGCGAATCTGAGAGACAAAATTTTACGACCTACATCGACAATGCTTTGAAATAAACTAAATCAAATCATGCGAATCGCTTCCTACTTGCCATTCATCTCCGATGGAATATGTGCCCTCCGCACGCAACTTACTTCTTGGCGCTTGGCGTTAACGAGTACTTACAACAAGCGACGGGTGAAAAACCGTATTTTTAAATACGAGTGATATTTCGCTCGAGCGATCACTCGGTTATTGCAATCGCTTGAAACTCGAGTACTCGATTATTGAAATTAATCGGTTTTTCCCATCACTAGTTATATAATTGAAAGATGGTTAGATGGTTAGTTTGGTTTTACAATACAGACGGGTGCTAGGAAGACGACTTTTTAGAATAAAGTGCCTGAAAAAGCCCACTATGTTAGAGCCAAACGTCGCATAAAAAAAGTTTTCCATCTTTCAATTATTTAACCTCATACCCAAGAAAGAAAAAAAAAACTATATGGATATAAACTAATGGTTAAAGAAAAAAGAAACAATTAAACTTATTAGTTTGACTATAGCTTGGTGCATTCTCTGCTGGGTGCTGCCATCATCGGGGAATACCGTAAACACACTTAAACAAATACACGGGTTTAAACCGCGAGTACACGCAAAATTATTTAAAAAAAGTGTATAAGTACAATTTCTGAAAATTCTTTTGATGCCTCCAGAAGGTCTAACATGTATTATAATTGAAAAATGGAAATACGAAAGGGGGTAAGTGCCAAAATTATTTTTTCGAGATAAATGAGAAAAATAGTAGAACTGAAAAGAATAAATTTTTAAAATATCTTTTAAAATACGTATACCGGGTGCGTCTCAAAAGTGGCTCACCCCTAAAACTTTTTAATTTTTTCAGATAAAAAATCGAGATTTGGTATATTAATATATGACATAAATTACGATTGATTGACGTATTCACTTGTTTTCTGTGACTTCTTGTTTTACCGGAAATAACTACAACTTTTGATTTTAAAATGATACCCTCGGTGTATTGTTGCTTTATTCGATAGATAATGACACTCTGAATAGAATGACATATTATATGTCAATTTTTAACATTTTCGAATATGGTTTATTTGAAATTGCAACATGCGATTCATAACGACAATTTGACTCGAAGCACCAAGTGTGTGGTGCCAAATTATTCGTAACAAATGCTTTTTCCAAATATGCTAACGAGCCACCCTCGTTCCATTTGAAAAAATTGAGTTATGATTAAAAATATGATTTGGGCATCTTTTAACCCGCCAGGATAAGACACGAAAAATATTAGACGATCAAATCTATTTTTCCAAGGCTCCTTAACTAAAAGTTAGTGTTTTTAACACATCCATGGCACTCTAGATTGAAATTTAAAATTGAATTTTGATTTAAGCAAAAATGTCAAAATTTGACATATGATATGTCATTCTATTCAGAATGTCATTTTCTATCGAATAAAGTAAAAAAATACCGAGGGTGCCATTTAAAAATCAAAAGTTGTAGTCATTTCCGATGAAACAGGAAATGGCCGAAAAGAATTGAATACGTCCATCAATCCTAATTTATGCCATATACTAACATACCAAATCTCGTTTTTTTATCTGATAAAATAAAAAAGTTATTGGGGTGAGCCACTTTTGAGATGCACCCGGTATCAGGGCCTATTTTTCACATTGTGGGGCCCTAAGGCCCAAGCAAAAATTCGGGCCCTCTTTTCCAATAAAATTAAAAAATTCTCTTGTTAGTTTGGGTTAAAAAAATAAAACAATTATTTTTATTTTTTTAATAATTTAAAAAATAAATAAATATTATTATATTCAACAAAATAAATAATGAAAGAAAAACAAAAATTATATCAATCTAAAGCTTATTTTATTTAATTCTATTTTCCTTATCAGAGGTAACTGTTTTTTTTCTCTGCTATGTAAATTTACATTTGAAATTATGAACATTTTACAACCTTTAACGGGCCCCCCAGACCACCGGGCCCAAGGCCCGGGCCTTATGGTAAGATAGGCCCTGCCCGGAATAATACATATACATAAAAAATAGACGCTTTTGCTTGGCACTTGTAACTTTTGTTAGGACATGCAGCATGGTATGTATTACGTTTCTAATCAAAGCTGCAAGCTCACAGAAAATTTAAGTCTTTTTTTGACTTAAATCATTTTGATGACTTAAGTCATTTGATTTTAAGCTTTTTTTTGAAAGCTGACTTAAGACATAAAATTTAGGTCTTTTTCAAAATGACTTGTGATTTAAATATTTATTCCGGAATAGAAAAAGATTTAAGCCTTTTTAGAAAAGTATTAAGTCATTAAAAAGATTTAAGTCTTTTTATAAACGACTTAAGTCATTAAAAATATTTAAGTATTTTTATAAAAGGCTATTATAATAAAAGTCAAGTCAGATTAGCTATTATAATAAAGAAAGTCAGATTATAATAAAAGTTTAACAGCAGCATTCCTTTTTAAACTGTTAAGAAGCCAAGCAGCAGAATAAAAAAAAATGGCACCGGGAGGCACGTCGTATAGCCGCCCATACTAAAATATGTTAATAAAAAGTTGGGAGGGAGTTCTTTTAGTTTCAAAGTAAAGGAATTTTTCCATTTTTTTTATCTCAAAAACTGCGACTTTGACTGTTTATGATGTGATTACAAATTTTGTTGCAAATATTATTCCTAATTTTAAATTGAAAACCGCGTTTCGCTAGCTGCTGTAATTTTGGAGTTACCATTTTTTAAAATTTTTAACCCCCTCCCATACCCCCTTACCAATGTTTCATATTATTAATGACAAAGTGTTGTGAATTTAGTATTTAGTTTGTTATAATATCAGCAGATAATGAAGAAAGTAACGATAAAATTCTTAATCGAGTTATAAATAGAGCTAAGAAATTTGGTATAAAATTTAATGAAAGTAAAGTACAGTTTAAGGTACAGGAGGTTAAGTATATGGGACAAATTTTTTCACAGGAAGGTATGAAACCAGATCCATCATACATTGAAGCAATAGTGAAATTGGAAAAACCTACAAATAAAAAAGAACTGTTAAGAATTTTAGGAATGATAAATTACTTAACTAAACTTAACCTAGTGTCGATACAACTTAAAGTTATTAACACATACTTGCACATACATATGTGACAACCAACCCCCCACCCCCACCTAAAACTAATGGCCAGATTCTCGGGTGCCACAGTATTTTTGTGCCAAATTTTGTTAAAATCGGTTTAGCGGTTTTTGAGTTATCGTGTTACAGACGGATAGACAGGCACCATGAAAATATTTTGTATTTATATCATTTATGACCCAAATAACTCATTTTGAGTGAAATTAAAAAAACTTTTTTTTGTCGATCTTAAAAAGCCTACCATACCTATTGGTACGGTCGGCTAATAATGCTCAATACCACTAGCAAATAAAACGTCAGTTTTTCGCTTGTTTTTCGGAACCGTTTTGATTATTTGTCGTGTTAGCGTGCGTATAGTGAGTCTGTTGTCTTTCAAGTGAACCCCCGACTCCGTTATGTAGCCCGAAAGAATTTAGCTCGAATATATTGAAGAGTACCTTAAAATCCTCCAGCCCTTAGCTTATGCCATCGATATATTACAAAGTGATCAAAACACATCCCCCCTTTTTAATAGAAATGTATTCAATGACATTTAAACTGTAATGGTAATAGCTTACTTCGGGTTTTTCTTATTACCGATTCTGAACCGTCCTAGAACTGTGATACGCATGCGCAGAAGGAAATATGAAGAAATTATTTCATTTGCGCATGCGCTGCGGAGTTCTAAGACGGTTCAGAATCGGTAATGACAAGAACCCGAACAAAGCTAATAAGTACAGTACGTCTGTCCGTTCTGGAGCTACGGGGTATCCGTGAGAGGGGAAACGATATTTCTCTCGATGTTTTTCCTAAAAAATAGACGATGCGTCCCGTCAATAAAAATTCGACAAATTTGCAAGTAGCCAATAAAATGAGTGGGTATACGTCAAGTCGACGTATAAAAGCTTTATTCGGGTTCTTGTTATTACCGATTCTGAACCGTTCTAGAACACTGCAGCGCATGCGCAAATGAAATAATGTCTTCATATTTCCTTCTGCGCATACGCATCACAGTTCTAGGACGGTTCAGAATCGCCAATAAGAGAAACTCGAAGTAAACTAAAATATATTGCTGTTTATTTAAATGTTTTTTGTCCGCATTCCTTTCATAGACACAGATCCAGCAGACGTACTTTACTACAAAATCGGTTAAATTTTATAAAAAAAAACATATTTTTGTGTTTGTAGCTGTACTGAAAATTAATCGTTTTATTTTATGTGGTTTTAGTCTCATCGGTCATCTGTACCAACAATAAATTAATAGTATGATACTAGTAAGAAAATTGCTAATTGGTATAATACATGAAAATTAATATTAACATTCAAAAAAGGTACTTAAATTGAATTATGGTTGTTTTGAGTTGAGGGTAATTATATTGATTTAAGTCATTTTACTGACAACTTGCAGATCATCATGATTTAAGTCAAAAATATAGACTTAAGTATAGACTGAAGTCATTAAAACGACTTAAATAACGTTATATTGGAATAATTCTTTGCAAAAATGACTTGATTTGAAATATAATGATTTAAGTCAAAGACTTAAAACATTTGAACTTTATGTAGAATTTGACTTAAGACTTAAATCATTTTGATTTTAGAAATGACTTAAGACTTTAGCCTTTTTAAAACTGACTTGTTGCAGCTCTGTTTCTAATGTAATAACTTAATATTGAATTTGGCACTTACCCCCTTTGACACTCTTCAATTTATTATTTTCTTTTTGTGTCAATTTTATTATCATTAGAAATTGTCACAACACAACGTGTCGCAGCGTCGCTCAGTCCGGGTTCTTTTCACTTAATTTTTACTACCCGATACTGCGTTAACACACACAAATTTCATCGTTCCTGAGAGTTTTATAGATCAAATAACTGCACTAGTAAAAACCAAAATACTTAAATATTATGACATAGCCACGATTTCAGTATTACATATTTGTATAATATATATTGTATAATGCGATAAACATGAACGGCAAACGGGATGGCACCCCGCGGCGTGAAATAGAGAGTTCGGAAAGTTCTGATTTCTGCCGAACCGAGCGCTGCTAGCCAAATTAAAAAAAAACAATTTAAAAAGTTGAAATGCACCAAGCCTATACGCATATAATGCTTCGGCAACAGAAACAAAAATGTAATATACATAAACAGTGTATCTGTCACCGTTTCACTCCAATGATTTATTTGTTTAGTTGATCTACTATTTAATTTTATCTTGGATAGATTAGCGGTACAGAAATATTACAATAAAAAATTATAATCTATGTAATAACTTTTTTGTTCTACAACCACAAACTCTTCTAAAATTAACTATAATTATTAGTAATATATGTTAATTTCTTTTATCAGGAAACTTGGTCTGAAGCGCAGCAAGAACGTCTGGAACTGCAAAAAGCCAGAGTTTTGGAAGTAAACAGGCACCTAGCTGCATTGACAGAAAGTTGGGAAAGAGGTGGATTACCGCTTCATATGAATCTAGCTGTTCATCACTATCCACCGTCCCATGATCTGGCAGATAGAATAAAACAACAAAATCGTATGCTTAATGAGGTACACATTTACTCATTATTTTTTTTTAAATATAGGAATATCAATCAAATTAAATTTATGCTGGCTTTTATATTACATTTCTTATTGATAGGAAGTCGGTAAGAAAAATGAAAGGATAGCTACGTTAGAGAGAGAAAAGGCCAGTTTAATTCAAGTGTTACAGATGAGATCTCAACCACCTAGAACAAGTGGTACTGAAGAAGCAGTATTTTGATTTTCAATTTGACTTTTTTTAAATTAAGTTATTTTATATTTTTGTATAGTTTTTAAATCAATAATTATTTTTGTGATGTAATATATAACTTCTAAATCTAGCATTATAGATTACCTTAAGAATATTTTAATATTAACAGATTTGATCGAAATATTGTTACCTTGTGCCATTATTATATTATTTTTCTTTGTTTTTAATGGGATATTTTTATAAAACACTGAAAAGCAAAATTTTTAATAAAACACCATTTATTTTAGAAACAACAGTCTATTTATATAAAATCTATAATTTGTTCCATATACTATGTGCTGATCCCATATTTAATACTGATAAGAATGGTTAATACAAATGATGATTATCATGATACAATTTAAGTTAAGACAAACACATTTGACTACAGATATCACATAAAACTTCTACAACGCTTTAAAACAGTGTCATCATTTTTCTTTTGTTGAATGCATGGCTTCCCAGTTTATACCATCACATGTTAATTCACTTTTCAAAAATGGACTAATCCAAACCAAGTACCAGCGTCTTCCTAACACAACTTCTAAATTTCGTATTTTTCCTTGATCATACAGACTCGTTTTCAATTTTCTTTCTGGTGTTACTAGTCCATTTAGTATCATACTTAAGTGATAGTATAGCAAAACTGCTGTAAAAGCACTTCCTAAAAGAACTATTATAATAAAGGCCACATACAGCTGATTCTCAGTCCATTCTAAGAACAGCATAGCAAGAGGGAATATAATTTTTGTAAGATTTACCCACGAATCAAATTTAACATAAGCATCAATAAACTGAATATTGAAAATACTTGAGTAAACTGTCGCAATAAACATATAAAACACAAACACTAAGAAAAATCTGTGGTTGTTATGCCCAATACAACAGCTAGTAAATATGCAGTGATGATCTCTTTTCAGGATACAAATATTGCATATTGAGCAATGCCATGATCTTGGTGGAGTCAAACTTTCACAAACTGAACAAAATCTCCAATCTTTGCCTCCTTCAGCAGGCAGAATCTTTCCGCTAATACTCGTATCGGTGAGTATAATTGCGATCAAATTCGAACAGATATTGAACAATATGAAGTTACCTATGCAAAAGTGAAATAAATATTTGAAACTCCATGTATCATAGAATCTTGGTAGCACTACCCAAAGTTCAAAATAATATATAACGGGTATTATAACCAACAGAAAACTAGTTACACAGGCATCAGTTATAGATTTCGGATAAATATTTGTTCTCATTAAAGCCATTTTTTCTCTCAAAATGTAAGGTTATTGTTTATAGTGACGTTTCTCTTCTTTTCTATTTAAAAACTTTTAACTGCCTGGGTTATCTGCGTCTTTAATCTATGGTTGTGAGTACTAAAGTCATATATTCTAAATTATGTTCATATGATCTACCGTTGCCATAACATATATTTAGTAACAAAGGCTATAATGCTATGATCATAGATAAAGGAAAGATTTTTGGTAGTGCTGGTCAATCGATATCGATATCCGAAAATCGATTGATCAAATACGATCTCAGAATTTAATTTTACATAGGATCTTTTTAAAATAAAAATAATTTTAACTATTATTCAAAATATAAAATAAAAATTACGTTTAGAATCAGTTAGAATAGATTTAATATATTAAATAAAAGTAAATAATTATTTATCGATTATACAGGTCTACAATGATTTTGGTGCCGCCAAAACTAAAACTGATTTTATTTTAAGTATATTAGGTACCCTAATTCTACCAGTATACTTGCTTTTTTAATGCTACGTGTAGTTTTCAACATTCATTTGTATCAAGCAGCTCTGCAAACAGTATAGTTGGTATAGTATTGGACATAAAGCAAAAATATATATTTAATATTTTTACACTTTAATAAACTTGTTAGTATTGAGGGCTAACCCGGTTCACATACCTATTTTTAAAAATATACCTTATGATAAAAAAACGGGTGTCAAGTTGGCTTGAAAATGAGAATGTGTATCATTCGCCATATTTACATATAAAATGACAGCAACTGTGACGCTGTTTTTTTTCGATAATATGGAAAATGATTATCCATAATATACTTGTTTTATAGGTATATTATTCAGTAAATCGCATAAACAGGACAAATTATTGTATTCAATCAAAAAAAGCTCTGTTTAAACAACCTTTATTAAAAAATACACTGCATATTAAATTATGCAGTTAACACAATAAAAAGAGATAACAAGTTCTAAAATATTTTTATACAAATATAAAAATAACTTCGTCTCAATTTATCAAAAAAAGGCTCAAAATCAAATAAAATAATATTTTGAGTTTGCATGCAAAAGAACTAGTATTACTACAGTTCAGGAATATCACATTCGTTTTCAGATTTAATGTCTACCTCTTCAAGTTTAATTTTATCTGAGCGTTCTTCTTCTGGAAAACTATAATTTAGGAACTTGTTCCTTAAAACGGTTTCATAAAAATCAGATGTACTTTCTTCTTCGCTGTTCTTGATTGTATCTTTTCTCTCTTTTTTGACATATTTTTTTCGCAGGTCGATGACCTTTCCATTTTCATACAAAACTTTATAAATGGCGGTACTCTTCATTTTGTCCGGTTTCATTTCCGATAAAATTTCTAAGCAAGCTGAAAAAATATATGCCTCAATTCGCAATCTAGTGTTACTATACCGGGTGCGTCTCAAAAGTGACTCACCCCTATGACGTTTTTTTTTCAGAAAACGAGATTTGGTATATTAGTATATGACAAATTAGGATTGATTGACGTATTCAATACATAATTGTTTTCGGTCACTTCCTGTTTCACCGGAAATGACTACAACTTTTGATTTTTAAATGACACCCTCGGTAATTTTTTACTTTATTGGATACAAAATGACACTCTGAGGGTGCATCCACACTATCCTAAAAACGGCGTATCGGCGTAACGA
The DNA here is from genome assembly GCF_002938485.1 of Sitophilus oryzae. Classification (NCBI taxonomy): domain Eukaryota; kingdom Metazoa; phylum Arthropoda; class Insecta; order Coleoptera; family Curculionidae; genus Sitophilus; species Sitophilus oryzae. The sequence goes on along the minus strand of NW_022146324.1, from coordinate 2,499,031 downwards.
CCTTGAATCGATTTCCAGTAATTCTATTGGCTGAAATTTTTGACAGATGAATTTGACAGATAAAATTTCTGACAGATGAATTTTTCAGCCAATAGAATTACTGAAAATCTATTCAAGGCCATTATGCCGTTACGCCGATACGCCGTTTTTAGGATAGTGTGGATGCACCCTGAATAGAACTTCTGACATTCTCGGTTAAAAAAAATCGTATTTTAAATTTCAATCTAGAGTGCCATGGATGCGTTACAAACACTAATTTTTAATCAAGGAGCCTTGAAATAAATTTTAGAAAAAAAACTTTTTTAAAAACAAGCTTTTATTTAAATACACAAAAAAGAATAAAATAAACTTTTTTTAAAAACTTTTATTAAGAACTTATAACGTCATTACACAATTTTAATATTATATAAAAGCTTGTCGCGAGATTTGAGTGTACAGTTGCACTCATAAAAATCTGGTACGACAACTTTATCTAGTAATTCCTGGTCTAGTGGTCTATCATAACACAAACTTTGAAAATGAGACAGGGTAGACACAGGTTTTAGTTAATTTACTTGTTTATCGATGTAGAGAAATCTCGCGACAAGCTTTTATATAATATTAAAATTGTGTAATGACTAATGACGTTATAAGTTCATAATAAAAGTTTTAAAGAAAAAGTTTATTTTATTCTTTTTAGTGTATTTAAATAAAAGCTTGTTTTTAAAAAAAAATTTTCTCTGAAACTTATTTTCTACTTTTTAGTTATGCTGGTTTCTCAGTGCCACACATTTAAACTCAATTTTTTTTCTTAAATAACTTTCTATAGGCATCCTAATATAGTATGTATATCGATTTTCCTATCAGTATGTATATACATCCTATAGTATGTATATCGATTTTCATTAAAAAAGGAGAACTTAAAAAAAACGACAGCTATGAAATTTGACAGTTCAAATGTGAGAAAAAAAAAAAATGAAAACCGACTATGAGGTAGGGGGCAGCCAATATATATGAAAATCGGACAACTTTGAAATTTTTTTGACAGCTCAAAATTGTTTTCTTTCATTTTAGCCCATGGCCGTCCTATATATCGATTTTTATCAAAATCGGCCAACTTTGAAATTTTTTTGACAGCTGTCAAATTTGACAGCTCAAAATTTTTTTCTTTCATTTTAGCCCATGGCCATCCTATATATCGATTTTTATCAAAATCGGACAACTTTGAAATTTTTTTGACAGCTGTCAAATTTGACAACTCAAAATTTTTTTTTTCGTTTTAGCCCATAGCCGTCCTATATATCGATTTTTGTCAAAATCGGACAACTTTGAATTTTTTTTGACAGCTGTCAAATTTGACAGCCCAAATTTTTTTTCTTTCATTTTAGCCCATGGCCATCTATGAATTTTTTTTCTTTCATTTTGGCCCATGGCCTATATATCAATTTTTATGAAAATCGGTTAACTTTGAAATTTTGACATGTCATTAAACTGTTATTTTTTCGAGATGGCCGCCCATATATATACCGCGATATATTTTTTTTCATATGTATATACTCACAATATACCTATAATATAGGTCCCATATATGTATATATAATTTCAGCCCGATCATAAATAGAATTTTAAAAAATCAAAAACCTCAAAAATGCCGCCATTTTGACAGCTGTCAAAAATTCGGGTCATGCCTTGCAAAAAAATGTATTGTCATCGGGACTGAACCTACATGCCAAATTTCAATCTCCTACAATAAAAGGAAGTGGTTCTAATTTAGCTTACAAGATTTGCCCCGAACAAACATACATACATACATAGATAGTTACATAGAAAGCAAGTTAAATAAAAGCTTATAAAAAAGGATTTCATTGTGTATTGTTCTTCGTGTATTATCCTGACCAATTAAAAGATGTCCAAATCGCATTTTTAATCATATCTCAATTTTTTCAAATGGAACCAGGGTGGTTCGTTAGCATATTCGGAAAAAGCATTTTTTACGAATAATTTGATACTCACACTTGGTATTTCGAGTCAAAATATCGTTATGAACCGCATGTTACAATTTCAAATAAACCGTATGCAAAAATATCAAAAGTTGACATGTGATACGTCATTCTATTCAGAGTGTCATTTTCCATCAAATAAAGTAAAAAAAATACCGAGGGTTTGGTTTGGAAAGTTGTGAAACAGGAAGTGACCAAAAACAATTGAATACGTCAATCAATCCTAATTTATGTCATATACTAACATAACAAATCTCGTTTTTTTTATCTGAAAAAATAAAATAGTTATAGAGGTGAACGACTTTTGAGACGCACTCGGTATGTAAACTTAGTAATTTTTTTTTGTAAAGTTCAATTCATATAATTAAAATGCTTCAAAAATCTTTAAAATAAGTAAATTCAATTTCATATTATTTTTCTGCTTGCACGATATATTTTATTCTAATTAAAAAACTTTACTTTTAAGGGCACTGTTGGTTGTAGATTTACTTAATAATCGAAATGGTTAAAACCGTTATTCTTTTATAAATAAATACGGTGCTGTGCAACTGCCATGTCATTATAATTATTATAGAAATAAAGATGACTAATATTTATACCAACGATTTATAACAAAATTGTTGAATAGCTGCTTAAAGAGAGACTAAATAAAATAAACTGACTTGGTTTTACGTGAGATCTCACAACCTTTTATAGTGAAAGAATTGTGACTTGGCATTTTTTTACATTCTGTTTTTGACGGGATCTACACTTTATTTTATTTATTCTTGGGTCTAGAAATGTCTAGACTCAAGAATAAAGAAAATAGAGAGTAGATAATATAAACCATCTTTTTTTTTCAGTCCCACAGACCAACATTTTGTAAATAAAACATAACTTTTCCTATAAAATAAATAAAAATATTTACTTACCTTCAAGATTTGATCTCTTATATTCGGGAAGCACATCCGTTAAAGACTTAAAGAGAGCGTACACTTTATGTGACGTGAAGCCATCAAAATGTTTAGCATATTCTGACCAATTGACAAGTCTCCAATCTTTCTCATTATTCTTGCACAACCTGAAACCATTTTATTTTGTTAATTAACAATAAACGTACTTGGGTTTCCATAAAGGTAAAAATATTAATAACATTAAAAAAAATACAGTTGGAGGTTGGAACCTTCCGTGTTAAACAGCAAAATATAACACTAATTCACGCTTTTAACACTAGACGCGCGTTCCGCTTAAAACCATTTTTTTCAAGATTTAATCATCTGTTGATGATTCTAACATGGATAGTTAAACGAGCGTCCAGTGTTAAAAGGAGTGGTTTGGTGTATTGTGGTGAATTAGTGTTCTATTTTGCGATTAAAAAAGAAGTTTCAAATTTATTTTATAAAAATCAATCAAATGACTTTCTGTCGCTGGTGACATTGGTTGACACTTCAAACAAACAATGAGAACTGTAATTTTGTACAATTTTTGTACAAATCTCACTGGTTCTTTGATATGTCGCTGGCGACGGTACAAAGTTCTAAGAACGGGGCTTTAATTGTCACCCAATATATTATTCACTGTTCTACTGCTAATTAGAAATAAAAATTAATATTTTAAATATAACCTGTAAAGTTAATTTTTAAATAAATTTTGCTGTTTTTGGTAACTTATATAACCCCTTGGCCTATTATAGCAGTGATTTGTTAATAGAGCAGGGTCTCAAACATAAATACCAGAGAATACCTCAAAATATACAAGATGGCGCCTCTCATACGACGCGGAGGCTCCGAGGAGAACAACAGTTTGTATTGAAATGAAATTTTGTGAGCATATGTAGGTTAATTTAGAGCATTTTTTGGGTGTCCCCAAAAAAAGTTACACATCAAAGTTGTTTTTTGTAATGAAACCCACTATGGATTCTAAGAAAAAAATAAAGGTGAGTTTCATTAGAGAATTATATGACTAAAATGTAAGGTTTTTGACATATTTAACATTTTCTAAAAATGAAGAATAATTTTTAATTTTCAATAAAAACTATCTAAATTCGAATTAACCCGGTATAGCCCAATGTGTAGTTAAAATAACAATTGTACTTTAAATCGAATTAAAACTTACCCAAAAAGTTATACAGGGTTAGGAAATCAATTAATATACGGGGTGTCCCAGGAATAAGTGCAAGTATTTTAAGGGGTGGGAGATCTCGATAAAAGAAACATATTTTCTCTTTATCGTTTTTCAAATAAGTCCAAAATAACGAGTTATTTGACTTTGAAAATTTCCAAAAAAACATGATTTTTTGCTAAAATTTTGAGAACCACTGGATCTTTTCTGGATTTTCTTTCTTGTAAATTTAATCTAATATCTATGTTGCCATATTATCAAGAAATTATGTTTTTTAACTAAAAACTAAAAAAAAATCCAAAAAATTTCGAATTTTCATTTTTTTTTTCGCGAAGAAACACTCATAGGCGTGCTTCTGGGGTTGAACTATACTACCGGTTTAAATATTTGCACTTATTTCTAGGACACCCTGTACAGAGGGTGGAAAAAAACAACTTTGTTGCGTAACTTTTTTTAGGGACACCCTGTAGAACTCTATATATTTTTATAAAATGCTTTCAATTAACCTACATATGCTCCCAAAATTTCATTGCGATATAAACTCCCGTTCTCCTTGGAGTCTCCGCGTCGTATGAAGGTGCGTATTCATTATCCGAACGAACGCACGAACGAACGAGCGAACGATTGGGATTCGGTATATTTGGACGGGGAACCGAACACACGCAGCCGTTCGGTCGTTCGTTTGCTCGACCATCCGTTTCAAGTCGGTAGATCAAAGGCGTTCGCAAACGAATGGGTTAGGTGTTGTTCGTTTGGTTCTATAATTCGGCCCCGTTCATACTACTATCGAACGAACGAACAGACATTGGTTCGTGTGTTCGAATAGTGAATACGCACTTTGAGAGGCGCCAGCCTGTATACCACAGGAATGGACTATAAATACTTTTTATATCGTCGTCAATATCACGAAGTGGTGTAACTCATTTTCGGAAAAGTGGGTTAAATCTTCTTACTACTTTTGTCTCAATAACAACCAAAATATATTATAGTCACTGTGTTTCTTTAACAAAAAAGATACACAGTGACTTGTAGCGTTTTTTTTAAACCACTACCACTGCGAACGGCAGCTTTTCATCGGAGAGCAGTCGTGGATAAGGTATTTCACTAGAGAAAATTAATCAGTAATAATTAACAAAAGATATATAGATATTGGGCGCCAGGCATGTACAGAGAAAGAAAACACAGTTGTATAATACTTAAAACTAATGACTATATTTATTCATGACGTTCTTTGCTGATACATGACATTGTAGAGTTCTAGTAAATATACAGTGGTTATATGTCTAAGAAAGTGGTGGTAAGAGTCGTACTAAATATCAATGAAAACAACTACGATAAAATACAGGACATGTAAAGTTTAAGAGAAAATATGAAATGTAGCATTACTTTAATTAAGTAATTTAATATATTCCATATGATGCTAAATCGAAGATGTTACAACCTGTAGATTCTAGAATCTATGTTTGATTATCCATCTATTAAAATAGTGCAATAATATCTATAAAAGTAATACCATTACAAGACGTAATGCAATGAAACCTAAGATCTAAATTATATTTTAAAGATTATATCGACATGAATGTTCTTAACAATCTAACCACTGAACATAGTCTGTACGATATTACTTAAGATTGGTACGTTATTGTTTAAGACTGAAAATGTTTTAGATGTTAAATGTAAAACTAGAACTTAAATATACACTTAGCTGTTCTTTTATGTAACCTTGCTTCAAACAGTAGCAGTGTGAGGTGGTCTAGCATCTCTGTACTGTCTGTCGGCGATCCTGTTGGCCAAAACAACAAAAGGGGCCAGGTTGAGGACACCATGAATCACTACAGCCGTAGCTACTGACTAGGCTTAGAAATGGGAGTGAAGCAGCATGGGGCTCAAGCTACATCCACGCTGTGGCACTTATATGTAAGAAAAAAAAATCATTCTTACTGGGGACACTCGTCCACAGGACATCTGTACATAAGATAATGTCTGTACATAAGACACTATCCGTACCTTGGACCCTAAAAATATGAAACTCTTGTTTAAAACCAAACAAGATCTTATAAACAAAATGAACCTACCTCGAATTACTTCCGAGGGCTCACTAAATAATAAAGAACCTGTCCTTCCTTCCATGTGACATTCTGGAGGACAAAAGAAAAGGGACGCCAACGTGCCAGCAAAATACAATTACAAGTTAGGTTGGGGCATCCGCAACTCTACCCTAAAAATACGCAGTAATAGTAACGAATCTAAAAGGATAATATCTCATCTTTACCTGTAGCTTCGAAATAGCAGCTGATTCAGATACACAGCAAGATTTAAATAATCACCATTTCTCAAAAACTGGGACTAATGGCGTCTGACAGGCCAAACAGTCTAACCAAAAGTGAAGTTAAATCACAGAGAGTTGACAGAAGCGATGTTGACAGCGCGCGCCTCCACAGAGCGATAACAGGGTTGTGTCAAACGAAAACAGGGTTGTGGACTAGAGAACGTAAAAATTCGTCAAATAAATCATCAGGCCCGAACGATACGGAATCGGGTGACGATATGCCAGACATCATATATTATATATAAAAAAGACATGTAACGAACTAAAAACGTTACAGACTTGTAAAAAAACTTTAAACAGCTCTCCTGAAAAATATCAAAAAATGAGTTAGGCCACTTCATGATATTTTGACGATATACGTATATCAAACAGAAGTACATTTTTTGAAAAAATATGAGTTGGTCTACCAGGTCGAGATACACCCTTGGTGGCAAATGTGTTAGTAAAAAAATAATATACTTACATTTGGATGAGTTTACATTTGAGTAGCGGTAGTTCACACACCTCGCCAGGTATAAATAATCTTGAATGAATATTACCAAGCCAGGCCGGCTTCAAAATTCGTACAGGGAGGTTATCTAGCTTTTTTGAAAGTTTCTTAAACTCTTTCACCGTGATGTGACGATTCTTCAACTCCCGATAGTCTCGTACTTTCGTTATTTTCATTAAATTCTGTATAAATGCAGCAAGGTTTTGCCTGCCCCATCGAATCTTCCTAGTGTGTGTCTGTTTAAGTACCTGAAGTCTACTGTGTACCGAAAAATAAGGCCTATTCAACTCCTTCGCTATTTTGCAGACATAGTTTCTTTGGTAGTTCAATTCTTCTACTCTTTTTACTATGTATTCATCTTCTTCTATGGAGAACCTTATAAACACAGTTAGAAGAACTTATTATACTATGTTGTTGTAGAGCAGTACAGAGTGTCCCATTTTCGTGTGTTTTACAGAGTATCTCGCTTATGGGTAGAGATACAAAGATGCGGTTTTCACATCACTGTGCTACTTTTTTATGAAACTAAAGATGCTACACATAGATTTGTCCTAGCCCTCTTAGTTCCTGAAATACAGGGCGAAATTGAAAATGTTGCATTTCTTGACCCCCTTCATATCTCGGCTATCTTATAACTTATCGAAAAGGTGAAAACTGAGCCCAGTAGACACTTTCACGGAGAATCTAGTGGCGTAACCAGTTTTTTGTTGGGAGCTGTCATTCTCGAAATATAACCTAAACATATGTTTTTTTTTAAAGGGACACCCTGTATATTATTTTTTTTTCTTAAATTTGCTTTGTCATGAGCTTTCTAAAAATATAATATACTCTAGATTTATTTTCATAAATAAGGTAAAAAAATATATATATTTTTTTTAAGTTAACATAAAACAACCTATTTTAAGAGAATTATTTTTATTTAAATTAATTTGACCAGGTAATTTTGCTTTCCATCATTTTTTTTTTCATAGACTGCACTGAAAATGAGCTTATGCAGCTTTTAGATTTGATTGCCAACTTTGAAAATAAACATATAATATAAATTTTGTTGTTCTGCTATGTTTAGTACCTATAGTGAATCAAAAAACAACACGGAAACTAGCAATGGAAAAGACAATAGCCAAAATTTGACGTTGAATAAATGATTCAATTGTCATGACTATCTATTACATACCGGCGGCCAATGTTAAAAAGTTAAAAAATGTATTTTTTACATTATTTATGAAAATAAATGTAGGGTATATTATATTTTTAGAAAGCTCATGACACAGCAAATTTAATAAAAAAATATTATACAGGGTGTCGAATTTAAAAAAAAGATAAGTTTAGGTTATATTTCGAGAATCACAGCTCCCAACGAAAATCTAGTTACGCCACTGGATTCTACGTGAAAATGTCTGCTGGGCTCAGTTTTCACCTTTTCGATAAGTTTTAAGATAACCGAAATATGAGGACAACATTTTCAATTTCGCCCTGTATTTCAGGAACTAAAAGGGTCAAATCTGTGTGTAGCATCTCTAGTTTCATAAAAAAGTAGCACAGTGATGTGAAAACCGCATCTTTGTAACTCTACACATAAGCGAGAAACCCCGTAAAACACACGAAAATGGGACACCCTGTACAAGAGAGGTACAAATGTATATGTTGAAAAAATCAGGATAAAAAAAACAAGAATAAGACATTTCTAAAATGTCACTGGTTTGTAACTAAAATTAATTTTAAAGTGTGTTAATATGTATAAATGATTCTCAAATGAAATTAAATTCTAAATTTTCAAATTTAACTGTAATGTCAAACGTGACCTTGAATTTGAGAAAATCGACAACAAATGATAATCATAGACACAATGTAGAATCAATTTAAAATGTCCAAAAATAACTTCCGTTTTTAATCCTAACATTAACATTAGTCCTAATCCCAAGAATCCACACTAACATTAGTCCTAATCCCAAGAATATGAATCAACGTTAACGAACGCTAGCGTTCACGCTTCCAAAGCATCGATCTTATCATTAGCCTTATGGTGGGTTCGTGCTCCCGATCTTAGCCCTAACACTAACATTAGTCGTAAGCGTTGGGATCGATGCAACGGAAGTTGGGATCGATCCTAACATTAGCCTTAGTCCTAACAAGTTGAGATATTTTATATTCTTAGGGCTAATGCTAATTCAAAACTGAATCGTACACGCTCAAAACTAGTGGTTTTAAGAATTCTCGAAATAATATCTGACATGTTGAATTTGACGGTTTATAAATGTTAATAAATCATGTACTTTTTGGTCTAGAAATTATTAATGTAAAAATTAGTTTCTCTAGTATTAGAAATTTTAAAACTCATTGTGAATTTAGGTTAGTTCAAAACATGTTTTATATGAGCGCAAGCGCTTACGAGTATATTGAGTAGTTTCTTAAGATAACTAACTAGGAGAAGTATATTAACGGCATTTCCTTAAGTTCTTAAGGTTAATTTCTTTTAACCCAAAAAAGCTTTGTTTTTATTTTTAATAATATAAAACAATTATTTTTATATATTAGAGACCCAGTCTATTGCTGCTGGATCGATAATTTATTTCATGTGACATGAAAATAAAATTTGTATTTTTTTGAAACCCGCACCTTCACGTCAAATATTTATCTCTTTTGAATCATATCCTGTTCTAAAAATTTTCGGGGCATATTTTAAATTTTAGGTTTTTGCTACAGCAGCGCCATCTTAAGTCTTCCTTTTATTATGACCATTTTTAATGCACGAAGATATTTCTCCTTAACTCTACACTCCACACTCGAAAAATTAACCTACCATTAGTCCTAACGGGTCCTAACTTATGAAATGTGGAATATTTTATATGCTTAGAGTTAATATCTAATTCAAAATTGATTTGCGCATGCTCAAAACTAGTTTTAATTTTCGAAATAATATATTGAATTTGACGGTTTATAAATGTTCTTAAGGCAAGTATGAGAAGTACGAACAGCATTTCCTCAAGGTCTTAAAGTTAATTTTCCTATGGTTAATGTTAGGGGTAAGGTTAGGACTATGGTGGGTTCATACTTCGAGTATTAGTCCTAGAATAGAATAGAATAGAATAGAATAGAATAAGTGGGAGGGGGGTTAATCTCTGCGACCTTAAAGATCTATTGTGTCCCCCTTTCTTGAGTTATAACTCATCATACAGTTCCAGGACTTCCTACGGAGACCCGTGTCCCTCACAGTCGAGGAGCTACGACCCAGGCCGGGTAGACGAAACGGTAGCTTGTGTCGCCTGTTGGGTTTAGAAGTAGGAGGTAGGCTCCCGACCCTTGGAGGAGGTGGTAGCTTGTATGCCACTTGCGGAGGATGGTCTCACGCAAGTGTCAGCCACCTCTCCTGTAGTTCTCTTTGGGTTTGGCCCCTTTCATTGTTACTGTTCCCAGTGTCGCTAGGGGGTTTCCCCACAGCTTCACCAGTGATGTTTTTATTACTATTATTACCAGATCTCATAGTGTTCCTATGAGTCGCTAGGGACAGTCGGTCCACTTCTACAATGAGTCCCGCATGTAGAAGTAAGGGGTAAAATACAATGGGGTGCCCCCCGGTGCCCCAAGGTTGAGGCTGTCCGTAGCCCCGCCCGGTATCGTTATATGTCTTGGTGCAATTCCCTGGCCACGACACTACAGTCAGGGACAAGACGATGAGTGAGATGCTTCTTAAACCAAGCCAAGTGCTAGGGGGGATTCCCCGAGTATTAGTCCTAAGCTTGCCCCTAAGAAATTAGACTTAAGAACTTAAGAAAATGCCGTTCATACTTCTCCGACTTGTCTTAAGAATATTCTCAATTAAGCCAAGTAAGCGCTGGCGCTTATATAAAACATATGTTTGGAACTAACCTAACTTTAGAAATATTTCTAGAATTTCAAATACTAGAGAGACTAATTTTTTACATTAATAATTTCTAGACCAAAAGATAAATAATTTATTAGCATTTACAAACCGTCAAACTCAACATGTCAAATATTATACGACTAAGGCTAATGTTAAGATTGATACGTTGGAAGCATGAACTCTAGCGTTGGTTAACGTTGATTAATATTCTTGAGATTATGACTAATATTAGTGTTAGGGTTAAGATTACAGTTGGGGGTTGGAACCTATGGTGTTACAACAGCAAAATCCATATCACCACAATAAACCAAAACACTTTTACTTTTACATAGTGATGGGCAAAACTGTTATTTTTAGATAACAGTTGAAACTGTTATAGTTATTTATAAAAAACAGCTTAAAATAACAGCTTAAAAATAACAGGTTTCTTTATTTTACTGCTAAATATCTGAAAGAGTATGAGACGGTCACCGCCAGGCGTATTAACGCAGTTGCAAGTTGCAACAATGACGTGCTCGGTGGTAGTATTTCCAGGGTGTCAAAACATTTCTAAATATCGATTGTTATCTAAAATACCTCTCTAAAAACGGTGGTTGTTTACAAATAAGCGCTGTTTACAAATTGCGATATAAAAAAGGCCAAACTCCGCCACTCGTCTATACCTTTACATTCCGATCTACCTACGCCCTGCCCCTCGATCCGCGTAGATCCTGAATTGCGTAGCAGTGTACAGGGTGCATCTTACTCGACGGGCGAGAAGCTCTTAGTTATGATTGTACCATTTGCGGTCAAAAAATAGCAATATAAGAAAATGTGTAGTATATTCTTCATAAGTAAACCAACTACACTAGAGTTCGAATTAATTTTACACTTAAACTAGCTTGTACCCGCGACTTCGTTCGAGTCGAATTAATAATTTCTAATGGTGATGATACAGCAAAACAAGAATTTCCATTAACATACAAACTGGATAAAATGTTCTCACATTTGCCAAAAATAAGCTTTAAACGTCAAGCAGTTTAAGCAGAACCGTGGTTAATCAATTACTCAACTTTTTGGAACACCCTGTATGATTTTTTAAAAAATTTCAAAATATGTAAAAAAAACAAAATAAATTATGCGTGTCCAGGCGTTTTCCCGAAAGACTAACCGTTTTTTAAATAACAAATATTGTAATATTTGAGGGGCGTTTTCACCCTGTTGGAATTTGAGATTCGAGAAACCCCTCCTTATCGAACCTCAACCCCACAGTCAATCTGTTTGCAAAAAATCAGCTTTAAACGTCCAGCCAGTGCCTTCTATTAAAAGATCAGCCTGGGGGCGGACTTTTGTTTACTTCATCAGCTGTACATACTTAGATATTGGGTTAGATTCCGTTTCATATTTTGTCGGTTGATTTTTGGTTTTAACTCTTTGATTTTTGGTATTATTTATTATTGTAGTGCAAAAAACTAATTATTTTGGAGTTTAAGTGACATAAACTACTACCAGATATATGGTCACTCTCGGTTTCGCATAAAAAAATAGAAAAATAGAAATATTACACGTTGTGTAGGTGATTTAACCTAAAAGTGCCCATACATTTTTTACTTATCGTGATTTTTGTGTGTGTTTTTTAAGACTCTAACAATTCATCAATAAAGCTTAAGTGGAGTGCGTTTTTGGTGCTATGCCTCATCTTTGTTGTGTTCCTGGTGGAAAGGATAGTTATACTAGGCAGCCTAAAGTGTCCGGAAGAGCAAGAAAAGTGGGTACGAGTTATAAATCAAGAGAATTCTATTGAAAATATCTTTAATAAATTTAAAAATAATATTCTCCCATGATGGTATTAATGAAAACTGGACAATTATGTTTATTTTATTCATATTGTGGAATCTCCACTCCAAGTGTTGTTGGTTCAGCTTCGATAGATTAAAACACGTAAGTAGGTATTATGATCTAGGAAAAAATAAAGAATATGTGTATTAAAGATCATGAAAAAGATTATTATTTTGAGTTCAAATTTTAAAAAAGATTTTTGTAAAGACTAGACTGATACAGTTTAAAAGAAGAATGTGTTTTTGTTTGATAATATATAATGTATGTCAAGCATAACATATATTTGTTCAGTAATTTTTAATGAATAGTGTTGATTATTTATAATACCAAATTAATATCAAATATTTAAGTGATGGCTGAATACAATATGAATAAAATAACAATAAAATTGGTATATTTGCATAATACAAAATTAAGTTTTAAGAATAAAGGTGTTACTAAAAATACTAAGAAATTCGTATTTCTTTGTTTTAATTGGTCTAATGTTATTTACATTTTACGTAAGAATTATACCGTATCATCGAAAAAAATCGGCGTCTAGTTGGCTTGGAAATGAACATCGATGACATTCCCTAAATAACTGTACACATAAAATAATTAACTAGAATTTTACAATCTTGGAAAATTTTATATTCTTGAACCTTGTTTCTAAATATTCTAAATTTTTTTATTTTCTTGGGATTTAGGTTCGGGAAAAACGCTGATTAAGTTTTCATTTGGTTTTTCATTATTTTTATTTGGTTTAAAAAAAAACGTTTCGGCTAACATTATAGCCTTCATCAGTGTTGTGTCATATGAAAAAAATAGTGTCGAATATAATCCAAAAAATTACATATAAAATATTCACACCACGCACATAATGTTTACTGCGTACTCCACAGTCAATGTAGATAATTTTAGTGTTAAGAATAATAATTTTAAACAATATGTGGTCATCTTTTCATAAGTTTATATTAGTTTATTAATTGCAGTAAACATTATGAGGTGTGAATTATATTTTATATGTAATTTTTTGAATTATTATCGACACTATTTTTCTCATATGACATAACACTGATGAAGGCTATAGTTAGCCGAAACGTTCTTTTAAACCAAATAAAAATAATGAAAACCCAAATGAAAACTTAAATCAGCGTTTTTCCCGAACCTAAAAATCCCAAGAAAATCAAAAATTTTAGAATAATTTTATACATAAAATGCCAGCGATCTTCATTTCATAGCCATCGCTGACGCCTTTTTTTAGATAATATTGTATTATTTGTAAATATAATTTTTCGAACATTGATACTTGCAAAATATACATATAAATTTTGTGAATGCAAATAATAATACATCACTATTAGTAGATATTGAATGTTTCTTGTTAAATTAGATCGATTTTCAAACCCCAAAATTTAAAATATGTTTACATTTTACCCATTATCTTATGTACCTATACATTATTTGTACATTGTAAAACATTTGCTGCATTTGTATGGTTCATAGTTTATTTGCCAAAGTATTTATTACTATAAATAGGTATATATGTTGTAGTTATTAACTGTATATTATGTATATTTCATGTAAACTATATCATTTTTAAAATACAAACCAAAAATGAGGAATAATTATGTTTTCCATGTATTCTACAACATATTTATTAATCCGTTATATCTAACTAGCGTGACGTCATAAATCTCGCCCGTAGGCTGATCTTTTAATAGAAGGCACTGGTCCAGCAGTGTAAACAGAATAGTAATCACTAATCAATGGTCATATTTTATGAAACACCCTGTATATATTTTTAAAAAACCTTAAAATATATAAAACAACATAATAAAATATACGTGTTTTAAGAGTTTTTCCGAAAAACTCACCGGTTTTTAAATAAAAAATATTCTAATATTTCAGAGTAGTTTCACCCCCTTAGAATTCGAGTTTCGAAAAATCCCTTCTTATCAAACCTCTACACACTAAAGTCAATCTGTTTTCCAAAAATCAGCTTTTTACGTCAAGGGCTTTAAGCAGGATCGTGATTAATCAATGACCAGATTTTTCAAAACACCCTGTATACATTTTTAAAAAATCTTAAAATATTATTCTGATAAATTTTCAGAAAATAAAAAATAAATACCTAAATGTTAAATAAATACCTAAAAATAAATACCTAAATATTGAAACTTAATAAGTAAGTACTGAAACATACAGCGCCATAATATCTCGACCTCCGTCCGTTATGCTCGTAACAGGTTGAAACAGAATGTATCTAAAACAACTGATGCATTATTCCCCAACCTGTTTCGAACCTCCATCGACAATCGACCGATGCAGCAGCGTTCCTTTCCCACACCGATTATCTCGTCCGCCGCCCTGTTATACTTGTAACAGGTTGAAAAACAACATATCTAAAATGACTGCTTCTCCAACCCGTTGCGAGCCTCCATCGACAATCGACCGATGCAGCAGCGTTCCTTTCCCACTCCTGTTATCTCCACCGCCAGGCGTTATGCCCTCAACTGTTTCAAAAAACCTGCTTCTTTTATATCCTATTATTTTTAAGCTGTTGTAAATACGACCATTGACGGTATCGACCGAAGCAGCTACGTTCGCCGTAGCGCTTTCCCACTCCGTTGTCCGTTGTCTCGCCGCCTGTATCGATGGTTGACGAAATAACATGTTTTCCATCCATACTAGTTGTTTTTTGGAATTGCTTCGAGCAGCATAGAATTTCGTGGTGATGCAGAGCGCCGACTTCGTTTTTCGTTTCACGAGCGGCCGATCTCTATGTGTCGTTATTTTATATCTGTTATTTTTTAGAAGTAGTAACGGTTGCGTTATGTTATTTATAAATAATTGTTATAAAATAACAGATAGTTAAATAACAACCCATCACTACTTTTACACTGGACGCGCGTTTCGCTAATCATGTTAGCATCATCATCAAAAGTTTTAATTAAAAATGTTTTGGTGTATTGTGGTGATCTAGTGTTTTATTTTGCTGTTAGGGTTACGATTAGTAATGGGATAATTATTATCGAAATATTGAAATAACCGATTATTGAAATAACCGACATCGCTCGATAATGAACGAGCGATACAAGTGACCAGTACCAAGCGACGAACGCAAGCGATCCTAGAATGAAATAAATTGAAATCCGATTTTAATGTGACATACTCGATAAAAAGCCGAGCGAATTTTCTACATACATTGCAGGTAGCAAATTTATACGACGCCGTATATATATATTTATCAGTTGCGTATCTGAGGGACAAAATTTTACGACCTACATTGACAAAGTTTTGAAATAAACTAAATCAAGCGAATCGCTCGCCGCTTGCTACTTGCCATTCATGACAGAAGGAATATGTGCCCTGCGCACGCAACTTACTGCTTGACGCTTGGCGTTAACGAGTACTTACAACAAGCGACGGGTAAAAAACCGTATTTTTAAATACGAGTGATATTTCGCTCGAGCGATCACTCGGTTATTGCAATCGCTTGAAACTCGAGTACTCGATTATTGAAATTAATCTGTTTTTCCAATCACTAGTTAAGATCGGAAGCATGAACCCGCCATAAATGTCATGGCAATAAATTAAAAAAATCTCTCATAAATTAAATATCTCTTAAAAAACTACTTAACGTTTCAGATTTAACAGATTTCTTAAACAGAGGCATTCAAAATAACTGAAAACTGAAATTTATGTAAGTAGGCAGCCTATTCATACTTTTTAAGGCATGGTAATGGCTGAACAGCCAAAAAATGTATTTACAATATTTTTGCTGTTGGGTAAGCTAAGGAAATTCTGTATAAACTTTTATTTTAAAAACTCAATAATTAAAATATTCCCAAGTTGCAAACTTTTTGGCACATAGAATGGAAAAGACTAGATAAGTTAATACATAAAAACAAAGAAACATAACCAAAAAACTATTACCTTCCAGTTTTTTTCTTTTCAGCCAAGTAAAGCCTCTTGAACCTTGCATAAACACTACTAGTGGTTCTCTCAGGCAAATTTTGTGCTAAAAATTTAAGAAAATTTTGCTTCTGATGCTTATTAATAACCGTTTTATCCATCACAAAAAACAGTTCTGGATTATCACAAAATTCATATACCTATAAATGTTAGAAAATAAAATACCTTTTAAAAAGCAAAATGTAACCTTTACCTCACAAAACTTTTCCCAGTTTGCCCTAATCTGATCATCCTCACTTTTAGTATATTTTCCTGCTTTAATAGTTAGATTTAAATGAGCTATTTGTGCTTTTTGAGACGGAGTTGGCCTGGAAGATCTATCAACGATAGAGTGCAAAGGAGGAACTTCAAAATCTATTTCAATACTGAGATCTTTCAAGTCTTGCTACAATCAGGAAAAATCAATCATAAGTATTTTTTTTATTTAAACATGTTTTAGTGGAGCTTATATAAACGCATCTTACCACAGAGCTCCTTTCCTTTTCATGCAATTTAAAACTTCCTTCAATAACAGATTTATTAAAACTATAACTATCTGAACCGTCATCTTCTTCTTCAAAATAATCACTATCAATATCATAATTACTATTTAAAGTACTCTTATTACTATTTAATACGTCTCCATTAGTTGCAGATGACTTGTTAACTGATGAAATTCTAAAATAAAAAGAATAAATAGTAAATATTAGACACAATTGAAAGCAGGCCATCAATATCAAAGTCTACAGAATATAATTATTATTCTGTAATCTGCAATATATTCCACCCAAATTAGTTTGTTTTCTAAGGGCTCAAACGCACTGACGACCAGGTCACAGCGGCCTAAGAGCTCAAACGCAATATATATTCTAGGAGCTAAAGATACCCAACGCACTACTGCCGAACCCTGTATAGTATTTTAATACTTCTAGTTTTGAAGAGGAATATTGCTATAAAATATTGCCAATATTAATTAAAAAAATCAATTAATTTGTCATCTTCTAATAATTTTCTAAATATATTTCAAAAACCTTTTAATGGAACATGAATTAATGGCAAATACACTGAGCTAGAAAATATAAAATAGGTATAGCACTGCATTTAAAAATATACAACTTTATTCTGGATCACCCTGTATATCGATTTTTTTAAATGTGTCCAGCTATTGTACAGATATTTTATAAAAAGTCAAAATCTCAAATCAAATGTCACCCTATATTTTTGTAAACAAGGTAGTATTGAAAAAGTGAAATAGGAGATCTGATATTAGATCTGGATCATTGGGCCACCCAGTATTATAAATGAAATACACACATGCATAAAATCTAAAAAAAACTTACTTTAGGTTTGAGCCATTAACTGTATTATCATCTAATGTGACATCATTATTAATACATTGTTCGTTATCTTGGAAACCTGATTCTTTATCAGATAAATTATGATTTCCAACATTCGTTTTGTTTTTCTTGTGCTTCATTTTTTTCTTTTTTGTTTTTCCTGTCGAATCACTTTCAGAGTTACTGTTAGTACCCAATCCAGAATCTGCAATGCAATATTTTGTACTTTCACTCTCCTTTGCTTTATTTTTGAAACTTTTACTTGTCCTGCCTATTGATAATGAATTAACATTTTCAAATGCTAATTCAGTTTCAGATTTGCTGGTATCAAGAGTTGTAAATGATTCTAACATCTTTTTGTGTTTCTTCTTTTTCTTTTTTCTGTCACAATCATTTTTTAATAAATTCAGGATTTCTGTGTTTAATAAGTTCTCAATTTGTTCACTATTATGATCTTGATCTAAGCCATTCTTTTTCCCTATTTTTCTCTTTGTTTTACTTTTTATAACAACTTCATCATGAAGTTCTGAAATTTCTGTATTACTTTTCTCTGTTAATTTTGATTCATCATCAGTTAAACTACAATTGTGTTCATTATGAGTTACAAATTTTTGTTCTTTAATATTTTTATCTTCTCCATCATAAACTATTGCCTTATCTAAATTATTTATATGTTTCTTTTTTCTCTTTTTTCCTGTTAAATGTCCATTCACAGACATATTAATTTCATTTAGATATAATTTATCATCACTATATTGAACTTCAGAAGATTCTGTGTTACTTTTCTCTGTTAATTTTGATTCATCATTTAAACTACAATCGTGTCCATTATTTATTACAAATTTTTGTTCTTTATCATGTTTATCTTCTCCATCATAAAATGTTGACTTCTCCATATTATTTCTATGTTTCTTTTTTCTCTTTTTTCCTGTTAAATGTATCTCATTCACAGACATATTAATTTCATTTGGATATAATTTATCATTACTATATTGAATTTCAGAAGATTCTGTATTACCTTTCTCTGTTAATTTTGATTCATCATTTAAACTACAATTGTGTGCATTATTTATTACAAGTTTTTGTTCTTTATCATGTTTATCTTCTCCATCATAAAATATTGACTTCACCATGTTATTTCTATGTTTCTTTTTTCTCTTTTTTCCTGTTAAATGTAACTCATTCCCAAACATGTTACTATCAATTCCATCTGGATACAATTTATCATGACTATTATTGAATTTTATTGTATTGTTACTGTCATAGTTTATTTTTTCCTCCTTTAATTTTGCTTTCTTGGTTTTCTGTGGAAAATTAATTTCACTGTCATCGGCAGAATCTGACTTTATACTCAATATATCATTAAAATTGAAATTCAGATCATGATTGTCTTGAATTTTTTTCTTTTTTGCTTTAATTTCTTGTAGAAATACTATTTCATTTTTATTTTTACTATGGCTCAATTTATCTGTTTCAAATCCACCCTCTAAAACATTGTATTTATTTTCACATTGCTTATCTATTGAATTATTCATATTTAAGCTATGAAAGTGTTTTTTATGCTTATGTAAAGTTGCACCTTCTTCACTAAAACTATCTGCTGACCTAAAGAAAAATGTTATTACAAAATTAACTTCAAATTGCGTTTTATTACAAAAACATACCCCACTTTTCCTTTTAATTCAGATTGTGTTACTGGTGTAGAACTAAATCCTCTTTCAGAATGATCATTTGTAAAGTGATTAAACCCAACTGAATCTGTAACTTTCTTCTTCTTTGGATCTATACCCCATTCAACTACCTCTAACATTTTTCTCTTCTTACCAGGAGAACTAAAATCCATATTAGTTTATACATATTATTAAAATTGCATTAAAGAAAAATTTCTGTATATCTAAATAAACTTACAAATCTCTAACATTACTAGAACTTGTATATTCAGTTTCTGATGTACGTGAAGAAACTGGAGTGTTTGAAATACTGCCAGAACAACGAGTATTAATATTAGTTTTATTTCTTTCTTCTAAATCACTTTGTCGAAAACTGAAATCATCACCATTATGCTTACTATCTTGTTTAAGCCTGTTCATGATTTTATCTAAACTTCTACTCTTTTTCCTTTTCGTAGAGATGTTTTGGGAACTATAGACAATGCTGTCTTGGGACTGAGAGTTATTAGTTTCTTCTAGTTTCATTTTCCAATATATTTTAAAAAAGTGTGCTTAAATTTAAAATTATAACCTACAAAAGATTAAATAGTACGGACAATGTTTGTGGTCTGTGGTACGAACCTAACTTCGGAGCCTTGCTTCGGAGCAATACTTTTAGAAAGAACGCGTTCAGTTCAGATCTGTGGTGGATCATATAATCTAAAAGTTCTTGAACAGTTCAGATTGGTTCAGAGCTGTATATGACGAGGACCGCAGTTCGGATTCCGCGTAAACAAAGTAGGTCCCACCATGGATCATATCCGTAAATATTTTCTGTTGATCATGAGATTCAAAGATCATGATACATCTATTAACAATTTTTTTTACAAGCATCTCAAAACAGAAACGATTCCATCGACGTTGCCAGATTTACGAACTTTACTTTGAAAATTATTGGCGCCCTCTAGAGCACTTTCTGACTATACTAAAGCGGGAAATTTAAAACAGATTTGATGATTTGGTAGATACACTTATATAGTAATCGTCGTTCGATACTCAGATTAGGGCTTCATAACAAAAAAAAGAAACTAAACTAACGAACTATTTAGAAACAGATTGTTCTATGAAATAAATAATATATCCAACTAAGTATTTTAACCATTATGTAATTGCTGTCATGAACAAAAAATTAAAATTATAAAGAGAAACAATCAGAATACTTAATAATATTTTTATTATTTTAAACACTAAAATGCATTGTAAAAAATATTTGATTTACTTAAAAAAATATAAAGACGTAACTAGTATAATTTTTATCAGCAATCAAAATATTATATGTGTATTATATGTACATATATCTTGAAGTATTCTTTGATTCTAAATAAGTCTAGAACGTAGCCAATAGTATGCAAATTGTACCTAAAAAATTCACATATCTAATTAATTATATAATTATTCTGCTTTTATATATTACTCAGCTTTTCAACCGAACAAGTTTCCAACATATAAATATAGCTATGTGCAACAATGGTTATATTAGGTATATTTTTTGGGTAAATAAATATATACCTGGGATAGGCATCTATAAAAATGGATATCTGTGATAACTAATTATTCTAAACCTCAAATTTGGTATAATATATACTACATAGTAAAAAAAATGCATATTTTATAGATATACTCTCCATTTTATATTAATGACCCATCATTTTCTGAACCACATCTGAAATTTGGTATAAATTTTGTATTACAAAAAAGTGATTTATTAGATAGAAATACCAAAGTTTACAGAATAAAATATAAGTTCCGTCACTTGTGCCGGCGGCAGGTATCAAAAGCCGCTTCACGCACGTGTTTCTCAGTGTATTACTGGTGTGTGGACTTTGGACCCAGCATACACGGCGGATCACGTTCGGCGTATTACTCTGATTTTGGCATTATTACAGAGTGGTCTCGCATGCATATGGAATTATTTTTCAAGTGATTATTTAATTTTCATTACAAAATGTTACTGATCACATTAGCCTTAGTTAATTATTTATTAGTTTATTATAAAAAAGGCATAATTATTTTTATTATTTCTTAAAAATAATATTGAGTTTTTCGCCACTGGAAAAAATATTATTTAAAATATCTAATTAGAATTATTCAAGAACACTTTATTTTTTTACACGAAAAATCATATACTGGGTGTGTCTCAAAAGTGGCTTATCCCTATAACTTTTTTATTTTTTTAGATAAAAAAACGAGATTTGGTGTGTTAGTATATGACCTAAATTAGGATTGATTAACGTTTTCAATTTTTTCTGGTCACTTCCGGTTTCACCGAAAATGACTACAACTTTTGATTTTTTAAACGGCAACCTCGGCATTTTTCTACTTTATTCGATAAAAATGACACTCTGAATAGAATGACATATCATATGTCAACTTTTGGCATTCTAGCTTAAAAAAAATCTTTAAAATTTCAATATTGAGTGTCACAGCTCTTTTAAAAACAAAACTTTAATCAAGGAGCCCTGGGAAAAATAGATTTGATCGTCTAATGTTTTCCATGTCTTGTCTTGGCCGGTTAAAAGATGCCCAAATGGTATTTTTAACCATATCTTAATTTTTTCAAATGGAGAGAGGGTGGCTCATTAGTATATTTAGAAAAAGTATTTTTTACGAATAATTTCATGCCACACACTTGGTATTTCGAGTCAAATTGTCGTTATAAACCGCGTGTTACACTTTCAAATAAATCATATGTGAAACTGTTAAAAGCTGATATATGATATGTCTTTCTACTCAGAGTATCATTTTCTATCGAATAACGTAAAAAAATACCGAGGATACCATTTAAACATCAAAAGTTGTTGACATTTAATAGTTTCAGCTTTGAATTTTATAGTGTACGTAATTCGTGTTGGAAAACCATATTACGCACTCATGGAATACTGCACTCGTGCGTAATATTATTTCTTCCAAAACACTCGTTACGTAATATACTTTTACGTTATTTACTGTTGATATTGTGTAGCTTTATTTTTTGTGTTTGTTTTTAAAATTTATTTTATTTTTGCTATATCTTTTTTATCTTGCCATGTCTAAATATTTATATGTAATACACCAATAAACTGATTTTGAAATACCCCACGTTCCCCTGCACCTTGTCGCACCTTGCGATCGGTAAAAATGCGGTTTCTATTTACCCCGGCTTCCACTCCTGTTTTCATCGAAATCCGGCGTATCGGACGAGGCGGCTTCTGGCTTTTGATACGCGATTTTCAAAGTGCCGATGCTAAGTGACCGAACTTATATTTTATTCTGTAAACTTTGGAAATACTTCCTATTTTAAAATATACATTTATTTTGTATCTACATTCCATAAATCTTGAAGTATGATATAATTCTATAGCAAAAATGTGTTAGCAAAAATTAAATAATATTCTTCACTTTTATCAGATATAAATACATCACTTTGTGGCTGAAATTTCATTAACTTGAATCTAAAACTTGGTATAATATAAAAAAAATATGATTTATTAGACAGATATACTCTCCATTTTTTAGATTAATCATTTTGTGGTTATATATAACGATCCATGAATCTGAACCTGAAACTGAGTATAAATGTATAACAGAAACTTAATTTTATTAGATATACTCTCCTTTACTATCACAATTTCTAGAGATGAGCGGGGCATGTATGAAATTAAAATATTAACAAAACTGAAAGATTGTGAATCAGTTTCTCAATTGCTGAATGATCCTTTTAACATTTATATATCAATTATGGGGTATCTTTTTGGATACTTAATATTACATACTGAATTAAGTATACACTTAAAAGAGTACTTACTTCAAAATCTCATGACGTTGCAAAATAACATTGCAATGTCAAGACCTATGTTCATAGTTAAAATAAAAAAGCACGGTATATATTATATTATTATATGGTTACATATTTGTGCTATACTTTATATGTATGTTTAAAAAAGTGAAGCTAAAAGAAATTAAATTAATTCACACTTCTACAATAATCGTGGTCTATAGCTTGATCATTAGAAATAAATTCACATTTTCCATGAATAAAATTCTTAATAAATTTGGTTTCATCTTTATCTGGCTTGGAAATTTTAGTCTTTTTCAATGTACGCTTTTTCTTTGTGGAAAAGAACCTAATTTGTTTTTCAATTTTCTTATTAGCTGGTTCTGCTTCAGATTTAGGTAGCTTGGTAAAATTTATATTATTTGAAGTAGTGGCCTCAATAAAACTATTTTCTTTTTTCAAGCAACTTGCAACATGTTTTAAGAGAGTTCTGTTTGGATTTTTTAACAGGTTATTCTGTAGTTTTAACGTTTCAGAGGATATTATTTGCATTAATGTATCATTGCTTTGATAGGACTGCTCCCCTTTAAGACTATTTATATATTCTGTTAGAGATGCTCCAG
The DNA here is from genome assembly GCF_002938485.1 of Sitophilus oryzae. Lineage (NCBI taxonomy): Eukaryota > Metazoa > Arthropoda > Insecta > Coleoptera > Curculionidae > Sitophilus > Sitophilus oryzae. Next base: position 2,475,094 of record NW_022146324.1, on the reverse strand, counting down.
GATTTTCAGTACTTTTATGTTGAAGCAAATTATTTTTTTTAATTATTATCACATGAATATGCTTGCAAATAGTATGTTGTATTAGAAAATCTGGGCAAGTGCAACTATAGGAATGAATACATATATCACACTGTGAGCATATTAGGCTGCAACAATTTTCAACTTCATTTTTACAAACTATATAATTACTGTCTAACTCTGAACAACTAGATACAGACCATTTATAGGTAGCACTATCATTTTCATCTATAATATCTCTAACTTCACAATTACTTTCTACTGCAATATCATGTCTTGATTTAATTGTTCTTAAATGGATTGAATTTTTGCCTTTAATTTTCTTGATTACTCTTTCGAGTGCTTTATCTCTAATAAACAAATTTAAAGCATTTAATATCTAATCTTTTTACCTTTTTGCCGTCTAAATATATATGTTTTAACACTTTGTGCATATTTTCTAAACGCATATTAGTATTAATTCCACAATTTAAGCGATAGCAATATGCCCATTGCATATAATTTGATAAATAATTTCCTGCAAAATATTGTCCAAAATTAACAGTTGCTTCATTCTTACCCCAATCATTTATACTCTTTGTTAATAATTCATGAAATTCTTCTTTAGAATTTGTTGTCTGTAATACTTTTAATGACTGATAGACTAAAGTTTTAAGTTCTGGTGAATTTACTTTACTTAAATTAGAACATGCATGCGATCTACGTGCCATGCACAATATAGTTGTGATGGCACTTCACCCATTTCTTGTTTCCAAGCATTATAAAAGACATGTGTAATATCAGACATAAAAACCTTAGGTTTTAAAATACCAATATTATCTCTAATATTTTTAAACAGCAATTGAAAAACTAATGTATCTTTACGGTTTGTTAACATACATGCTCCAGGAAATCCTTCACCCCACTCATCCACCACTAAAAGTGTTGTTAGTTCAAAATCGTAAGCATTCATTCCATGAGTACTATCTATTGCAACTATGTTTTCCGCAAACATTTTCAATATGTCTTGTTGCACTCTGTTCATTATAATGATGCAAAAATCCTCCTTTTTTAAAACACCTTCATTTTCAACTCCCTGTGGTTTATAAAATATTATAGGATTGCTTTCCAGGTTTGAACATTCCTGAACAAACATTTCATTCAACGTTCTGGGAAATATGAAGGTTATTTAAAAATATATGGAATTCTAAAAATAAATAGGATAAAATTAGTAAAATTGAAAATTACATATCCATCTTAATTTTAATATTACCATAATAAATAGGTATCTACTAAAATACGTACTACGTACCTTCAATATTAGGGAAATGTAACTGTTCAGTTTCCATTTTTAAATTATGTACTGTACATAAATGAGTTATTAAATCCTTATTAGACCTAAAAGAAATATTACACCCTTCTAAGCACTGAAAGGATTTTTCATCCTTTTCATATACTAAAATAGCATTTTTATGCACCATCTTTAAATGTTTATTCAAATTTCCTATATTGGAAAATGTTTTCAAACACTTGTTGCAAGTATTCATGATTTTACAATTCATCAATAAGTAACAACAATCTAAATCAAAGAGAAATTAAAATTTTAATTTTCAAAGCTGATAAAGTAAATAATCGCCCTCATAGACAAATCGCCCTTTATCGGTCTTCAACACATCAAAATAGGCGGCAAATCTTCTAAAATATAACCTCCAAAACTAATGACAGTAATGACAATTGACGCAGATTGACATGTAATATTGCAATATGGCAACATCGATGGAATCTCTTCTGTTTTGAGATGCTTGTTTTTTTTTTCAGTGTACATAACTGGTTCAGACAGATAAAATTTATTTCTAAAATACTTAGAAAAAGGATTTCTTATAGGTGCAGCGGGTGCAGCTATTGCTATTAACTTCGTGTATTGTCAAAAGAAACGTTTCTTTAAATAAAAATAAAAATAAAAAACCTGCTTTTAGAACAATCACTTTAATTTTTATATACTATAATAACATCACAAAAAAATATTTTTATAAAAATACATTTTTACCACTGATCAATATTTAATAAATTCGTTTTCCTCCATTATTTCATGTTTAGTATTGTTCAGAAACATTTGACTTCTTTCTGACTATAGCATGTGTATAAAACTCTTACTTAAACTCTGGATTAACAACTTATTCACAAAAATTTGTAAAACATGATAGTTTATGAGGGTTATTTGAAAAGTTGCTGACATTAGTATGATTTTTTGTAAATTTGAAAAATTGTTTATGGAAATGTTGAAGAAAATTTTCGACGAAAATCTTTGTTTTCTGATAGCAATAACTTCATTTTGGGCAGTTTTCAGCTTGGGAAACAAAAATAGGTCGCTCAGAGCTAAATCTGGCCAATACGGAAGGTAGTCTACAGTTCACACTGTAACTTGTAAATAATTGGCATACCAACAGCAGATGCTTGAGATGGATGAGCATCGTCTTGGTAAAACAAAAGTTTCTTCTTGTACAGGTGTGGCTTTTTGCTGCGATTTCTGCCTTCATTTTGTCAAATAATGTAGTATAGTATTCTCATTTAGGTAATGATTTTGAGTTTTCACTTTCTGAAGGTCAGAAAGTTTTCAAACTACCCTCGCATAATAATGTTATATTTAAATGTTCAGTTAATTCGTTGCCAAACCAACGTTGCCAAATTTATCACTTATAAAAATAAATTTGTTAAAAACAGATTAACCCCCAAAGAAGCTGAAACCAAAGCAATCAAACCTCTTTCGTGCACCTTTGTGCATCTGGCTGTACCGTGCAACTTTACAACCCGCAGTTTTGCACGCGTATAAACGATAATCGGTCGGGTATTTCGCCTGCAATCTAAACAAAAAAAAACTTACCCCAGAGACTAACCAACGCAATCAAAATACGCCTACGGTACGTTTTGATTGCTATTACCGACAACTATACATAAATAAAAAAATATAAACAGCTGTAAAAAAATAAAAAAGTTTTATATTTGTTGGGCTCAATTCCGGGACCCCTCCCTCCTGAAGCAACTGCCTTACCAATGGAGCCACAGCTGCTCCTGCAAACTTGGCTATAGCTAGGCGTAAAGCGGCCCATACATTATCAAACAAATTGCGCAACACAGACTGTTGTGCAACGAGTTGCCGATGTATGGTAACACTTAATGCGTTGCGTAATTGTTTGATAAGTTTCAAGAATGTTTGAATTCTTTTGTGCAACAGGCGTTTGCGTAGTGTATGTGTGTGTTGCGCTTCGTTGTGCAATATTTTAGCTCTTTCATCCAAATTCTTTGTTTTCTTTTTCGTTTTTTGGTATCATTGACATCATCTAGGGTATATACGATAATAATTGACGCAATGGCAATTGAGGACATGATTGTTTCTCAAACAATGCACAAGTTTTAATAAAAAGTTTGATCAAAATTCTACTAAGTGAATGGGTGATGCAGTTGTGCAACGGAACGTTGCGCAACTTGTTTGATAATGTATGGGCCGCTTTACTTTCCGCCGTTCGACTGAGGACTAATTACGCAACTATGCCTTTCCTCCAATATGGCGACCGCCAGTAAAATTCGGCAATATTGGTTTGGCGGCGAATTAAGGAATCATATGTTTAACATCTTGCTTCTTTGTATTGTAAATGAGGTTCATCTTTAATATGAACCTCTTCCTGTTTTATATCTTCAATGAGAAACATCTCATCCCCGTTATAGTAACTTAGACTATTATCTTCAACTACCTCTCTTTCATCTTTAATATGAATCTTTTCCTGTTTTATATCTTCAATGATAAACATCTCATCATTAAGATTTTTAATTTTATCCGTGTTATAGTAACTTAGACTATTATCTTCAACTACCTCTTTTTCATCTTTAATATGAATCTGTTCCTGTTTTATATCTCCAATGAGAAACATCTCATCAAAATTTGTAATTTTATCCTTGTTATAGTAACTTAAAGTGCTATTATCTTCAACTACCGCTTTCTCAGTCTTTATAGTTTGTGAACTAAAGCTTGTATAATTATTTTGTTCGCATTTAATGCTATCCATTGAGAATTCTGCTACTGTATTTTCTGTACTTAGATTATTATCGTGTTTTATTTCTTCCTCAGCTATTTGGATAGCACTATTATTTACACTGGAAGATGCCTTACGTTTTTTCTCTGGTTTACACTTTGGATTTGTACTATTGTGTTTTATTTTTTCCTCAGCTCTTTGGATAGTACTATTATTTACATTTGAAGATGCCTTACGTTTTTTCTTTGGTTTGCACTTTGGATTTGTACTATTACCGTCTTTGTAATATGACTTAAAAATCATTTCGCTTTTTAAATTGCTCGATGTTATTCTACTCAGTTCCTTTAGACAGTCTGAAAGAAAAGTAAAACAATAATTAGAATGTATATATATCCTAAAAATATTTGTTTTCTTTAAATTGTTGTTCTTAATATTTGTACAGAAAAAAACAAAAAGTTAACTTTAACATAACAAAGGGAGGAAATTCAGCATGTCCAATAGTTTTGATTTACTCTGTATACCTATATCAAAATAATGTTTATATCATGCAATTTTTAGTACTCTCATTTTTGAAAACACTGTTATGTAGAACAAAATATTTCCGGTTAAAAAGTATAAGTAACTTGTAAATTTAGTCTAAAAATGGTAAAACTTCAAAAAAAACACGGTATAGAATATGACGTTACGGTATTTTTGGAATAGGAACCAGTGGTGGCTCGTCAGGGTAGGCAAGGTAGGCGGCGCCTACCCCAAAATTTTGGCAGAATTTAAGGGGTTTATTACAATACATTATTTACTATCCAATACATAAAAATACTGTTAATATAGGGAAGTGTGTTTTAATAATCAATATTATTTTAATATTTGTGTTCTTGTATATTAAAATATTCACTATCGCTGGCGTACGCTGACTGTGCCGCTGCAAAAAAAATAATTTTGACCGTTGGAGTGCCTTTGTACGGCGATTTCTCCATCGCCTACTATCAGAGTCGATGCACGAAGTACGGCAGTCTTCTGTCTCTGTCTAACTCGTGCGGTAGCGACGCGACGTGAGTTGTATCGTATTAAAGCGGGGCTTAGGCGAAATCTCCGGTCGCCTTCGCATGAAGTCGTGGAGGCTCGGTAGGATTAGAAGTTAATGAGATATTCCCTACATTTCATAAGGGGATATATCAATATTTCGTTAAGGGAATATTTCATATGATTCAGGATACGTAGCATTTAAAACTTTTATATGAAAATTAAAAAAAACGTTTAAAGCAAATTGGAAACATTTTTCGGACTTGTCCGAGATTATTCAAAATGATAAGTGTGTTAAAATGTGCGGTATTAAGTCTATGGAGGTACGTACCCAAATACGTTTAAATAAAATATACGACGGCCTCCCCATAAGAGCAATGAGAGGATTTACGTCCCAGTATTGAAGGAGGACAGAAAATCGAGTCGAATGTTCAAGACATAGGTTCATCCTTATTTAGTCAAACCTCCTACAAACCAAGGATAGGCTTATGTAGGAAATGCATTGAAATTCTATAGCCATCCTTCAATATCGGGACAGGAATTTAAGCGGTACCCTCCGTATACTTTATTTTAAACGTATTTGTACGTACCTCATTCTCAAACCAGAAAGCTGATGTAGAGCTTTTTAGGAACTGGGTTACACTTATAAACATATTTTTAACATGTGCAGTTCCATTTATAGCATTTTTTTTATAATAAAAACTAGCTGATCCGGCTAACTTACCTAAAGTACCGCTTAATTAGCAATTAGTCCAATCGCTTCAGACATTTTCAACAAAAAAATTAGAGAGTCGGAACTTTTGACGGATAGTTTCTATTTGATATATCACTCTTTATATCACTAGAGTTGTAACGTTCGGGAAAGAACGAATATTTTTGAACGAATCAGCTAACGACAAGCTTGATTTTCTGCGTCCGTTAAGCTTGATTTTCATGCATCCGTTGTCCGACGATACGATATTAATTTTATTAGTTGAATTTAAAGACTTCGATTGGTTAGAAACGGTTAACCAATCGAAGCCTTTAAATACAACCAATGAAATTAATATCGTATGAACGTATCGTTCATACGATCGTATACGATCGTATCGGATGCATGAAAATCAAGCTTTATCCGTTGATACGATGGTCCGACGGCGCGGAGCTCTGATTGGTCATAGCGTTTTCGCGCCACTTTTCATCCTTAAATTTTTTACTCCAGCCCGTCAACGGAGAAACATAACGATAACGGACGTTTTGGCACTTTTTTGACAAATTTAATCTAACCTAAGCTAGCAATGTCGGGAAAACGAGAATTTTAAGAAAGCTGGTTCTTTAATATATCTCTTGCTATGCTCTCCTGACCAAAATGCGGGCCATCTGGATGCCGGTCGACTATTGCGGTTTTATGTTCAGTGTTGCCACAGCTACCCCGTTTAAGGTAGATCTACAGCTTTTGAAACTCATTCAACTTTTTATATGTATATAATTTTTGGTATTTTTTTTTTGTATTTGTTATACAAAAAAATATGTAAAAATAGGGAATTTAATATGTTAGTCATGTTGCTCCGCACTGTCCCCCTTATTTTGTGGTTGTCTACCTAGACTGACCCAGATAAAAAAAGAGTTTGTGACACTAAAAACTGACCATGTCAGCAGAACCACGATCGTCTCGTAGTTGTCTCTGGTTCTATCTTATTAGCTAGCTTATTCGCCCCAAGCGAGGCCCCAAGACAACGGTGGCAACAGCGTCACCTTACTAGTAGTAGGAATGTGCCACTTTTGTTTTGTAGGGATAGTGCGATTTTTATTTTACTACAACAACGTATATAAAAACAGTAAATTTATACTATATTAGAGAACGGCATACGGTCGAGTCGGCCGCTGCTGGCACGTATACGTAGACGTAAAGAATCTTTTACGTGTATAAAAAATAAAAAATATAAGAAATGCGCATGCGTACGTAAACGTTTACGTGTTTGTAGGCCGGCTCGACCGTATGCCGTTGTTCTCTATTTATTAGCACGCATATTGAAGCACTATAGACTATACGTGCTTTAATTATTTCATAACTTAAGCAAGTATAGTGCTTTAATATGAAACATCAGCCCTTCATATAACCATATAAAGCCATCACTAAAAATCACAGACTAGCCTATAAAGTCTTGGATTTTATGTTTTTGGCGATTTTGCCTCTACATTAAGATCGACAAAAAAAAGTTTTTTTAATCTCACTCAAAAATGAGTTATTTGGGTCACAAATGACCTAAATACAAAATATTTTCATAGTGTCTGTCTGTCTATCCGTCTGTCTGTAACATGATAACTCAAAAACCCCTAAACCGATTTTAACCAAATTTTGGCACAAACATACTGTGGCACCCGAGAATCTGGCCATTAGTTTTTGGTGGGGGTGGGGTGTTGGTAAGGGGGTATGGGAGGGGGTTAAAAATTTAAAAAAATCGTAACTCCAAAATTACAGTAGCTAGCGAAACGCGGTTTTCAATTTTAGATTAGGAATAATATTTGCAACAAAATTTGTAATAACATCAAAATCAGTTCAAAGTCGCAGTTTTTGAGATATTCCGTGTTTCCGTAGTCCGTTTTTGAGAAAATCCGTGTGGAGAACTCCAAACTCCCATCGGACGCGACCCCAGGTGGCGGATAAGGGAAATAACCGCCGACCAAAATTGGAAAAATTCCTTTACTTTGAAACTGAAAGAACTGCCTACTAACTTTTTATTAACATATTTTAGTATGGGCGGCTATACGTGCCTTCCGGCGCCAATTTTTTTCACAAAAAAAGGTTAAGAACAAATTTGATGAAAATTAAATTCTCTACAACCTTTGTATAAGAAATTTTGTAAAAAACATATGTTTATGGCTATTACTCCAACGTTGCCATTCCAACACGGTTGTCGATTGCTAAATTTCATGTTCATTCCCTGAAACTTAACAGAGAAACACGAAAGAAAACAAACGAGGGGCTGAGAAAACGAGATCCCTGTTCCCTGCACGGTCTATTTTTACACACAACAACGCTCAGATAAACGGTCAGACGCTGAGCAAAAAGATGCTCAGCGGTCAGTGAGCTGCTGTGTCCCATTAAGGCCCACATCATGCACATTATAGCGCATATTGACAGTATGTTCTCCAAAACCTGCACAGGTTCTTTTTTAGTGCAGTTTGTTTAGAAAACACGATGGAAAACAAAATTATCTGGTTAAATTAAATAAAATAAAATAACAAGACACTTTTACTAGGCTGATTTATTTTATCAAGTTAAATACGTAATGCATTTTTTACCTTATTGATGAAAATAAGTATAGGGTATAATATATTTTTAAAAAGCTCATAACAAGACAAATAAAATAAAAAATCATATATAGGGTGTTCCATTAAAAAACCATAGGTTTGACTCATATTTAGAAAATAACAACTCCTAGCGAAACCTCTACAGATCACAGTTTTCACCTTTTATCTTATCTCTTAGTTCGTATTTCACGAACTAAGAGGTCTACGACAAATCTGTGTGCAGCATCTTTAGTTTCATCAAAAAGTAGCATAGTAATGTGAAAACCGCATATTTGCATCTCTCATAAACGAATAAACGAAAAACCTCATAAAACACACGAAAATAGGACACCCTGTACAGTTAAACGTTATACTTACATTTATAATCTGTTCTTCCATGTGAAGGAACAAAAGTTAATATCAAACTACTTATCAAACTTTTGAGCTTTTCTTTAGTGAAACCTTGAAAATATTTAACGTACATTTGCCATTTAACACTTTTCCAATCACGTGCATTACTTTCTCTAAGCCTAGAAATTAAAAAAAAAGTAGTTTAATCCATAGTTGAAATAGTATAGTGTGTTCCAAAAAAAAAAAAAAACAGCATCAAGTTGGCTTCGACACTCTTTCGAACTGACATCTTAGGCTCAAGGCTGTATTCCGTTGCAAAACCGGGCGAACCAGACCGGTAAACTAAGGTAAAGGTAAGGTTCCTGAAAAACATCGGTTTGATACGGAAAGGTTTGGTAAAATAATGGAAACGTCAAACGTCAAATGATGTTTTCTAAATGTCAATACCTCTATTATAAAATTTATCTTTTATGCATTTTTAATGTACCTATTCCCTGTTTTTATGTTTGCTTCTTCTTTTCAATGGAGTTTAATAATGAAAAGTACTTTATTAATAAACTGTTAAACTCGTTAGACAGCTCAAGTGAAGATTTGTAGGTCCAATATTAAAACAGATCAATAATAAATAAACAAATCTAATCAATATTTATATTTTTATAGCTTACAAAACATTCACGATTACTTGTTGTCTTGTTCCTGACTTTAAGAAACAATGGCTAAATGATAAGTTTAAATGGTCCTAAAAAGTCATTCTATTTAGTTAATGAAATTTATTTACCTTTACTGCCTACCTCCATTGCTTTTAGATGTAAATACAAAATATTGTTAGATTCTATTTTAAATATATGAATTTGGCGCTCTTTTTAATTATTTGGTTGCTCACGCATGTGCGCCTAAAAGGCGGGACGCGAACGACAGTGAAGGAATAGCGTCGCCGCGGTAGTCACTGCTTGACATTAACCGCGAATTCAAAAGAATTTAGGTGGAATCAGGTGTGGGGTAATAGAATCAGGTGTGGGGTAATAAACCCGGGTGGTTTTCGTGTGCCTGTGAATTTTGTGTGACTTTATGCTAATTAAATTAGCAATGACCAAGCGTGCTACAATCGAATCTGTGCCCATCTTCAACGGCGGGCATTGGAAACTCCGCCTATACGAGTGGTTTGTAAAAATAAATTGGTATGAAACTGAATTTCGTTGGTCTGATCGGGAAACTGTAAGTAGAATTGGCCCCTTTTTACTTAAATATGCTAAACGATGGTTTACTGCATGGAAACCCACTCACGAAAAATGGAAAAATTTCAAAACAAATTTTTCAGCTGTTTTTTCATAAAAAAAATACCAAATTCTGGATAAGCTCATGATCGATGCATATAACTTTCAAAATTGCCATGCCCATAGTAACATTGAGTAAGCACGCATAAAACTTGAGAAATTAAAATTGCTCTCTTGTTGTTTCAGAAAATATTGAGAAAAGGTTTAGTCAATTTAAAAAGTGATATTAATAACATCAAAGTACGAAGTTAACACTGTGAAAGTTCTTTTAGAAACCAAGATAATGATACAGGTTTTAGAACTGAATTTTAGATCTATAGCTCCGTAGTTTTAGTAGAGTTTTGTAGTTTTATATGCCATATTCAAACCAAACTTACGATCATCAATAAACGTAATAAAAGGTTCTGACAATACGATAAACATGTAATTATTAAATTAAAACAGAAAAAAAATAAGAAAAAAAATACAGATTTAAGTGTTCAGCTAAAATCATTAATGTACAGGATTTTTAAGATGTCGAATAGCATAAATTGGATTTATTTTAAATAACGACAGATACCACATTTCCATTTCGCGTGGTTTTAATCATGTTTTAACTATAAAATAAAACATATCCCCGATATTTTTTCTGGTATCAATTGTATTACAAAACTAATTAAAAGTTATGATAAATTTATTTGTACTAAAGATTGAAGAAAAGTACCAAGAAAGGCTGGGCATTTGATAAAGCGAAGCCAATAAGTCGATTCCAGAGCTATCGAATTTCAGTTCTAAGAAACTTATCAGTTAAATGTTGTTCCATATTTTTCTCAACGCAAGTCTAATGAAGTGTCTAAATATCAATCATGAGACCTTGGCGACTGTTTATAACTCGGTGCTTTGTCAGTATTTTACGAAGTCAGATATTTTTTTTTACTCTTTTCTTTTGTGTAGCGATTTCAAGCTTATGAGTATTGATGAGTTAACAATTTTAGTATTGAATACCGAAATGGTGTTATTTTTCAACGGGGCCGACTATTCCAGATGAAGTCGAATTGAAAATGTTTGTCAACATGGCCTACTGGTAACTGGTTAAAAAAATACAGAAATATGACACCGAAACAGAAACTTAAGATAATTTTTGTTAAAATAATATTATTTAAAAAAAATATGTGGCCAACTTCTTTTTATATAAAAGCTTTTGTGTCGAAGTCGAAAGGCAGCCGTTTTGATTTATTAAGATTGTTTTCCGACAAGCAGTGTTACGTTACAACTGAAAAAAAGATCTTTTGTGAACTAAACCATTATTTTTATTTTAACTCATGGATCAATTTGTTAAGAAGTATTATGATGAATGCTTAAAATGTATTGTTACTAAAAACATACAGTGTAGGTACCTTTTTAAGTACCGCATGACATGAGAGTTTCGAATTTTTATTACTCTTAATCGACGGCTTTTGTAAAAAGGCGGTATCACAGGAAGTTTAGAAAAAGTACATGTTATAGAGGTATTCATTTCACCGATAAATAACTATAAGTACTATAAAAAAAACACGAGAATAAATAACGGTGTTCGAGATATTGAAACGCTGACTAAATCTACGAGTATTACTTGACGTTCCGAAAAATGTGTAAAAATATTGAAAACTACGAACGTAGTAGAAAGCAAGCTGTTTATGTAAAAGAAAGGATTAATTGAATTATCAGTATTTGTGATTATCTCTCCAGATGTAACCATTAGCAAAACTTAAAAAAAAAAGTATTTTCGATTTTTTTTGAGGTTGTAGAAATTATTGCAAGAAATTTGATGATGATCCAGCAATTCTCCGTAAAATAACGCTTTGCAACCTGTTGATTTTGTTGAAAGCCAGTTTCTTTGTAAAATAACGCTTGACACCGCCATGATTTTCAATCGAGCGGTACATTGCGAACAATAACAAATTTGCTAAGAATAAGTTGAAGAAATCGTCAGTTTGGCCGAACAAAGTTTTGTGGGACATTATGCCATTAAACAGTTATTGGCTAATGAGCGATATTCAATCCGGAAGTTGGCCGCGCAAACAAAGCTTTAGTGTTCTAAGGACCAGTTGCGTTACTGGCCATCTGATTAGACTCCTGAAGACTTTCAGAATCTAGTAGAACTAAACAGTTGTAAGTTGTAAATTAGGCTCAATGAAAAAAAAAATAAAGAAATCAGACTATTTTTGTTTTTTTTTATTTAGTTTAATTTTATAACATTCTGGGCCGTGTTAGATTGAAAAGTAAATAATTAGCTGACCCATCGTAAATATGTGCTTCTGGCAATATTTCCATCGTGTCAGTCTAAATCTAAATGTAAATTATTTTTGTTACGTTCATTACTGGCAAATAACCCATCGCAAATACATATGTACATGTCATACTATTTCCATCGTGTTATCCAGTAATTTTAAACTGACCCATCGTAAATATGTGCCTCGTGCAATATTTCCATCGTGTCAGTCAAGAAACTTTGTGATTTTAAACTGACCCATCGTAAATATGTGCCTCGTGCAATATTTCTATCGTGTCAGTCGAGAAACTTTGTGATTTTAAACTGACCCATCGTAAATATGTGCCTCGTGCAATATTTCCATCGTGTCAGTCGAGAAACTCTGTAATTTTAAACTGACCCATCGTAAATATGTCCCTCGTGCAATATTTCCATCGTGTCAGTCGAGAAACTCTGTAATTTTAAACTGACCTATCGTAAATATGTGCCTTGTGCAATATTTCCATCGTGTCAGTCGAGAAACTCTGTAATTTTAAACTGACCCATCGTAAATATGTGCCTCGTGCAATATTTCCATCGTGTCAGTCGAGAAACTTTGTGATTTTAAACTGACCCATCGTAAATATGTGCCTTGTGCAATATTTCCATCGTGTCAGTAGAGAAACTCTGCGATTTTAAAATAGCCCATCGTGAATACGTGCCTACTGAGTACATATTCCCATTGTGCCATTCAATGAATTGTTATCAATAGAAGTAAACTGATATTGACGTCAGAGTAGTCTGACTCTTGTCTGACTAACGTCCTTCATCCTGTCTTTATTTCAGCAACTGGCATGGAGATAGTCGAGTGTGCTGAATCTCAACCCAAAATCTTTGAAACGTAACGAAGTTTAGCTTTGAATGTTTAATTACATCTTGATATACATTATGTATAGCATAATCTTAACGCATATGTTGAAATACAAAATTAAAGTTTTCTTGTTATAGATCATAGGCCTCTTATTTTTTCTGTTTTGGAACTTGTACATTCCGAGAGCGGAATGATGTCAGTTTGGCCGTGTTAGATTCTATTTTAAATATATGAATTTGGCGCTCTTTTTAATTATTTGGTTGCTCACGCATGTGCGCCTAAAAGGCGGGACGCGAACGACAGTGAAGGAATAGCGTCGCCGCGGCAGTCACTGCTTGACATTAACCGCGAATTCAAAAGAATTTAACAATATTATTACAAATTTTAGAAATTAAATGAAAATTTCACTAGAACTTCCAATATTTGCTTGATTTCTGTCACATAAATGACATTGATTGACAAACAAAACCAGAAAAACCAGCGCTGGTTAGTCTGGTGACAGTTATAACCGAATTTTTCAGGAACCGTGTTCCGTAATAAGAAAACTTTCAGGAAACTAATAGAAACGGAACATAAAACCATAACCAAGGTAAGCAACGGAATATACCCTTAATGAGATTCCTGCATTGGATATGGTTTTACATTTAAGATGACAGATTCTTAAGCCAACTCCAACGTCGTTTTTTTTTCTTGTTGACTAATTTTCAAATTAATCTCTTTTCGTTATTAAGGTTTATATATTTTTATAAAGATATATATGATAAGAATTTAATGCTAATTTTCTACCTCAGTAAGTAGATACTGGTAACCTAGATACTTACCTTTTTATAAGGAGTATTGTAACTGATCGCAAATCACAAAAAACATTAGGAATAAATAATCGAATATGAATATCCATTAACCAGGCAAACTTTATATCCTTATGTGGTATATTCATTAAGTTAGATAATGCTTTAAATTGATCTATTGTAATGCTTCTATTCCTTAAATCAGTATAGTGATTCACATTTGTTATCCTTATTAAGTTTTCTACTAACAAATGTGTCCTAGGTTCTGTCCATATAATTTTGTTCCTATTGTTTCCTTTCAAAATGCTGATCCTATGAAGTATCAGGCTATAGGGTTTATTTAGATTACTAGCTAACTTATAAAGTTCTGTTTTGGGTTTGTACATTTTCTTTGCAATATATTCATCTTCTTCAACAGTGAAACTAGCATAAAAAATAATTAATTTATAACAGAGGTCATATCATAATAGAGTACTTACATCTCCTTCTCTTTTATCTTTTCTGGTGAAACAAGTCTTTTAAATCTATTATAAACATTATTTAAGGTTCTATTTGGTAGACCTTCTGCCAAACTTATCAAAAAGAGTTGCCTGTTTTTATCACTAATTTTAGGATCATGTAAAGAACAAAACATCTCTGGATTGTTTTTTAATTTGTGAACCTAAAATTTTACAATAAAACTATTCCTAAATTTGAAAATGGTTATTTTTTTACCATAATAAACCTGTCCCAATTCTTCCAAATCCTACAATCTTCATCTTTAGTAAACCTTCCTGTTTTAATCGATAATTTTTGTTCATCAATTTGATTTTGCCCTAACAATGTTGGTTTTTGAGTAGTGTTTAAATTTTCATACTTAGCTTTTACAACTTGATGCAAAGGCGGAATAACTTTAAAGTCGATTTTTATATCAAGAGAATTAAAATCATCCTGTTAAATTGAAAACAATTAATTCTTGACCTAATCTAAAATAATATATTGTTTTAATACTTACTACTGTGCTGATGTTGTATTTTGCTTTATTTTTAAAGGCTTTCTTTTCTCTAATTTGTTCAGAATCAGTATCTTCAATGACAATTACTAAAATTAAATTTCAGAGTACTTTTGTAGTACGCACATAAAACATGCCTCATGTTAAATAGAAAGACATGATTGTAGTCTTTGATTAAGAATACTGTAGTACCTACCTTCATCATTTGATGAATTTTGATCTTCCTTTATCTCACTGTTTATAGAAAGAGTATTATCACATATATCTGTATCACTATTCTCATCTAATATGATGATACAATCATCTTCAGATTTGTCTTTAGTTTCTAATTTTATTCTTTTTGTTGCAACAGGTTGCTCATTTTCTGTTTTAATGTGTATAAACTGAAACATTTCTTTATTTTAAGAACAGAACTCTTAACGAACAGAATTATATTGCTTCCACTTATATTTTAAATATATTATTTAACTACAAACACACAACTGACAATGCTAGTTTTTGAATAATGATTAAACTTTCATAATTATTTATTACAACTTGATGCAGAGGTGGAACTTTAAAATTTATTTTGATGAAAGAGAGTTTAAATGATCGTATTATAATGTTATATTGAAAACAATTAATTCTTGACATATAAATAATTGTACAAAGAATTAATACCTTACCTCTGTGTTGATAGTGGTGTTTACTTCATTTGTAATATCTGCCTTTATTCTAATTTGTTTAGAATTGGTATATTCATTGACAACTACTAAAATTAAAAATTTCTAAATATTTTGTAGTAAGCATAAAAAACATTTCCTACTGCTAACAAAAAGACATGATAGTAATACCTGATGGTTCATCGTTTGATGAATTTTGTTCTTCTTTTGCCTCATTTTTTATAGAAAGAGTATCATCACATTTATCAGTATCGTTAATCGCATCTAATACAATGATGTTAAAATGTTCAGAATTTTCTTCATTTGTGTCCTTAGGTTCTAATTTCATTCTTTTTGCTGCACCAACATGTCCTTTTTCTGTTTTAATACCCATAACAGAGCCCATAAACTGAAACATTTCCTTATTTTAAGAAGTGAACTTTTAACGAACGGAATTATTTTTTTCACTGATATTGTAAATATATTCCTTAATTACAACAATTAACAGGTCTTTGTTTATATTTAGTGTAAATCGTTAAAATTTAAATACTAAGCAAAAACAGAGAAAAAGGCGGGAGGCACGGGAGGCAAGTATTGGGTATTGGTCTTCTTCTATGGTAAGGACATATATAAATACACCTTTAAAGCGGATGGTATATGATTGTAGAAGGTTAGATCATATACACGCCCGTCTTAGAATATGATGTAGTGATTGAAAATAGGGAGGTACCAGAGAATAGCGAAGTACAAAATATCGATATAATGAATTGTCGATACATTTTTAAAATGATCGATTTAAGTTTAAGTCCTGTTTGAAATTATTAAAAGATTACAACGCTTGTTTTAAAAGTAATTGATACTAAATGCCTACTAATTCATGATGAATATAAATCGGCTATATCTAATGAGATTTATCTTATTATTTTATGAATTTACTAGTCATCTTGATCATATGTAGGATTTCATGCATGCATTGTAACGATATGAATGGATTTTACTCCCAGGTTTCAATGTACATAATGGTTTAACAGAATTAATGCACACACAATATTTTCTTATCCACACAATCTAGAGCTCAAGAAATCCAATATCGTTAAAGGCGGCTACAGTCGTTCATGCATACTTGACAAGTGCACTTGTGCAAGCTTACTTGTACAAGTTTGCATTGACTCCACACACTACAAGCGCACTTGAATAGTTTTAGTCTGGTTTTAGTAGCTAAAAATGGACGAAGAAGACGCGCTAGCTCTTGCAATGTTCGTTATTCTGCTTAAACAAAACGAAAAAAAGAAAACCCGTCGATTTTGGTGCAAAAACTGGCTTCTAAAGAGGAATATATATATCTCTTTGCATACTAATATTTTAAACGAATTAAAAGTTTTACCCTGCTGATTGGCATAATTATTCACGAATGAATAAAGAAACACATTTTAAACTGTTATCACTCATGGTTACCCCTTTTATTAAAAAGAAATTGTTCTTAAACCGTTTATTTTTTTTACAACCGGATCGCGGTTTTATCAATTTCTTGCGATTTTGTAATTAAACTGTTATATGCAGCCTCTCTTTTGTTTTTATTATGATAGTCCTTTGATTTTACTTTCCATAAACAAAGAGATTCTCTATAAACACTAATGAACTCCACCAATACCTCGCGCATATTTTTTTCATGTTCACCAGCCATTTTTATCTATCTTCTAGTACAAACAAGTAATAATCAAGCAATAAACTCATAATAAACCTACTAGAATCAACTTCAGGCTTGCCCAAGTCACTGGGGCATGAAGAAAATTCGTACAAGTCTATGCCACTTGCACAAGTCGAAATACTTGTACAAGTTTGTTCCTACACACGTCCAATATTCTTATACAAAAACGCTTGCACAAGTATACTTGTCAAGTATGCATGAACGTCTGTAGCCGCCTTAATATATTGATTCAAACAACATTGCAACATTGCTGTTATCAGTAAGAACTTTTTATATGTACATATTTTCTTATTTAAACAAGTATAGACGTAAGTGTTTATCGTAATCTTGTTTTCTTTTAAGCAAAGAACTAGTTGATATTTCTTCTTAAAATATATGAAGATTGCGTTTGGCAATGTTTTTTCTTCTAGTTTTGATTTAATACAGTCATCAAGGATGTTTAAATTTAATTGTTGACAAAATGGTGAAGGTGTCTATTCAAATATAGAGATAAAAAATAAAAATAAAATTGCAAATCATGGGATTGTTAAACTTTTAAGGTATCATTTTTGCATTTCAGCATCAAATTACACAATTTTGCCTCCATTTAACCGAACTCCCAGCTCTTCTAGTATGTTTGACGAACGATTTTTTGCTAATTGAGATTAATATCTATACAGTTATACAGCGACTGTGGTTCATCCTGTATAAAGAACTATTTCTGTAAAGCTGACCACTCACGATCGAACGCGGCGGTATGATTATGTTGGATACGACAAAATCGGACGACACGACGTCGGACAATATTGTGTGTCGTGTGTGTACAGGGTGTCCTACTAAGAATAGCTCTCGGTTATATCTCGAAAAGTATTAGCCGTAGATGAACCTACGGAAAAAATATTTGTAACTAAAGAAGCTATGATAAATTGCTGGATATTGGCTACATAAGCCTAGATAACGGGTACTACAAATAATAGCATCATAATCTTTAGTAAATTCTGAATTTTTTTTGTTAGAACCATTTTCCCCTATCTGCTAAAATAAAGTAGCGAGGGAAGGTTTAGATCGGTTTTTATTTAAATATTAATAAGTCTGGACTTAATCAGAATCCAACAAACGAGGGCTTGTTTAAAAGAGGGTTCCTTACCCTATATTATACCAAATAAGTAATAATAATAATAAACTTTTGAACGTAGATGCTAGGGGGCGCTGTTTTACAATTTAACAAACATTGTGTGTTCTTTCAAAAAAATTGAATACAATAGTATATGTAATTTTAGCTGATAGTAAAGAATAATAAAAGTTTAAAAAGTCAGCGAAAACCAGCATCTTGATATTTTCTTTCAAACCGAAGATATTAGCAAAATTTTTATAAATACGAATAAATAAATAAATTACCTTATTTTTATAATACGGTATCAGAGTAGCCTTCATGATTATGCCAATAGGAAACTTGGCCAAATAATAAAATCATTTAAAAAATATTATAAAATCGAAAGATATTATCATAAGGAACTTCCTAGAAAAAGAAAAATTCCAATAACAATTAAATTACCTGAGAAATAAAGGTTTAAAATTTGAATAATTTTACTTGCTTTTAAAACGCGCCGCCATTGGTTGTGACGTCAGACCGTTGTAGTTTGATCCGGTGACCGTAAAACAAAACGTAAAATAATCTACTAAATTTCACAACTTGACATAACTTCACTAAGAAGTCTTAGGTATTAAAAACTGATAACAACAACTATATTAAGTATTTAGAACACTGTTTAGAATGAGCTCTATAAGCACCAGTAGCCAGTAGTCCAGTCTGATTTATTTTCATTTATACTATTTATACCTAATACCTACCCACATAGGTACAATTTTTTCGTCGCTTTGAGGACTGACACTTGTTTGTAATATTCCTGGTATAGTTGTGGTAGAACAGGAAGCTACTGCTTGGTCAACAAGTCTTCTCTGTACCCTCTTAACAGCTGCTGATCTTGGAGGAACTGAAAATGTTCTTTTTCTGTCTGGCTGGCAATCAAAAATGTGAGGAACTACATGAGATTTCATTATTTTTTTACCACCCATCAGTTTAAACCTTACAAAATTATCCATATCTTTGGCAATCTGAAACAAAAACATAACCTACAAACATAATCAAATATTTATTAAAATTATGGGTAGCTAAGTAATATTTTTACTAGATAGGTAGGTACCTATAGTACCTATATATAAAATTAGTGGATATTTTTTACAGTTAAGTAGTAGTAATGGAAGATTACAGCCTTACTGGTAAAGTAACAAGTTTACCTAACCCTAAACCCTAATATTTATATTTTAGGTATTTATACTTACATTGAAATGATCTTCACAAACGTGAATGTTCGTGCTCTTCGTAGAATAATCCCCTACATGTCTTCTACATGCTTTTAGCCATTTTATTCGTCGCTTTTTATCTTCAGGTACGCGAATGAAAATTTTATCTGGATTTTTCACAGTTGAACTCGTACAGAAAGGAACGATACAGTATTTATACCCAGTATTTCGAGTATTTTTCATAATAAATAAAAAAATGAACAATACACACTTAAAACTGAGGCTAACGATGCAAATTCGGCGAAAAATCAAGAGGAATAATGCGAATAATGCTTGAAATGGCTGTTGTTTTGGTAACGTGCCGGATAGTTTAGTCCGGTATGACGTCACAGCAGCTGCCGCGCATTTTGCTTTGTTTGAATGTGCCGGGCGGTGATTCCTTAAGTCCCGTTCTCAGAACTGCGTCGTGTCGCTGGCTACACAGTTTGACATTTCAAACAACCAATGGGAGCTGTACTAAATTTAAAATTGACAGCTGTTTGAATTTTGTACAAATCTGATTGGTTCTTTTGTCGTGTCGCTGGCGACAGTCGCAGTTCTGAGAACGGGGCTTTAAGCCCCGTTCTCAGAACTGCGTCGTGTCGGCAGCGACACTGATTGACACTTCAAACGACCAATGGGAGCTGTACTAAATTTAAAATTGACAGCTGTTTGAATTTTGTACAAATCTGATTGGTTCTTTTGTCGTGTCGCTGGCGACAGTCGCAGTTCTGAGAACGGGGCTTTAGCCTTAGGTGATTCCAACTTTAATTATTTATTGTGAAATAAGCATTGCGATTTAAGGGCTGATATTTGGTATAATATGTGTTTTTATATATAAACACAAATTTTAGTAAAATAAAAAAATAATGGGCAAGTTCCTAATAAAAATTGATAGAAAAGATCCAAGAAATGATGAGTTTATTTTAAAATCGACAATATACCAGAATACCATAATACTAGATTAATATCTAATATAATTAAGACGTTAATAACAGTGAAAAAGAAACTATGCTTCAGTGAAGTTATGGTAGGTTTTGGAAAAAAGTTGCTTTTGACGTAATAGTATAAACGTGAAATTGTTATTAGATCTAAACAAAGAAGTTCTTTATTTTTTGACTGATTTTTCAAAATTATTTTAGAAAGAAATATACGCAAAAACGAATTACCATCGGATAATGTTTTATTCTTTATATCTTTTATTTAAGTTTTCTTTTAGTTGATTATAATTTTAAATGGGTATAATATTAAAAAATATAAGTAGGTAGATATTTTGTAAGAAGGTCCGCAGGGATGTAAGCTGGACTACACTTTCTTAACTCTGTTCAATGTTTTGTATATTGGTTCCGCTTTACTACCTCCTAGGCTCTACATTATATATTTTGATTTATATAGCAATAACCCACTGGGTACACTTTAATTATCTCTCAGCCTAGAAATTCAAACAATAATTTAAAGCCATATTGCTTATTCTTCAGAAAATTATTGATGTATAGGTAATAAAATTTATTTTCCTTTTTATTCTTGGCTTTAGGTCGTTGGGGTTGCAAAGATGTTACTGGATTTTGTTCATTATTTTATTTTTATGACGACGTTTGGACAGTATAATATGTCTTTTTCAAGTTTCTTTAAGTACATAAAAAACAGTCAGTTAAAATCATTGCCTGGAAACTTATATGGTGAAATTTTGATAAAATAATTTAGTACTCACTAAAAACATGGTATGTCGCTAGTGGTAGGAAAAATCATTTTTAGAGGTTACTAGTTTATTTGGTTGATATGCATGATATGCATATACGATGTATATGCATATATATGATATGCATGATATGCATATACAGGGTGTTTCCTAATTAATCTAAAAAATAAAAAATCGTTAGAAAACGACTTAAGGAGGGCTCTTAATAAGTATATTTATTTTTTTCTCGGCAACTGTTTGATGAACAAGAAGAACTCAAAAGATCAATTTTGTTGAAAAAGATTGGCCTGTCAAGGAAAAAATATATTTTCTTTAAAAAAGCAGTAGCGTACCATTTATTTTAAGCAAAATATCGATTTTTTTTAATTTTTAACACCCAGTAGATCAGAAATTAAGTACTTTGGACCCAATGGTTATATAAAAATTGTTTTAAGAACACATGAGGAATCACACCACAATTTTTTAGACTAATTAGAAAACACCCTGTATATTGTCAACTTGACAATGATTGTTGATAAATCAAAAAATACCTTTTCTGTGAAAAAAACCCGATTTTCGCAGGAAAAATTTTGGTTTTAATTGAATTTGGGCCTGCGTCTGCAAATACCGGTATGTTTTTTAATATTCTATCTATCTAAATTTTAAATATCATAGTCAGAAATAGTTTTATTATTTATTAACTGTAAAAATGGTATAGGTACTTATAAGTTTTATCAAATATTGTGATTTACTTTCTACCTCGTAGTCAAAAATTTATATTTAATAAACTGTAAAATATATATATTCTTATGCTTTATTAAAGTTACTCTGATATACTAATATATCAGTGTAACTTTAAAACTAAATCCTTTGAAATCAAATATAAATATAAAAAATATTTACAGCAGGAAAGGCGAAGGCGCTGTGTTAAACCTAGTCTCTACTAAGAACAGTTGAGGGGCGCTTTGACCCAAAATTTTCTCTATTAAGTTTGCATATCTATCTTAATCTTTGAATAAGAAGACTAAGGAAGGAGCATATCAAAATCTTAATTATTCCTTTGGGCCTCCAATATGGCCGACTTAAATTCCGGTTTATCAGTGTCGTTCTAATTTTATTTAAAAAATGTAAACCTATATAATGTTAGACTCAAGAATTTGTTGTTTTATTTTACGTTGTGAATAAATGTTGGTAGTTGTTAAAATTGTTATAAAATATATTAATGCTGGAACGTTAGTAATGAAAACAGATACAATTATAATAAGTATTTATTAACACAAACATCCGATCACGCTATCGAAGCAGGTAAATTCAAATTAACGTATCTAAATTCTTTGACATCTAATCTTTGACAATTATTAAATAAAAAGCTAAAAAAAGCAACGCAAGTATATAAATTTAGTTAATTTAATCGAATATCATAAATGATCGGTTTATAACACGTATGTATATTATATAGTCACCACTCGATATGCTTTCAGGTACCATCTACCGCACGCTACACAACCAACTGTTTTACTTTTCGATCCGTCGTATAGTGTCACTGTTAATTTAAGAACAATCCAACGCCATCTAGATTTACTACCTTTGGTACAGCTATCAGTAGTAGAATAAATAATAAATAACATAAAATAAGCTTACAATGTACTGACAAATACACAAATAATTCAAATCAAATTCAAATGTGTCAAATGAATCGTCAAACAGAACTATCATTAAGATCCCATGGTGGCTTTTCCGCCCACCATGCATGAATACATGGATAGCATTATGCTCCTTCCTTAGTCTTCTTATTCAAAGATCTTAATAGAAGATTATTTTCTTTTATCTATGGTTAAAATCAAAAAATAAAATGTCAAATTAAAAGGTCTTACCCAGAGAATAGGTACATTAAGTCTTACCATGGAAACTTAAATGGAAATGACGGTTCATTAAAAATAGTTTTTCCTCCAAGATGCAGAGGCGCAAAATATTAAAACTGTCAATATTAACAACGAAAATGTCAATATCTGACAATAATAAAATTTGATTTTTAACTGTCACCAGAATACGTTACCATGTTTAAGATTTTACCGGTTTGATTTCGTTTTGATTTGTCGAATTATTGTAAAATTAAATTCCTTCAGAGTTTTAGCCAGTATTCTGTTTTAGATAATGTTTTTTAAAAATGGTGGGACAATTTGTGTTTTGTATAGACTCTTAATTATTTTTTATCATGGAGTTTAATTGTTGTACACCTGGTTTCCGAAGGATACAATGGTACAATATACTTTCCGAAGGATACAATGGTATAAATAAATACAAGTAAATTAAACATATCTACTTACAGTTATAGATTTTTTAAATTAGTACTGCTAATAAATGCTACTTGCTGAGCAGTTATTTAATTTTTTTTACGGTGCATGTAAGGAATTAAGGACGCGCTAACATGTTATATTAAAAATCAGCAGATGATTACATCTAATTTGTTTGTTTTTATTATTTCAGGTCTCAAATGGAAACAAATCAGGAATCTTGCCTACACCAAAAATTATATAGCCGTTTCCAATTCACTTCAAAGGGAGGAAAATTATGTAAAACTGGCTTCTATTTACAAAAATTGCCAAAAATTAAATTATAACTGTAACAACTTAATATATATATCTATTTCTAGTCTTTTTTAAAGCCTATTTTTTAATGAATATTATACATATAACGAGAACACTTTGTATAGCTTTTAATTCTTGATTTATCGTTTATAATATGTTCGACCTAATTAAAAGTGTAACAAAAACTAAATTCTTTACATCAAATATAAATTTAAAAAAATTTACTAAAACAACCCCCCTTCCCCGCACCCCTCTCTTCCATTAGTATTTCTTCCTCCGACTACCAGAGGCGCCCATGTATAATAAAATTGAAATGTATTATAAGTTGCCTATCTATTTAATAGTATAAGTCTTTTATCTATGGGTCTTACCTTGCACATAAATTCAAGGTAATAATTTAAAGATTTCCAAAAAATTGTATAATTTCAGCCAAAATTTCACAAAAATTATTAAATTTTTGTTGAACCGAAAACATTCAAAACCGAAAAGAATACTTTTTGTAATATGGAAACTCATCTTTCTTATTTATTGTTCGTGAGTTTTTGGCATTACAAAATATTCTTAACAATAGTGAGTTTACAATTTATATTAATATGTTTTTTCTTCATTTTATACAGGAGTCTCCCGTTTTAAGAAAAATTATGTACAACGGGCAGGTGCTTGGTATCAGAAATGAAATTAAAGGAATTGCTGGATAATGAAAGGCGTAACCTGAAGAGGGATTTGCATCACGAAGAGGTATGGCCTAGTTGAATCACATATTGTTGAATTGACTGAAGAAGAACTTAAAGAATTGGAACATAAGTATGAAAAGAAATGAAGTCCTGGCACCACCGTCCTTACGTCCCTACTCGCGTCCCTATGGGAGTGAAACCTGGGTGCCGTACCCCCGACACATGAACGCATTAAACAAGTTGCAACACGGACACCTTAGACAACTCTTAAGAATTCGGTGGTTCCATCATATCTCAAACATATCGGTCCTTGAAAAAGCTAACTGCGAGAGTATTGAAGTCATGGCTACAAAATCCCGCTTAAGATGGGCTGGTCACGTTTGCAGAATGCAAGAAAACCGCATACCAAAATCTCTGCTTTACGGTGAGCTTGTAGACGGTAAGAGGAGGCCGGGTGGACAACTGAAAAGGTACAAGGACATTTTCCACAAAAACTTAAATGAGATTAACATGCAGAATGAGTGGGAAGAAGCAGCTCACAATAGAACTCAATGGAGAAGAGTTGTAAACTCAGTTAACAGCGACAACCAAAAAGTAAAGAGGCAACAAAGCAATGAGATTTTTGAATGTCCGGAGTGCGGTAGACAGATAACATCACGTATCGGGCTTTTCAGTCACACAAAAGCTCATGAAACGCCTTGTGTGACCATCTTCTGATGTGTGTCGAATACTCGTCAGCGAGTAATGGCTGTATGTATGTATATGTACTCGCGTCCCTACTTACACAGCACTTGACTATCGAAAACTGAAGAAAGAAGTTTAAAAATTAAACAAGTGGTCTTTGTGGCACTGGCATCGTACATTTTATTTATGTGTTTACATTTATTTATGTTCATGTATACAATGTTGACATATACTGTTCTCAAGATTTAGAATGGAAATACATAGATAAATAAAGCAAGTTTAGATTATAAAGTGCCCATAAAGGTCAATGTAAACACTATTTGGCGCTATTCTTGCAACGGTCGCGGCCCAAAGCTTTTGAAAATTTCGGAGCGGCTTTTTCCGGAATTATATCGCCAAATATTGTTTATTCAAATTTATTATAATTTTCTTTTAATTTTATAAATAAAATTCAGTGTGTTGCATACAAGAAACTTTAGTTTATATAAGGACATGTTTGAAATACCTATGAAACATTGTAAACCGACGTTATACCATCATCCACCATGGTTTTTGCAGTTCATAGTTTTTTAAGTTTTTAATGCCACTTTTTCACAATTATCACGGGTTTGAGTAAATGAAACTTAAATTAAACTCACAAGATAGCAATAACTACTTTAAAAATGGACGCTTTAAACACTTTTCGGAATTCTTTCAATGAGAGCGGTTTAGATTTTGAAAGATTTTATCGTTTTTGAAGATTCTGACTTTGACAAGATATATGGACAAGTGAAAATTATTTCTGTTTTTGTTTGCGGTTGTTCTTAGCAACAGCTATAGCAGCGCCAGGTCGTGTACAACGGTTAGAAAAGTAAAGTAAAGATTTCAGTTAACACTTTGAATAAGAAGACTAAAGAAGGAGCATAATGCTATCCATGTATTCATGCATGGTGGGCGGAAAAAGCACCATAAAAGCACTCTAGGGTGGGGATCATGGTGGGGATCCTTGACAGTTCTGTTTGACGATTCATTTGACACATTTGAATTTGATTTGAAATTTTGTGGATTTGTCAGTCTTTACGGAGCTTATTTTAAGTTATTTATTATTTATTCTACTACTGATAGTTGTATAAAGGTAGTAAATCTAGATGGAAATTGTGGCAGAACTTAAATTAACAGTGACATTATCGCGATTTATCGAAAAAGACTCTAAAATAGTTGGTTGTGTAGCGTGCGGTAGATCTCGGCAAAGATTGAGTGAAATAATGGAACAACTTTTCGCTAGTAAGTGACTATATAATATACATACGTGTAGTAAACCGATCATTTATGAAATTCACTTAAATTAACTAAATTATATATTTTTCTTGCATTTTAGCTTTTATTTATTACTTGTCAAAGATTAGATGTCAAAGAAATTTAGATACGTTAATTTGACTTACCTGCTTCAGTAGCGTATCGGATGTTTGTGGTAATAAATACTTATTATAACTTATCTATTTTTATTAGAATTATATATTTTTATAACAATTTTAATAACTACCAACATTTATTCACAA
Source organism: Sitophilus oryzae (assembly GCF_002938485.1). Classification (NCBI taxonomy): domain Eukaryota; kingdom Metazoa; phylum Arthropoda; class Insecta; order Coleoptera; family Curculionidae; genus Sitophilus; species Sitophilus oryzae. The sequence continues at coordinate 2,448,459 of NW_022146324.1, read as the reverse complement.
CGTAAAATAAAACAACAAATTATTGAGTCTACCCCACGTCTACCCTACATCATAGTTAAGGCCCATCATATATTTGAGGCCCATCGCGGTGTACCTAAGTTTTTTGATATGCTCCTTCCTTAGGCTAATCTGGACGGAACCTACTTTGTTTACGCCTTTACGCGGAATCCGAACCGCGGTCCTCGGCCATATCATAGTCAATAACCTTATTTTTATTTACACCTTTATTTTTTTTTGCTGGTATAATTTAATGCAGCCACCAAACGCCAAAATTTTCGAAGTGACTTCCACGCTTAATTTCAACTATTTAGGATCATAAAAAATAGGCCCCCTCTAAAAATATACGGGTTTTGGTAGTTCGACCAGGCTATAAGTATCTCCGAAACGAAGCTTTTTAGGTACACATCTACATTTATACGAACTTTTTTACTTATTTTTTTTGGCAGAATATGCTGCCGACGTTTCCGGAATACAGTTCGGACCACCCTGTATAAGAATGTTTATTTATTATGTATCTGTATAACTATAAGTACCTATAGTATACATTTTTCCTTGTCATTCTAGAAAAAAAAATAATCACTTTCAATACAATTTAGGACAACATTTTTTTGTTATCTGAACTAGCAAATTCTTTTGAAAAAATAATTGAACTGAATAGATAATTTATTTCAAAAATATCTTAACTTAAACAGGCTCAAAAGCCGCCTTAATTATATGCAAAGCAGTGGCGGATTAAGGGGGGGGGGCGGAAGTGGCGGTCCGCCCCGGGCCCCGACTTTCAGGGGGCCTCCGAATCTTAATAAGTAATTTTTTATTCAACTGGCAAACAAGGCCAATGTGTGTTCAGTAGTTATAAAGCAGTTTGTAGGTGGAGTATGCAAACCATACGTACAGTGCGTCTGTCCGTTCTGTAGCTACGGGGTATCCGTGAGAGGGGAAACGATATTCTCTCGATGTTTTTCGTAAAAAATTAGAGGACGCGTCCCATCAATAAAAATTCGACAAATTTGCAAGTAGCCAATAAAATGAGCAGACGTACTGTAAAGTGCGTCTGCTGGATCTGTGTCTGTGAAAGGAATGCGGACAAAAAACATTTAAATAAACAGCAATATATTTTATACGTCGACTTGACGAGTACGTCACTGCAAATCGCTCCGGCCACTCATTTTATTGGCTACTTGCAAATTTGTCGAATTTTTATTGATGGGACGCGTCGTCTAATTTTTTACGAAAAACATGGAGAGAATATCGTTTCCCCTCTCACGGATACCCCGTAGCTACAGAACGGATAGACGTACTGTACAGTTCGTCTGCTGGATCTGTGTCTATGAAAGGAATGCGGACAAAAAACATTTAATAAACAGCAATATATTTTATACGTCGACTTGACGAGTGCGTCACCGCAAATCGCTCCGCCCACTCATTTTATTGGCTACTTGCAAATTTGTCGAATTTTTATTGATGGGACGCGTCGTCTAATTTTTTACGAAAAACATCAAGAGAATATCGTTTCCCCTCTCACGGATACCCCGTAGCCAGAACGGACAGACGTACTGTATACACCAAATATATACAGTATAAATGGAAGCAGATATTTACTTAATTGTCAATTATCAGGCCCCAGTAATTGTCAATGGCATTTTCTATTTAGAAAATTAATTCAAGGGGTAATTTTCTTTGTTTAAAATATCGAATAATTATTATTTTTTATATATTTTGAGACAGAATTTATTTATTTTAAGTTATTTTTCAATGGTTTCATTATTTATTTTTACTGAATAAACATTTTAAATTACCACCAATGCACAGCATAACTTATATTCTAGCTTCATTACTGATGATGAGCAGTGAAGTCTTTAGTATAACGGGGGCCACGGGCCTGAGACAGCGATATTTTGTCGCGGTATAGAAAAAAATATTTAAAATTTTTACCTGTCAAAACTACCTGTCAAAAACTACCTGTCAAAAAAATTTGTACAGCCTAAAAGTCAAATTTAGTGATTATCACAGCCCCTGTGACCTAAAGAAAAGACATGTGGCTATCTATTTCAAAAATTAAATTGTTCAAATGTCATATAATAATGGCCGTGGCTGTCATGGAATTGAGTGATTAAAAAATTATCATAAATTATTTTTTTTTAATGAAAACCCACTTTTTTACTTCACTATTGAAAAGGTTTTCCAATTCGTTACGTTTTAACTAGACATATTCCTATACCTAAAATAAATCGTTATTAAGTTATTTAAGATTTAGTTTGAAAACGTATATTTTTCTTGACTTTATCTAGCTTCCTTTGACATTAAGTGTCAAACAGTCTGTGTTCATCTGTCAGAAAATAAATTATTTGAATTTCCTATATTATAACTACTATGCCTGATTAAAAGTTTAAAAAGTGTATTTATATAAATATATCTCGTATTTTCGTTCTTTAGTGATCTAATAGTTGATATTTCAATAATATACCGTACGATCAAAAAAAATAGCGCAAAGTTAGCTTGGAAATTATGATCGATAATATACTGTCAAATGCTACTGGTTAAAATCAAGAAAAATATACGCTTTAAAGCTAAATCTTAAAACGATTTATTTTAGATACAGGAACATGCATAGTCAAAAAGTAAAAAAATTTAAAAACGAAAGTAACGAAAGCCTTTTCACGAGTGAAATAAAAAAGTGGATTTCCATTTGAAAAAAAATGATTTATGATAATTTTTTAATCGCTCAATTCTATGATAGCTGCGGCCATTATTATATGACATTCGCGGACAATTTAATTTTTGACATATGTAGCTAGCCACAAGTCTTCTCTTTATGGTACAGTGGCTGTGGCAATCACTATATTTGACGTTTAGGCTATATACATATTTTTGACAGGCAGCTTTTTTCCTCCAAAAATTATAATTTTTTTTTCAAAAATGGTTAACGTTAGGTATAGAATGTTTAATATCACAATTCATAAAATTTTACAGAGAATTTAAGTATGTAATAAAAAATGGGGTCACCCATTTAAAATAATAAAGTTGCTGTCAACTTCCGGTGCTTCCAAAAGTGCCGCCATGTTGAAAATATTTTTAATCGATAGATCTCATTGTGAAACAATGATATGCATGCACAAAATCTCGCATCCTAATATTATAGTTCTCTAGAAACTTCTAACGCAGGCTCAGCATGGGACACCCTGTATAAATACTTGAATTTTGTAAAAAAATTTTTGTTTTTTTGTAGAGACCCCCTACCTATTTTCACTAATTTAGTGGGATGAAAAGGATTATTTTGGTCTCTGCATTGTTATTTCTAGACTACTAGAAATATTAAGTGTTCTGAAAATATGAAATTTTGTAGTAATAATTTTAGCTTTTTTAGGGAGGGCTTACGACCAAGAAAAATCAAAGATCTTCCTGGATTTAAGTAAGAACAATCTTCGGATTGTCACGGGGTTTTTAACAGGACACTGTCTCCTCAATGAACACCTCAGTAGATTGAAACTAAGAAGAAACGGCGAATGCAGATTCTGTGGGGAAAATGGGAAAACACCAGAACACCACTCATCACTGAGTGCGCCGAGACGACAACCATTCGTGCCATGAACTTTGGTACGACTGTTATTGGAGATAGAGAACTACCCTCTGTAAAACCGTCCCAGATACTGGCTTTTGCCAAAGCCCTGGGACTGTATGATGAGTTATAACTCAAGAAAGGGGGACACAATAATAGATATGTAAGGTCGCAGTGATTAAACTCCCTCCCACTCATTCTAAATTCTAAAAAATTCTGCATGAAAATCGGCTCGTGAAAATGATCTGCTGAATCCAAATGTAACCCTCGTTTTCCCCCATTCCCCCCGTTTTTTTGTAGAGACCCCCTACCTATTTTTACTAATTTAGTGGAATGAAAAGGGTTATTTTGGTTTTTGCATTGTTATTTCTGGGCTACTAGAAATAATAAGTGTTTTGAAAACATGAAATTTTGTAGTAATAATTTTGGCTTTTTTAGGGAGGGCTTACGACCAAGAGAAATCAAAGATCTTCCTGGATTTAAGTAAGAACAATCTTCGGATTGTCACGGGGTTTTTAACAGGACACTGTCTCCTCAATGAGCACCTCACTAGATTGAAACTAAGAAGAAACGGCGAATGCAGATTCTGTGAGGAAAATGGGGAAACACCAGAACACCTCATCACTGAGTGCGCCGAGACGACAACCATTCGTGCCATGAACTTTGGTACGACTGATATTGGAGATGGAAAACTACCCTCTGTAAAACCGTCCCAGATACTGGCTTTTGTCAAAGTTAATAACTAATAACAATTTAAAGTTATAACTCAAGAAAGGGGGACACAATAATAGATATGTAAGGTCGCAGTGATTAACCTTTTTCACTAATTCAGTGGGATGAAAAGGGTTATTTTGGTTTCTGCATTGTTATTTCTGGGCTGCTAGAAATATTAAGTGTTCTGAAAACATGAAATTTTGTAGTAAGGCAGTAGGCTTTTTTAGGGAGGGGGGTAATGCTGGAGAAAAGATTTTCAAGGAAGTGGAATGCAAGCAAGTAGGCGGTTTGCTGCTAGATTTTGGGACGACAGAGTTATACCTCAGGATATAAATGACAAGCAAGCACCAAATAAAGGTAGAGATATCTTTATATTTATTATTGTTTACAAGTTTCAAATTAAATTTATCCCATCAAAAGCATAAATTGTAAAAAATTTCCCCACAGAATCTGCATTCGCCGTTGTTTCTCAGCTTCAGCCTACTGCGGTGTTCGTTGAGGAGACAGATTGTTTTTACTTAAATCAAGGAAAACCTTTGATTTTTCTCGGTCGTAAGTTCTGCGGAACTTTTTCGTGTGTGTTAGACCGTTGGAGGATACCCATTCGAAGTTACGGACGGAGTCTTTCAGATTCTTCAGTTCCGCTTTCAGTTAGTTCCCGTTTGGAAAACAGAACGGTTCTGGTCCAGTTACTGGTGTGTTCGCTCCTTTCCTTGCTAGAACATTTGCTTTTTCATTGCCTTTTATCCCTTGGTGAGCAGGCACCCAGAGTAGGAGGACTTTATTTTCTTTGCCTAATTTGTTGAGCTTCTCTAGGCATTCTTTGACTAACTTCGAATTGATGGTTACTGAGTTGATCGCGTTTAGTGCTGCTTGACTATCGGATAGGATGGCAATTTCCTGTTTTCGATAGTTCCTATCTAAGATAAATTGTACGCATCTGCAGATATTTGTACAGAATATACAGGGTGGTCAAAAGTGCCGCTAATACCTTCGAGAAAAGTATGGTACGGCTGTGCTCGACTTGGCGGGGGCACTGCCGATCATAAATAAATAAACAAGACATTTTTAATTAGTGTACTGTGCTACCGATTCCGTGTCTCCAGATATCCATAAAATTATTATTATTATCGAAAAGTGACATAGGTAGAGAGAGGTGGTCCCCCGAAAATGGTGAGTGGTAGACCAGAACTCGAGAATTTTTTTTAGCAGACCAGTGTACTGTAAGAGAAAACACAAAAATATTATTTTATGCAGACTGAACACCTTAAAAAATGGAATGAGTTCTTTAACCCAATATTAAAATTAATTTCTGGCGAATATGTAGCGTTTTTTAGTTGCTTTTTTAAAGGAAACGTTCATTTCCGATGCCTTTTTTCGTTAATTGAGTTATCAGAGTATCTCCATAAACTTCACAGGAAACACCTAATTTAAGGTGTAAAATACACATTGTCAACAAACGAAAAGATGGTTATAAATGGACAGGAAGTATGATTTCATACAGTTTTGAATGGCTTGAATTTTGGCACATTAATTATTAAATTATATTAGTGTAGTTTTCATGGTACCAATTATTTTAATAATATTAGCTTAATGAGTTACAATACGTGTAGATACATTTAAGCATGAAGGGTCTAGGGGAAAAACATGATAAGCGCCAATTTCTTAATTTTAGGTTTTTGCAATATTATACAGGGTTACAGTTGAGGGTTGGAACCTTTGGTGTTACACAGCAAAATAAAAACACTAAATCACCACAATACACCAAAACACTTTTACTTTTACACTGGACGCGCGTTTCGCTAACCATGTTAGCATCATCAGCAGATGATTATAAACTACACTGGACGCGCGTTTCGCTAACCATGTTAGCATCATCAGCAGATGATTATAAACTATCAATCATCTGCTGATGATGCTAACATGGTTAGCGAAACGCGCGTCCAGTGGAAAAAAAAGTGTTTTGGTGTATTGTGGTGATTTAGTGTTTTTATTTTGCATTATACAGGGTGCTACAAATTTGAGGTACGAGCATTGGTATCTCGGAAACCGTAATAGATACGAAGATGGTTAAATTGGGGCAAAGTTGCGCCTTGGGCTGTTCACCAACATGCCAACAAAAAAGTTTTAAAAATTTCAAGGATTGCTGAGTTTTTTTGAAAAAAACGGATTTTTTTGAAAACTAATTTTATTTTTTGCTGCCGTTACATTTTAGAAAATCAAAAAACTAATTGCACATTCTCATAGCCACTTTATTAGGGCAATCTGATAGTATTTTTATATTTTCAAATTAGCTGATAATTTGTAAGATACAGAGGCTAACTTAATTTTTTTAAATACGGACCTGCATTTTTTATTTCAGATTTTGAAAGAACTCAGTCTCCTGAGTACAATGATATGCCACACTTTATACTTTTTTTTGTTTTGGGTAACTTAACAGCAACAAAACTATTTAACTATTATTTTAAAAATACTCAAGTCCGACTCTGTTTTTTAAATTATTTAATCTGATTATACTCATTGCAATAATATTGATCAGTGCTAATTAACATTGAATAAGAAAAATTAAGCCAATTGAAAGATTCAAATAAATAATATCCAGATCAGCAATTTAAAAATATTATTTTTAACTTTTCTTATTGTGTATTTGTATTCTCAGTGTACGATCTAATAAGTTGCATAATATTAATCGTAGTTATTATGATTACAGTTGAGGGTTGGAACCTTTGGTGTTACACAGCAAAATAAAAACACTGAATCAAACTTACAGTTTATAATCATCTGCTGATGATGCTAACATGGTTAGCGAAACGCGCGTCCAGTGTAAAAGTAAAAGTGTTTTGGTGTATTGTGGTGATTTAGTGTTTTCATTTTGTAGTTATTATGAATAAATTAACTTCTACAAACGAGTTTCTAATGCTCTACATAGTCTACATGTTCGAAAGGGTTATCACCCTCCCTATTGCACAAATTTATTTTTCGTTCAATTTTATTTATATCTTTTGAATAGATCTTCTTCTTCTACTTTCGAATGCATTTTGAACTCTTTATTGTAACTGCCGAGATGTGTTGATTTCACTTTTTTGTAAAATTTGGACCTGTCGAATTACTTGACGTCATCAGACGGTCCAGGAACCTCGCTGGCCATTATACTGCTCTGCCATTTCCAATATATCTTCCGTGGAAATGATTTGATTGTTTATATTACATTTTATTTATATTATTTTTTATTATTTTATTGCATTTGATTTTTGGTATTCAACCCACGTCACTTTTAAGTTTAAACACTTGTCAATATTGTAACGATGAATATATTAAATATTAAAAAAACAGAGCCGGACTTGAAATTAGTTTAAATAAATTGTGTCCAAATTTCCAAAACAAAAAAAATATGTGTGGCATATCATTGTACTCAGGAGAGCGAGTTCTTTCAAAATATGAAATAAAAAATGCAGGTCCGTATTTAAAAAAAATTAAGATGGCCTCTGTATCTCACAAATTATCAGCTGATTTGAAAATCTAAAAATACTATCAGATAGCCCTAATAAAGTGGCTATAAGAATGTGTAATTAGTTTTTTGATTTTCTAAAAAGTAACGACAGGAAAAAATAAAATTGATTTTCAAAAATATCCGTTTTTTCCAAAAATCTCAGCAATCCTCGAAATTTTTAAAACTTTTTTGATGGCATCTTGGTGAACATCCCAAAGCGCAACTTTGTCCTAATTTAACCATGTTCTATCTATTACGGTTACCGAGTTATCAATGCTCGTACCTCGACTTTGTAGCACCCTGTATAGTTCCTACAATATGTATACACTCTGCAGGACAATAAGTTGGTTAAATCCTATGATATATGCCTAGTAAAAATATACATACAGGGAGAGAACCGGATAACCACCAGCTTTCGAGGAAAATAACTTATTGAGAAGTCCATTTAAGTATGTAATTTTTTTTCTTCAAGTTGGGTTCTGTGTCCTGTCTAGGGTTACCAGATGGAAACTTGTCCACCCCGGGCAAGCCTTCCCAAAAATCCGGAAAAAAACCGGACGTCATAATTTTTTAGCGATATAAGAACCAAAAATAGTACCTATAATGTTTTATTAAGAGTAAAAATGATACTTTTTGTGGCGAGGCACAAAATGTCATTTTACCCGGAGTAGAACCTTAGATCTTATAAACTTCGTGGATAAAGCTATGCCATATGTATATTACACACGACTTTGTTTACGGGACTTTGCATTTTTCTATTTATTTCTTTCTAGAACAAGATTATCGTATAAATCTATCTTTCTCTCTGCGTACGCTACTGAGCATGCGCAGAACGATATTAGACGTAAATGCTAACTTGGAGCGTTTTTTTCGCTGCGTTGACAACAATTACTAAAAATATAGACCACTAAAATTTTTCAATCAAGATATAACTGATACGTGTATTTATTATTTTGAAAATATTTGTCATATTATTTCCAATATACTTTTTATATATATTTTGAACAAAAATTAAATCATATAACGATAAATTCTTTTTTAAAAATGTTTTAAAATACTACTTTGAAAAATAGCTATGATGAATGGGCAACACACAAAAATCAGTAACCAGAGAAACGTTAAAATATGTTTTGACATTGAAAAGTCAAAACATATTTTAATAAAATAATTTAATTAATGTCAAATTTTGTGCTTTTCGTATACTGTTTGACTCGTGATAATAAAGAGTTAATTTGGAATTCCGACGAGAGATATTTTAGTTTGTGTTCTTTTTGAAAGTTTGTTTGTTTTTGGTTACAACTTCCATGCAGAGGGTGTTAATCTTTTGTTGTTATATTATTAGATTAACTAAAAAAAGATTAACCCCCTCCGCAAAGAAGTTAAAACCAATGCAATCAAAACTCTTCCGCGTAATTTTGTGGATATAGGTGTATATTTAATTATTGTCAATGTCTCATAATAGGTAATTTATTTAAAATCCCTAATCACCCGAAAAAATAGAATATATGGCAACGTTGTAAATTTTCAAATTTCTAGATTATGTCTAGAATATATTTGTCTCTCTTATTACATAGGAGAGAGAAAGAAGGATATATCAAATGTCAAACTTCCATCTGGTCTCAATTTTCTTTGCTATTTTGTTAAGAAAAGTGTTTTTCAGTAAAATGTTGGACACTTTTCAATCATCCCCAATCAAGTGTGGCTTTTAGATAAACTATAATATAATGAAAATATAGTGAAATTATTACTTTATAGGGCCGAAATAAAGAAAAATTCAATGTTGAAATAATTTTCCGTTTTTCTGAAAAACGGTAAGAGACCGCCAATACGACCTCAAAATAGTGTGTATACCAATTTTGGTGAAAATCGGACGATTTCCAGTATTTTTTTACTTTATTCGATAGAAAATGACACTCTGAATAGGATGACATGTCATATGTCAACTTTTGACATTTTCGCATATGGTTTATTTGAAATTATAACTTGCGATTCGTAACAAAAATTTTACTCGAAAAACCAAGCGTGTGTTAACAAATTATTCGTAAAAAATACTTGTTCCAAATATGCCAATGAGCCACCCTCGTTCCATTTGAAAAAATTGAGATATGATTAATAATACGATGTAAGTATTTTCTAAGTGGCTAGGATAAGATACTAAAATCATTAGACAATCAAATCTATTTTTCCAAGACTCCTTGATTAAGAATTAGTGTTTTTAACATAGCCATGGCACTCTAGATTGAATTTTAAAATACGATTTTTTAATAAGCGACAATGTCAAAAGTTAACATATGATAAGTCATTCTATTCAGAATGTCATTTTCTATCGAATAAAGTAGAAAAATACAGAGGGTGTCATTTAAAAATCAAAAGTTGTAGTCATTTCCGGTGAAACAGAAAGTGACCAAAAACAATTGAATATGTCAATCAATCCTAATTTATGTCATATACTAACATACTAAATCTCGTTTTTTTTATCTGAAAAAATAAAAAAGTTATAGGGATGAGCCACTTTTGAGACGCACCCGCGGTATAATAAAAAAAACCTTGAAGAAAATCAGTAACAAAAAAAAGAAAGCAAACCACGAGGTACTAATACCAATACCGATATCTATTCAATGAAAGAGGGGTACCGCTATGGTACGCCCCAGCTCGGTACTATTTTAATTTTATAGCTCGAAAACGACAAACATGGTGCCGGTAGTTTAAATATCCTCTTTAAGGTGGACGTACTTGGTTTATCCGTAGGAATTAATAAGAACAGCGATGTCTGAATTGCTCAGGTGACATGTAGGGTAGTACTAATTCACCGAGCAACACTAAACGTACAGAGTAATTGATAGTAATTGGCGGAATGCGGTCTGACGCGGACGGTTCAATTTTATTTAGTTGTTTTACGTTTTCTAAGAATGTCGACTATTTTAATGGGAGATGAGCACTTAATGTCTATTAATTTGTCACTGAAATGTATTTTGCGTTATTTAATTAGCTTTAAAAAGAATTAATAAAGGAAGTATATTCAGTAGATATTTTATTTTTTATTTATTTATTATTTATTTATCGTATGGCTCACATACATGCAAGAAAACCAGACTCTTAAACATTGACATAAAATAAACTACAATGTAAATAAAAACATTAAAATGTAAATAAAAAAAATGAGTATACCGGGTGCGTCTCGAAAGTGGCTCACCCCTATAACTTTTTTCTTTTTTAAGAAAAAGAAACGAAATTTGGTTAATTGTTTTTGGTCACTTCCTGTTTTACCGGAAATGACTACAACTTTTGATTTTTAAATGGCACCTTCAGTATATTTCTACTTTATTCGATAGAAAATGACACACTGAATAGAATGACATATCATATGTCAACTTTTGACATCTTTGCGTAAAAACAAATCGTATTTTAAATTTCAATCTAGAGTGCCATGGCTGGTTAAAAACACTAATTTTTAATCAAGGAACCTTGGAAAAATAGTTTTCAGCGTCTAATGTTTTTCATGTCTTGTCCTGGCCGGTTAAAAAATGCCCAAATCGTATTTTTAAACATATCTCATTTTTTTCAAATGGAACAAGGGTGGCTCATTAGCATATTTGGAAAAAGCATTTTTTTGCGAATAATTTGGTACAACACACTTGGAATTTCGAGTCAAATTGTCGTTATGAACTTATTTTACAATTTCAAATAAATCATATGTGAATATGTCAAAAGTTGACATATTATGTCATTCTATTCAGAGTGTCATTTTCTATCGAATAAAGCAAAAATATATCGATGGTGCCATTTAAAAATCAAAAGTTTTAGTCATTTCCGGTGAAACAGGAAGTGACCAAAATCAATACTTAATTGAATACTATATAATAATAATTTATGTCATATACTAACATACGAAATCTCGTTTTTTATCAAAAAAAAATAAAAAAGTTATAGGGGTGAGCCACTTTTGAGTCGCCCCCGGTATGATAAAAAACAACAACATAAAAAACGTATTTACGAACACTATATACCGTATGATCGTAAAAAAACGGCGTCCAGTTGGCTGGGAAATGACGATCGATGACATTTCCCATATAAATTTACATATAAAATGACAGCGATCTTCATTTCATAGCCATCGTTGACGCCGTTTTTATTCGATCATACGGTAGTAAGTCCCTTCAGTCTTCACCATAAACGCGTAGGTTGCATTCTCTATAGCTATGTGATGAATGGTTTGGTGAAGAGCTCCCCAATCACATTCTGGGGATGGTATTTTATCCCACTTATAAAGAAAATACGCACATCTTCCTTGGCCAGAACGTATCCTATTCAAAGTTGACCAAGTTTTCCGGTTTAGATCGGTACCCGGTATCTGGCAATAGTTGTTGAAAGAGAAAAACTGCTGTGTATCGTTTCTGGATGTTCTTGTCAGAAGAAGCGATGGATCCATTAGCACTGCTGTATATAGAAAACCCACAACCCACACATACGGAACAACATTTAAATTCTCAGTCGAACCATTCTGAAGCAACCAAAAGAGGTATAGTTAAAACACTATGTCATAGAACAATCACTACATGCAGTGACCAAGAATCTCTGAATTCTGAACTAAGTAATATTAAAACCGATTTGCTTCAGAATGGTTACTCTGCAAAATCCCCAGACAATATTATATCCAATTGCAGGTCCGACTCATTGGTACGCCAGCCTGAGGAGGATGCTCCCTCTCTCTCTTGATGATTCCATATGTGAAAGGAACATCGGAGAAGATCAGGCGAATAGCTAAGCAATATAAAATTAAAACTGTTTTTAAGTCTAGGACTACTCTAAGAAGTGTCATAACAAAAACAAAACCTGAATCATCAAACCAAGAGAAAGAGTGCATCTATCAGTCAGTCATCGGTCAGTCGTATATTGGAGAGACAAAACGTCCTCTACATATACGACTTGACAAACATAAAAAACATACGCAGAGAGGTGAAACAATGAAATCGGGCATTGCAGTTCATGTGTGGCCCAAGCACCACAACATAAAATGGTCGGAAACCCGGGTTGTCCACAAAGAACTCCATTGGAAAAAGCGCAAATTTAAAGAGACCGTATGGAAATTTCAACAATATGGCACCACTGATAGAACGGTCCAATGCAGATGTTCTTAGTAGAAAACCTCAGGCTTGACTGCACCTAACAAATTCACGGGTGAATGCTCGGCTCCAGTATCCTTCACGAAGGATTTGCTCTAGAGGAAGCAAAAGCGAAAACACATCTCGAATAAGGAAAGAATAAAGGAACCAAGAAAAAGCAGGGCGCATCTCCTCCAAAAGGCAAGAGAGAGAGAGTGTGAGCACCTCTCACCTTTGCTTCTGCAAGTCACTTTAGTTAGACGGGTAAATCAAGATGTAAAGACGCATGAAAATCCTATACTAGTACTACTACTACCTACTGCCAATACTCGTTGACGAGTTTTTGACACGCATCAGAAGATGGTTCCACAAGAGTTTTCTTTCATGAGCTTTTCTGTGACTGAAAAGCCCGATACGTGATGTTATCTCTCTTCATTCGCATTCCTGACATTTAAAGATTTGTTTTGTTGATTGATTCCTGACATTTAAAGATTGTTTTGTTGCCTCTTGTATTTTTGGTTGTCGCTGTTAACTGATTTTAAAATTCTTCTCCACTGCGTTCTATTGTGCGCTGTTTCTTCCCACTGTTTCTGCATGCCTATCCTCTTTTAAGTTTTCGTGGAAAATATTCTTTACCTTTTGAGTTTTCTTCCCGGTTTCCTCTTCCCGTCTAGGTGTCTCTGTTGCAACTTTCCAGGTTTCGCTTCAATATAACGGTGAAAATTATTATATAAAACCTATACTAGATAAAACACTAATACAGAACCAAAATTGACTTTAACAACAATTATTGAAGATATTAAATTATACCAGTCAGTTGTTTTATAATACAATTAATTTTCTTTTCCCTCTTTTGTTACCATCAGCTGATTAAAATTCAAACAACTCGAAGCAATAGCCTTATAGAAATGACAGGATGTAATGGATAATGTAATGTATGCGTGCGTACTCGTATGTGTGTGTATAAGACCTTACTATTGAACTTGAAAGTGTACGTCGTCTTCCTAATCGGATGCCGAAAAATATGCCGGCTGCATGTTAAACAGCCGATTTACATATTCAGATAAAAATTACCTTAAAAAGCCATGAAACGAGCCATTGCGTAACTTTTAATCGATGTGTATAATGTACGTAGTACGTTATAAACATTCCGGGCCGGTATTTGATGTTTGTTTCGAACATTAAGGGAATCTAAAAGGGAAATTTGAATTACTAACGCATCGTTGTTTTCACTAACGTAAACGCAGTTTTCATCTAAATGTGATAATAGAAAGATCCTTGAAGTATAAGAAGTCTTAAGTCTTTGACTTAAGTCATATTATTTCAAGTCAAGTCATTTTTGTAAAGACTTAAATCAATATAACGTTATTTAAGTCGTTTATATGACTAAACCTTATATTTTTGACTTAAATCATGATGATCTGCAAGTTAAGTCATTAAAATGACTTAAATCAATATAATTATCCTCAAGTCAAGGCAACCAGAATTCAATTAAAGTACTTTTTTTAATATTAATAGTAATTTTCTCGTATTACCAAAAAACGAAACAAGTTTATATTTGAAAGTGCCCATAAGAACATTGTAAATACTATTTGGCGCTGTTCTTGCAGCGGACGCCATCTAAAACTTTTGATAATTTCGGAATGGTTCAATTTTTTACATCTTGTACACTTCACAATAAAGAAGGTCAAAAAGAACAATGTTCGACTGCAAAGTCTGCTAGTAAACATTTTTGAGCTTAAAGAGTCACAACACTTAAAACTAAACTAAAGTGTCAAAATGAATGACAATGTCAAGAAATAAATAAATAGATGTGACAACATTTTTTACAGCAGAGCTACCACCAGAATATCATAACGTGGTACACTGATGTTTCCAAAACTAAAGCAGGGACAGGGTAGGAGTATTTGGGTCGAAAACTAAATACTCCGAATTCAATGGGCACCTACCCCATCATCCTTTAAACAGAAATTTACGCTATCGAAAGATGCGTACAATTTATCTTAGATAAGAACTATCGAAAATAGGAAATCTAGCAGCACTAAACGCGGTCAACTCAGTAACCATCAATTCGAAGTTGGTCAAAGAATGCCTAGAGAAGCTGAACAAATTAAGCAAAGAAAATAATGTCCTCCTACTCTGGATGCCCACTCACCAAGGGATAACAATCAATGAAAAAGCAAATAATCTAGCTAGAAAAGGAGGGAACACTCCACTAATTGAACTAATAACCAGAACCGTTCTGTTTTCCAAGCGGAAACCAACTAAAGGCGAAACTGAGGAACCTGGAAGACTCCATCCGTAACCGAATGGGAGTCCTCCAACGGTCTAAGACACTCGAAAAAGGTCCTCAGAACTTCGACCGAGAAACATCTGCCACGGGGTTTCTAACAGAGCGAATGCATATTCTGTGGAGAAACACCAGAACACCTAATAACTGAGTTTGCCGAGACGACGACCGTTCGCGCCATGAACTTTGGTACGGTTGATGTCGAGGATGCAGAGCTGGTCTCCGTGGAGCCGTCTCAGATACTGGCTTTTGTTAAAGCCCTGAGACTGTACGATGAGTTATAACTCAAGAAAGGGGAACACACAACATATCTGTAAGGTCGCCGATGATTAACTCCCCTCCTAAACATCCTACGTTCTACCACCTGAATCCCCAGTGGGAAATTTAAATTTCAGTTAGCCAGCCTGGCGCAACGCAAGATACGTCCATGGTTGGCAACAATGAATTTAAAAATAGCGCCCTCGATTACGTCACTAAAAGTTTAATTGGTATCAAATTAATATATATAATATTTTGTTGTCTCCCGTATACCGGGTGTTGCATCGTCGAGCGCGACATAGGAAATCCCATGTAAATTTTAATGGGGTCAATTATTGGCTTCCCTAATTATTTTAGAGAATAATTCTATTTAGGTTTATTGAAGAGCACTAAAACCCACATTCAAAAGAATAACTTTAGATATTTTTGATTAGCCCGTTTACAAGTTATCGCCGATTTCTTTTTAAATATTTCTCCTTTCTTATGGCCCTGTATTTACTTATGAGCACCAGTCAAGGTAAAAGATAACTGTCAAATGAAGTTGTCATTTCAGAAATTTATCTATTTAGTGCTTTATTATTATTATTAAAAACTCATATCTACATCGAAAATATTATTTCTTACGGCCATTATTTCTTACGCGAAATTTAAATGCAGAATATTATTTGGAACTACTCGAAAATCATATTTTACCTGCTTAGATGATGCCGCTATGGAAAATCAGGAAGTTTTGTACCAAATGGATGGCTGCCCGGCACATAGTACCCTGGCTGTTCGGGAATATTTAGACAATAGTTTTAACGGAAACGTTATTGGCCTAAATCATACAGTAAATTGGCCAGCAAGGTCTCCTGATATTTCGCCAAATGATTGCTTTCTCTGGGGCCATTTGAAAAACAGGATATACAAGGATAAAAAATACCCAAATCTAGACGAGTTAAAAATTGCTATTTCTGCCGAATGCAATAGAATTTCAGTTTACCAACTAGCGAATGTAAGAAGAGAATTTTATGATCGCCTGGGTTATTGTCTAGCAGTCGATGGAGGAATATTTGAACATCTTCTTAAATCCTAAAGTTCTAACAATTTAATAGTACCTAAATTAATAAGTTATTGAATATTGTAATAATACTATAATTAACCTTGTAATTGATTACTCTATTTTACTTACTTACTTATTAATTTGTATTTATAAATACATCTTTAAGATTTCCGATGTAGGAATGAGTTTTCAATAATAATAAAGCACTAAATAGGTAAATTTCTGAAATAACAACTTCATTTGACAGTTATCTTTACCTTGACTGGTGCTCATAAGTAAATACAGGGCCATAAGAAAGGAGAAATATTTAAAAAGAAATCGGGCGATAGCTCGTAAACGGGCTAATCAAAAATATCTAAAGTTATTCTTTTGAATGTGGGTTTTAGTGCTCTTCAATAAACCTAAATAGAATTATTCTCTAAAATAATTAGGGAAGTCAATAATTGACCCCATTAAAATTTACATCGACTATGCAACACCCGGTATAGTTAGACTGTTGGGGACTTTTTTAAACTAATTTCTAATTTGGTTGAGACTAAAAGTCAAGTTTATGTTGTTATTTTCCCAGCCGGGATGTCGATAAATCTTTAATGGAATTACACTATTTTGTCTACAATATTTGCATTTGCAACGAAAATTATGAGTATATTGCAGATAGTTACATTTTACATTTAAAAAGTAATATAAGCAGGCTAAAGATATCTAAAGCTTTACATTTCTCACGGAAAATTTTCCAGCAAAGACCTTGACTCAAATTCAAGGTTTTAAGGTTAATGTCGCTGTTTCAGAATTTTCTTGAAAATTAAACAAATTACGCAAAGCCGAGCCGGTTCAATAAACTTTGTTGTAATAAACTATAAATAATAAATTTTAAATTTATTTTTATAAGGAAGTTTTTTACGTTCTTAAATTATGTAGGTATATTTGCTTTTAGTCATATTAATATTAATTAACTTGATACAAATGTTTTTGACTAGCGTAATATAAGGATCAATTCACACTTAAGCAAAGGTCTTCTGAAATTTCCACATTAAGGTTCGGTTACATAACGTCGTGCGGTGAATGCCTGATTTTATCTAATATAACACTGGGTATACCCGGTATATTAAAATTAAAAGCTTAAATGGTAATTTTTGTATGGGCAATCTAACAAATGTTCAATAATTCGGCGCCGGGCTGACTAACTGGAATTTAAATTTCCCGCTGGGGTAGCTGTGCTGTAAAAAATGTCAAGGTGTCACATTAATTTATTTATTTCCTGACATTGTCACTCGTTTTGATACTTTAGTTTTGTATTACGAGTTTTTGGTTTAAATACATGTTTACTAACAGACCTTGCAGTCGAACATTGTCCTTTTTAGAACCTCTTTTAGTGCGAAGTGTACAAGATAGCTTAATAGCCGTAAAAACTCATCGCAACTTTATTGGAATATTTTGAATGGAAAAGCGGTAGTAATGGACCTTTATGTCGCTTAAGTGCTGTTAAGAAGGCGAGTTTTGTTGATGTATACAAGGTGGCGCACCTCATTTGCCTCGGTTGCTAATACGAAAACGGAAAGATGTAGAAACAAAATATTTTATGGGTATATGTGGGGAGCGAGGGGTGTCTCACTCGGGTAAAAAATGTACACGTACTGCCAAAATAATCTTTCGCTGTCAAGCGACTGCCAATGACTACGAAGCAGACTGCCTATGACTGCCATGTAATTATTATAGGCGACTGCCATAAGACTGCCAATGACTGCCAGCGACTGCCAAGAAAATGTACATGTAATTCCAATAGTGAGACACCCCTCGGTGGGGAGGCAATGTGCATTTTTTCTTATGGAACACACCCGGTATTTTATTACATTTTTGGATTCTTGAGCCCAAAAAAGGGCATTTTTTATATGTGTTAAATAATAATATCTTTGTGGTTTTTGAGATATTTAAGTATGCATGCTACAATAGAACAGATTATTAACACCCTGTATACACACATATTACTTTTAAAGGTGCGTATTCATTATCCGCACGAACGAACGAACGAACGAACGAACAAATGTAACCTAGTGGTATGGACGGGGACCGCACGAGAAGACCGGAGGCATTTGTTGGCGAACGCCTTTGATGTACCGACTCGAAACGGATGGTCGAGCGAACGAACGAACGAACGGCCGCATGCGTTCGGTCCTAAGGTTCGGTCCCCGTCTAAATATACCGCACTTTCATTCGTTCGTTCGTTCGTTCGGATAATGAATACGCACCTTAAGAATTAATTCTTGTGCTGAGTTTAAAGGTAGAGAAATAAACTTTACTGAAAAATGTTATTGTTTCCTTAACTGCTATACAGGGTGGTCTGAACTGTATTCCGGAAACTTCGGCAGAATATTCTGCAGATAAAAATAAGTAAAAAAGTTTGTATAAATGTATGTCCTAAAATGCTTAGTTTCGGAGATACAGGGTGTAGAAGTTTCATTTCTATTTCGATTTTTTCCAAATAATTTCTGAAGTAACGTTAACATTTGGATGAAAATTAGTAGATGGGTGTTTTTTGACATGAGAAATTTGATTTTGATGTCAATATGACTCCCATTTGTAGGTGGCGCCACCTAGATGTGTTTTAACTGTTTTGAAGAGTCATAACTTTTCGTCGGTACCTGTATAAAACTACTGAGTAAAAAGATATACATTGACGATTTTTTTACATAAAAAAGGTCTCTTGGTAAAAATCGCTGCGAGTAATGGTTCTCGAGATATTTGGAATCGAAATTATCAATACCTGTCATCACTGACATAAATTAATTAAACATGTTGACTAAATAGTTATTAGACTGAAATCATAAATTTGAAATCTTTTTGTGTCAAAAGTTCAAAAGTACCTGTTTAATCGTCATTTTTTTCGCAGAAAAACTTATTATTTCAGTCAAATAAATATACTCAACGTGTGCTTATTTTTTGTCAATAATGATATGTATTGACTATTTCCATTCTAAATATCTTGAGAACGGTTGCTCGTAGCGATTTTTACCAAGAGACATTTTTTACATAAAAAGTCGTGTATATTTTTTAGACAGTGCTTTTATACAGGTACGGTCGAAAAGTTATTACTCTTCAAAACAGTTAAAACACATGTAGGTGGCGCCCCCTACAAATAGAAGTAATTTTGACATCAAAATCAAGTTTCTCGTGTCACAAAACTCCCAGACACCAATTTTCATCCAAATATTGACGCTACTTCAGAAATTATTTGGAAAAAATCAAAATAAAAATGAAACTTGTATCTACACCCTGTATCTCCGAAACTAAGCATTTTAGGACATACATTTATACGAACTTTTTTACTTATTTTGATCTGTAGAACATGCTGCCAAAGTTTCCGGAATACACCAAACATTTTCGAACCACCCTGTATAGAGGGGTACCAAAAATTGCTGATATATTTTAAAGATTTATTTGATATAAAAATTTCGTAAAATCGACATAAGTTTATATAAGACATTATTATTTAGATTTATAACAGTTTATTAAAATTTACCTACAATAGTTTAATAAGTAAGTATTTACTATTGTATCAAGAAAAATAAAACAGTACCTCCTGGCGGAATTAATGGATATGTTACTAGTCATTTTATTTTGTGAGAAAAATTGCTTCTTGGCCTCAAGGGCTTATGCTTAAAGATATCCAAATAGGAATCTTCCTGATAAGCGTTCCTTTGAAAAAACTACTTTTCCTATTTCGCAGAGCCGGTAGTGTAGTTCATAAAAAACATATTAGGCAGAAACCTGTGTTTGATTTGGTAAAGTGAAAAAAATGAATTTGCCGTAATTGGCTCTTCTATTGAAAATCGAGATATCTACAAGTCATCGTTAAAATAAATCAAAGAACTACTACTTAATTTTTATTGATAGGAAAATAAATACATATTTAATAAACATTAATAAACTATTGTAGGAAAATTAAATAAAAGTAAATTGGTATAAATTTAAATAAAGTCCATAAACTAATTTCGATTTTGAAAATAGCTACTAACTGTCACTAGAAACTTGCCGTGACGACACTAGCCCTCTTGGTTGCCATTTTATTGAAAAATTGCTCTTTATTCAAAATTTGAGCTAGATAGGTATAGGAAACTCTATATAGTTTGAAAGAGCATTTAAATCTGCTCCGATATATTTAAAAAAAACAGGGTGTTGTATTTGAAATAACAAAGTTTTTATGTAAAATAAATATTTAAAATAGACCAACAATTTTTGATACCCCTGTATACATTTAACAAAGCAATCAATTTTTTCAGTAAAGTTTATTTCTTTGGCTTAAATGTCAGCACAAGAATTAATTCTGAAAAGCAATGTACAGAGTGTTGACAATCTTTTTTATTATAGCATGCATATTTATATATCTTTAAATATCTTAGAAACCAAAGCTTATAAACATGTTTAACCCTTATAATAAATGCCTTATTTTGTGTCCAAGGATCCAAATATGACATAAAATACCGCGCGTTTCATAAGAAAAAATATAACTTTGGTGTGGATCTTATTCCTGACATACCCTGTACATTTCAAAATAATTTTAAATTATGCACATTGCCTTCCCAAATATGCCCATAAAATATTCCGTTTCTACATCTTTTCGTTTTCGTATTAGCAACCGAGGCGAATGAGGTGCGCCACCCTGTATAATAATTGTTTATATATTTATAATTAATTTATTTTCGTTTCCTAAAATATTTTGATTAAAAGAAAATATGTAAAAGTGGGCAACGCTGTGCCGGTGAAGCTTAATCACGTGAGTAAAAGTTTATTTGACATGAACTATACCTTGTAATTCTTGTAATTCTGAATACGAGGATAAGAAATTTTAGTTTTAAGTACGCCTATGACCGAAAGCGAACGTCTACCTCCCGCTTCTAATCAGCGGCCATAATTGGATGGAATCAGGGATGAGTAAATATAAAGGATCCTAAAATTAATAAATTTTGCTCGTCTGCTCTGTTCAAACACGTAAGAAATATTTATTGATGGATCAGTATGGCAGAGAAGTAATAAAAAGGCCGTTTTTATGAATAACAAAATGGCATTTGAACATCATATTATACTCAAATTGAATTGACAATAGATTAATTTATAAGCTATCCGCAGAAAATTGACAATAATAATAAAAACATGACACATGGCAATTAATATAATTCCAAATTAAAAATCGATAAGAGTTCTCATTCATAATAGTAATATAGATATATTTCAAAGAACTTTACGTAAAATTAACTTTTTTAATTTTGTACTAGTTTATAGCATTTGGTGGTATAACTTAACAAAATAATATCAATCATTAAATAAAGCATAAACGAACCAATAAATAAACAAAAAGGTTAATTTATTTAATAAAACGTACAACGTACGGCTTTGGATGCCGATTGTCGTGTGTATGTAGAATACAGTCAACGTGTATTCAGTACAATACGATATACTGAAAGAGAAAAGACTATAAAATACGGGAGAAAAGTGAGAAGTTTATTACCTATCCACTTAATCCGGATCGGTCGACAATAGAATTTGTGATATTTACAACATTATGTAATTAATTGATTATCGGTCCTATTATGTAACTGAGGATGTACGTAACTGCGTAATAGAGCACATTTTTTGGTTAGTTTATTTAATGAAGCGTACACGCGGCTTTGGTTGCTGATTCTCGTGTGTCAACGTGTTCAGTACAATACGATATACTGAGAGAGATGCTGATGCTCTATTACGTAGACACGTACATCCCTAGTTGCATAATAAGACAGATAATCTATTAATTACAAAACGTACTAAAAGCGCAAATTCTGTTGAAGAACGCTGTAATCAGTATAAGATTATGTATTAAATAATTATGGAGGTGCATATGAAACATTAAACGATTCATCATTGTGTTAAGTTATACCACGTAATTTAACAAAAAGAGCAATCATTTAATGTCTCACTTCACACTGTCTCCATTATTATTTAATACTGATTAGAATGGTCGACAATAGAATTTGCACTATTTACTACGTAATACAGCATATTTTTTGGTTAGTTTATTTAATGATATAACCGATAATGTACACACGGCTTCGGGTGCCGATTGTCGTGCACAGAGTCTATAGACTCTGTGATTGTATAAATGAACAAAGAGAAAAGAGCAAGAATTTTCCCAAGCGCATGAAGTTGATCTCCGGATTAAGTGGATAGGTAATAATTTTCTCTCCCCGACTTACAAGATTACCATAGCAATTCACTTCTAGACATGTAGGTAAATGATGACTAAAATAAACGACCCAAAATTTTCTCTTGCCGACCAGTATATTATCGTAGTCTTAAAGAAATTAGAATAAAATAAACTATGTTAAAAAATTTCATGTATACTTACTACTGAAATGAAGATAATATATCTAAGCTAAATGTAATCTATTACAGTTGTAGTAAAATGAGTAACTAATTGTCGAAAATCCAGATCCAACCCTGATGCAACATTTTTTTGAAAGATCTACTTATGCGGTTTGAAATTTTGATGCAAAATCCGGCAATACCGCTCAGAAGAAATGTACCCACCCATACCCACCCAACTTTTTTCTCTTTTTAATACATTTGATTTGCTATTAAGCTGCCTACATCACTGTCTTACACGTTAAAATCCTATACACAGAGTTGGCCTGTCCCGATCGGTATGTGTGTTTGTTAGGTCGTTTGAAAATTCCTCTATTGTGTTCGTGATATTTGTATGTGTCCGTAAACACCCTGTATACTGTCCGTAAACACCCTGTATATATTGTGAGTTATTGTGAGTTATTGTGCTTTGACCCTGTATAATATTATCTGTTCTTCGTCAAAGATCAAGGAATCTAAAATCTTTGCGTCTGACTGCGCATAAATCGTCCTTGACACTGGTAGTTCCTTTTTCTGTATTTAAATTTGACATCAACTTTGGTGTTATTACTCGTAATGAGAGATAACTTTAACTAATAATATTATAATTAAAAAAATAAAATAAACGCATTTACACCACGATAACAAATTTCTCTCTTTCGGTCACTGGATTAAGCGAGAATTAACAGGCTTCATAAACTTTTCTAGTAGATAAAAGGAGACGCGGTTGGCATTTGGCTTCGATTTCCGCCTACCGCCAAATTTGGCGTGACAACATTCTTTCCGATACGCGATTAAGATATTTAATTTGCACACTTTTTCTTTCTAATGGCTCTAACAACGCCGTTTGAGTTATTGTAAATATAAGGAGAGTTTTTTCAACTCGTACAGGTGGAGTTTCAGTGGCGTGGCGAACAAAACAAGCAACATAGGCGGAGGCGTTATTGTTTTCTTTCAATTTATTAAATTAATTTTATTCTTGTAGATGCAGATGTCGATGTAGATTGTATGGGAGGGGGGAAGTTAATCACCGCTACCTTATACCGTGCTGGCAACTGTTACTTTTGGGTCGGCATTTACATGCGTGGAAGTAAATCGCATAGGGATCTTATTAAGTCGGAGTGAGAGAAAAGCGAACGACCGACGCGACGCGCGACGGTGTGCTGTTGCGGCGTTGCCGATACGCCTTTCCCTATCAAGTAAAGTAAAATCACGATGGCAAACCGCTTATTTTCAAAAGACTTTTTTTTCAAGAGATAATTAGATAAAATCATTAGGTTTGTAATGTTTCTGAGCATCTGAAATGGAATTATAAGGATATCGTTAAGGTGTTATTTTTTTATAACGAGAAAACGTAAGTAATCGTGATAATTTAAAAACTCAACTTTTTAGCACATAACAGGCAACTCAAGAACCACTTTAGATATTTATTTTTTTTATTTTCAAGATCGGATATTTTACAATATGTTTACATAAGAAAAATTCGATAAGGTTGTTTTTTCCATTCAAAAATTGTAAACAATTCGTCCATTTACTTTTAGAGCATAGCAATTTTCAGCAATCGTGTAATTTTTTTATTCATAAAGATTTTCACATACTGTCTACAAAGAAAATAGAGCAGAAATATTAACAAAGTTCTTGAAAAAACTACAATCTATTATTTCTAATAGATTTCGAGATATCGATTTTTGAATTCAGAGTTCTAATAGCGCGACCACTATCGAACACCCATTCAATTCCACTTATTTTTACCAAAAATGCAAGTGTTTTTAGCTTGCACTTAAAAAAATTCATGCTATAGGGAAAATTACAACGACTCGTTAATAAATAAACAAATCAAGTATCACGAGACGTAATTAAATCGTGAAGTTGAACGCATAACGTACACCTTTCCTTAGAACTTTAAGTACTAACTGAGGTATTAATTGGGTCGACCGGTCAACTGCGACAAATCTGCTATATCCCCTTCCACGTCTCTTAGCGATGTGCACAGTTTCTCGGTTCATTTCATACGTTTGGCAACGTGTTTACTGTCCTCTCTTTGTTCAGTACAATATAAACGCATTGTAGTCTTCTTACATACGGAAATCTCGACCCAAGACTAACCTTTGCCAGCCCTTAATAGATCTATTGTGTCCCCCGTTCTTGAGTTATAACTCATCATACAGTCTCGGGGTTTTAACAAAAGCCAGTATCTGAGACGGTTTTACAGAAGTTAGTTCTCAATTCCGATGTTCAAACCAAAGTTTATACAAGGTGTGTCAAAAAACATGTACCATCTCTCGTGGGGAGAATCCTGACGTCAACATAAGATTTTTTTTCATATCAACATGGGTTCAATTCTGCTTTGTTTCGTAGTTACAGGAGGTGAAAGTCTTGTTTTTGGAATTATTATAATTTTCTTCCAAGTGCTTTTTAAAAACCCTCAAAATTTCATTCGAATCGCTAAAAGCACTTGGAATAAAATTATAAAAAATCGAAAAATAAATCTTATTTTTATGAGAGGACTCACCACGACAGCTGGCACATGTTTCTTGAAACACCCTGTATAAGACGCACTCAGTGATTAGGTGTTATGATATTTCTCTATTTTCCCCACAGAATCTGCATTCGCCGTTGTTTCTTAAGCGGCCCATACATTATCAAACAAATTGCGCAACGAAGCGATGCGCAACGTTGCGTTGCACAACTGATTCAGCGGTCCATACACTATCAAACAAGTTGCGCAACAAAGCGATGCGCAACGTTCCGTTGCACAACTGCCTCACCCATGCACTTAGTAAAATTATGATCAAACTTTTTATTAAAAGTTGTGCATTGTTTGAGAAACAATCATGTCCTCAATTGCCATTTCGTCAATTATTATCGTATATACCCTAGATGATGTCGATGATATCAAAAAATGAAAAAGAAAACAAAGAATTTGGATGAAAGAACTAAAATATTGCACAACGAAGCGCAACACACACATACACTACACAACTCGTTGCGCAAAGAGTCCTGTTGCAAAAGAATTCAAATATTCTTGAAACTCATCAAACAATTGCGCAACGCATCAAACACTATCATACATTGTCAACTCGTTGCGCAACAGCCTGCTTTGCGCAATTTGTTTGATAATGTATGGGCCGCTTTAGCTTCAGTGTATACTGAGGTGTTCATTGAGGAAATGATAGTGTCCTGTTAAAAACCTCGTGATAATACGAAGATTGTTCTTCAAGTTTGAAGTATTATATTTTATACATTTAGCTCTATTTTCATGAATTCTTTAGCAAACTCTATATAAATCTATCAACTTTAATTCTTAAACTCAGTTTTTTATAAACTTTAGAATTTGGCTTGGACCAACTTCGAATTGATGGTTACTGAGTTGATCGCTTTTAAGGTTGCTTGACAGAGACTGGCACGTATCTGCATCACAGGTGCCATGAAAACATGTCCAACAGCAGCAATGGAGGTCATTCTAGACCTAACACCACTGCACATTGTCGTCGGTAGTTATGTCAATGCGACAATGATTAGAATGGTCATTGACGGAAACAGTACTGGCAGAATTTTCAGGTCAGGGACTTGGAGCACCCTCAAAAAGAAAATTCCATTTCTCCAACTCCCAGTGGATACCAAGAATTTACAACTTTGAGGAACACCTCACTGAGTATTGAGTAATTAAAAGGATTGGAAGGAAGAAACGATTGCTCAGCATGTAAAAGACCATACCATAACGTGGTATACTGATGCTTCGATAACCAAAGCAGAGACAGGGATAGGAGTATTTAGGCCGAAAACTAAATACTCCGAACCAATAGGCTCTCACCTCAGCATCCTTCAGGCAGTAAGTGAACGGACTGTAAAAAGGAGATTAAACGAAGAAAATCTTATTTCGGGAATGCCAACTTCGGGACCACAACTAAGTCAGTTGACTTAATATAAAAATAACGAAAAAATGTCAGTGTCTTCTTCAAAAGCGACTATTTCCAACAAAAAAAAGCTATTAAGATGAACCAAAAAACAAAATATCGAGAAAGGATGTACCTAGATGATAAAATGATTATTAAATTCCTTGCTGTCTTAACATATTCCACAGGGTGTTTCAAACTTTCACCAAAATATCAACATTTTGTTTTCCCTTGTATAATTAACAGATGGAAACTTTCATTTTTAATTTAGAAAGAGATACTAAAAAGTAAAATAAATTAGCTACATATTGCTTAAAAAATCATCAAAATCGGCCCACTAGAACAAAATATATTAAACTTTAAAATACATCAAAATTTTCAGGTGTCCGTTTTTCTTCTAAATCCTAATGTTACTTAAGGCAATAAAATATCAAATCCCCGCCACTGGCCGCTAAAATAGGGAACGTGCCCATACCCACCACCGTCCACTATCGGTTCTCATTCTCCCAAACGCCAACTACGACTAGGATGCGGGCATATCTTCTTCTCTTCGGGTCCGGTGCCAGCTGGCGGCTTTTAATAAGACAGGTGCTGCCACTTACGGCTGCTGCGGCAGGTGCATTCGCCGCCGCCGCGCCGTCCTGATTTGGTCCCCCTTCCCCCAGGTCGCCCGTCTCCGCTTCGAGAAAAAGGAGTTTGGGTCGCGATTGAGGGGCGCGGAGGGCAGTTTGGGAAAGTTTTGTTTTGGTATACATGTTCCCTCAGTTAAACTGAGTTAAATTGGAGAGATGGGGATTGCGGTTTGGATTTCTGGATTATTTAGGGGTTGGAGATTTAAGAAGAAGTAGTTTTGTATGTAGATACAAAAAATAATTTAAAATACATACCTTCTTTCGTGAGGGATTATTCAAAACAGCTAGGGTTACAAGGCTTCCGGATTAATCCGGGCATGTCCAGATTTTTTTTCATGTACGTGTGGGTCCGAACGGATTTTTCATAAACGTACGGATTTTAATGTTTCATTAAGAAATGTCGCCGTAATGCAAAATAATAAACTAGTTTTAAAAAATGTTGATTTAAAAAAATCGTAGATAAGTTCAGCAGTGTAAATTCATTGTTTTACTTTGCAAGTTTTAGATTTTGACAGTTTAAATATAAAGCTTCATTCAGAACCTCGCAATTAATGGAATAAATTAGTGGTTTGAATTAGTCTAGAAGTTTGTTCCTTTTAATTTTAATGTAAGCATTCAGAACGTCAAAATTAGTGGTAAATATTTTCAATTAGTAGAAAAAGTTATCAAACTTTTGACTTTTCCACTAATTATTAATTTTACTTCCTGTTTCATCGGAAATGACTACAACTTTTGATTTTTAAATGGCACTCTCGGTATTTTTTTACGTAACTCGATAGAAAATGACAGTCTGAACATAATGACATATCACATTTCAACTTTTGACATTTTCGCATAAGGTTTATTTGAAATTATAACTTGCGGTTCGTAACGAAAATTTGAGTCGAAATACCAAATGCTTTTTCTAAATATGCTAATGAGCCACCCTCGTTTCATTTGAAAAAATTGAGATATGATTAAAAATACGATTTGGGCATTTTCTAACTGGGCAAAAACACTAAAAACATTGGACGATCCAATCTATTTTTCCAAGGCTATTCTTGATTAAGAATTGATTGAAGCCATAGCCACTCTAGATTGAAATTTAAAATACAATTTTTTATTAGCGGGAATGTCAAAAGTTGACATATGGTATGTCATTCTATTCAGAATGTCATAATCTATCGAATAAAGTAAAAAAATACCGAGGGTGTCATTTAAAAATCAAAAGTTGTAGTCATTTCCGGTAAAACACCGGCCAAAATTGACCAAAATCAATTGAATACGTCAATCAATCCTAATTTATGTCATATACTAACATACCAAATCTCGTTTTTTTATTTGAAAAAATAAAAAAGTTATGGGGTTGAGGCACTTTTCAGACGCACCCGGTATAATAATATCACAAGAAGTTGGCGATTTTAAAAGATATATTTACAGTGAATAAGTAAATTTATTATGAGATACACAATTTTTAAATAAATTTACAAAGAATATTGGTGAATATAAAGATATATTATAACATATTTACATACATGCCACAAATTAGCAATACAGAGATTTTACAAAGAAGTTGTAAAACTAAAGAACGGATGGTAAATTTACTACAATAATCTGTGGCAAGAAATAACCCTCAGTATTGCTATTAAATTTACAAATTAATTTTTTCAGTGTATACAACAATATATTATTATGCAAATGTATGTTCTATAAAAGAACTAAAATCAGTAAAACTGTTTTTCATTTAGCCCTAACAATAATAATCATTACAATAAAAAAAAATAAGATATCCAGAACATGCAGCAAAAAATAAACTAATCGAATATCTAAATTTACATATTCTTAACCCGGTATGCAAATCACAACTATTGGCCATATCGACATACCGTTAAACCAGAAATGACAAGCCTATTTTTCGTCTTCTGCGGTATTTATCAGGATCAGGGTGGGAATGGTTTACAAAGCCGCGGGATTATCCTCGGGATCGGTAATGAAATGCACCCCGAAATTGCCGCTTACATTGACAAATTATCCGCTCAATTCGTTCCCATCTTTTTTAATAAGTCTCATGCCACCGTCATTGTTGCTCCGCCATCATGACTGATGACACCAATCTGTTTCACCGTAGCAGCTTCGGCCTTAACTTGTTATTGGATATATATTTTTATTATTTGAGTATTAGCATTAGCATTTCGTAGAAAAGTTTGGTTGTCGTCCCAAATATTGTATATGGTGAGCTAAAAAGTTTGAGGAAGTTGATATTTATTGTATAACAGGGTGTCTCAGATTTTAATCGGGAAAATTTAATAGACGATAGAACTTGCAAAAATAAAACAAAAAGTTTATATCAACTTGTAAGATTTAAAGCTTCCTTTTCGAGATACAGGGTGTTAAATTTACTTAAAAAAGAAAAAAAATTAAAATATTTGAAAAACTATTTAATCGATTTTGATATAACTTGACCCGTTTATAATACTTACTATGGGACTTAATTTGATGTAATTAGATTTAAGTTTAATGGCCAGGGCCGGCGGTGGGGCATCACTGTTAAATTATTTTAAAGGAAAAAATAGGCACGCCACTACTTTTTTAAAAGTTTAATATTATTTTTGGATTTAGTAATTAAAAATATTATTTTTTTGTCTCCTGACATTTTTGTCTATCTTGCTTACTTCTTGCGAAAAAAAAATAAATTTATTTATTCACTCCACCCTGGACAATAAATTAAATCAATTACATAAATTAATTAATCCTTAAATCTATTTACATCAAATTAAGTCCCATAGTAAGTATTATAAACGGGTCAAGTTATATCAAAATCGATTAAATAGTTTTTCAAATACCTATCTTAATTTTTTTTTCTTTTTTAAGTAACTTTAACACCCTGTATCTCAAAAAGGAAGCTTTAAATCTTACAAGTCGATATGAACTTTTTGTTTTATTTTTGCAAGTTCTATCGTCTATTAAATTTTCCCGATTAAAATCTGAGACACCCTGTATATTGTTCATTCATTTTATTGCATCTATTATGTATATTTATGTTAATATTTTTTTCCACAATTATACAATAATAGGGGTTTTATCCACTCCAATGAAGCTTTTAATGAATATAAAATATAAAATGATATGTTATTCAACCAAACCAAACCAAACCAAATTTTATTCCTCTAGTGGAATGTATAACATAACATCTTAGTTTTAGACATTACCCTCCGTATTTCTTTCAACACTTTTTCGTAATGTTCTCTAGACTTCGATATAGGCAGTAAATGGGCAGTTGCTTCTTGAACTTTCGAAAAAATTGTTGTAGGGATACATCATCATCTCCTTGTCTTTTCCGTGGTTTAAAAAAAATTTTGCAAATACTTATGGCACAAGCTCGAAATATTCCTTTTGTCAAGTTTTTGTTTGTATCTTGTTATGGTAACTAAACATAAGACAACAAACTAACTAATATTTAATTAGATTTTTAAATGCGTGCGGCTAATTTTTCCTATAAAATTTTCATCATCATACTGAGCTTATTCAACCATTTCCAATTATGGTGTAGTCTCCCTCACATATCTAGATTCCCTCTTTGTAGTTGGACCCATTGTTGTCTATTGTTGGCTGTGCGCGCCCAAGTTATTCCTGATTTTTTAATATCATGGTCCCATCTCAGGTTTGGTCTTCTTCCAGGTCTCTTAATTCCTCGGACTACCATGATTACCATGCTGTAATTTTTGTGGTCCATCTGTTGTCCGTCCTTCTTGCCAGGTGTCATATTTTCCCACACAATACACTTTAACTTTCTTATCTTCTATAGATAATTTTCCTTTGCAAAACTGACATCTTTCTCACCGAATAGCTATCGTTAATTAAAACGCCTAAATTTAACGATTTATTTTAGCTATTTAAAGCATATTAACAACTTAATATGTACAAATAGAGAGCCAAGAGCCACTACAGTACTGTTGAGATTGAAATGTTCTTGGGCTATGTGAACTTTAAGTTATGTGAAAGATAAAAAAGTGCCAAAATTTTTCGATTTTTCCAAACAGCCTCGCAGAGACATATTCTGTTTCAGGATCTTTATCGCAGAGTCTGCAGCACTTGACAGCCATATGTCCTGTAAAGAGACCTGTTAAAATCGGTACTTTATTCCTTCTAAGCATTAGCAGTTCCTTTGTAGTTTTTGAATTAAGTCTTTGGATAAATGCCTTGCTATGCCTGTGCCCCTGTATATTTCTCCAGTGGGCATTCTGTTTTTACCTGATTCAAGATTTTACTGTACTGCGGGTTAAACATTTGGATATTCCAGTACTGACTCTGGACCAAGGCCAAAAAATGATGATCTTTGCCTTGCGGCTACACTGAACCAAAAGTCGACATAAATATAATGAAAAAGTTCATTAATATAATGGATTAAATCATTAATTTTGAGCCGATGAACGATTTCATTGGCACAATGAAAAGTAATTCATTATCTCTATGAAATTTAAGTTCATTAAATCAATGAACAGTGTTCATTAATTTGAAAAACACATTCATTGGTACAATGAACAGATTTCATTAATATAATGTACCTAAATCCTTATATTAATGAACCGTATCATTAATACAATGAAATTTATTTAATACAATATAATACAATGAAATAATTTCATAACCTATTTAGTTATACATTTAAAAGTCGACACTATTAGTAACTCTTGTTATACCATATAATCGATGATAAAGATCGCTGTCATTGATATGAAATGTCATTGATAGTCATTTCCCAGTCAACTACCTAAAACAATTCTACTATAAATAGATTTCCATTTGAACAAGCCCTTAGCTCCAAAGGTAACAAAATTACCAATAGTGCCGACTTACTTACGAGCACAGTAAATTTTTCCATTAGGGCAGTAAAAAACAAGTGCAATAAACTAATAATAATTTATTAAACTCGATATAGCGTATACAAATTAAAAATTTAAAAAATCGAATCGACGAAGAGAATAGTAATGTTATTATTAATTTTAGGGTAAATTATAATAAGAAAATTAATTTACCAGTCGATATCCTGAGGGATTTCTATAAAAAGACCATTTCTTCTTCTTCATTATACTAGCTGTATCCTTAGACTTGATAACGTCTAGACGAATTTGCAACAGGCTTTCCAAGTCGCATCAAGTGGGTCCGATGTTAAATTGTCGAATTTGAGTGCTTGAAGGCAGGTCTCAACATCTTCTTCCGGTTCTAAAAGACGTATATAAAAATAATTAAAATGCCAAATATTAAACGAACATTCGAATTTACCATAATCAGTTTCATGCCTCGACTTGTTATTATGTTTTTCTTCTTTTGGTTTTTTATCTTCTGAAACATATTTGGAAACCGCTGTTTTAATGAATACCCACACCAGAGATCTCACACAGCGGAATTTGATTTGACAACACAACAAATTAACTACAATACGATAGGACTTTTATTTAAAATATTTAAAATATTTAAAATATTGAAGAGAACACTTACCGCTCTAATGAAACTAAGGCCTCACTGAATAACTCAACCACACGCAGGCGTTATTAAACTGCCAAAGTAACCGATCAAGATGGCCACCATTTAAGTCCTAATATTTTATTCCTGATATTAATAACCGCGTACATTAATATAATGAATATGTGTTCATTAAAGTTTCAGCATTAAAACAAAGAACGCATTCATTGGGACAATGAACGCGTTCTTTATATTAATGAAAATCTTACATTAATTTAATAACCAGATTTTCATTATATTGATGAAATTAGATTCATACTATTAATAAATCAGATTATCGCATCGATCTATGATTAACAAATCATTAATATAATGAAAAAAATCATTGTCCCAATGAAAGAACAGTTAATAATCAATGTTCATTAATATTATGAACAATATTTTTTTCAGTGTACTGATAATCAAGCAGAGAGCAATTTTTTTATGAAGATTTTGACGTAGAAATTAAATTTCAAGCAGTTTAAATTAGAACTGATAATAGAAAAAGTAGCGATCACGGCAAACCGATGAGCCAGCTAGGCAAGGATCATCAGCATCCTATTTTGGTCCAGAGCCAGTACTGGGAATACCAAAATTTAGGGTCCGTAGTGCACTAACACTCTGGATCAGAAAAAACAGAATGTCCACTGGAGAAACAAACATGGGCACAGACACAGAAAGGCCTCTATCCGAGGGCCTAGCTCTAAAACCGCAAAAGAACTGCTTATGCTGAGCAGGAATAAAGTGCGGATTACAACAGGCCTCTTGACAGGACACATGGTTGTCAAGTGTTACCTGAACAAGCTCAACCTTTATCAAGGAAGTATTTGCTGCAGACTCTGCGATAAAGATCACGAAACAGCGGAGCACATAATATGTCACTGCGAGGCTTTGGATCGCAAGCGACATTTTTATTTGGAAAAGCTAGGCTAGAACCGGAGGAACTATGCTCCCATCCTATAAAGGACCTGCATAAGTTAGTGTAGGACACAGGGATATGAGAATGGGTGCAGATATAGAAAGGGGACAAACACAATAGGCGTCACAGGTCGCAGTGTTTCCGGCAGAAGATGGCCCCTTTTGTTATTGAAAAAAAAAACGATCACGGCAGAATAATATGTTCAA
This sequence comes from Sitophilus oryzae, assembly GCF_002938485.1. Lineage (NCBI taxonomy): Eukaryota > Metazoa > Arthropoda > Insecta > Coleoptera > Curculionidae > Sitophilus > Sitophilus oryzae. The sequence goes on along the minus strand of NW_022146324.1, from coordinate 2,414,498 downwards.
AAAAAAAAAGAGAAACCGTTGTTAAATTTTTCGACTTTTAAGATAATTTGAAAAGAAGACTTTAAGATAATTTGAAAAGAAGAAATCAGACTGTATTATTGACGATAAAAACGTCGAATTTTTGATAGCTTTATTCTGAGTTAATATATGACCAAATAACTGCTTCTGCGGTTGACTTGATATACGAACGTGTTAAATGTGAATTAATGCAGGTGTAATTTAAGTACAAGAGCAGTTAAGTAGGAATACTTATCGTGTGAATAACCTGTAATTATTCACGATTAAGTGGCAGCCAGGGCAATAAACGTTTTTTATTGCGTTTTGTATTTAATTATGTTTTTATTATTAAGTGTTAAAATCTTCCGAGGGCGTAATCTCTCGAACAAAAAAATAACCTATACTTACCTATTCAGATTATACGGGTGTACAAAATTAAACCACTTAAAACTTTTAGTCCAAGAAAATAGGCCTTTAAAATTTAAATGCGAGTTTTTGCAAAAAATTTAAATTTTAGAAGATCTTTAGAAGATCTAAAAACGAATTGTGAAAGATTTTTTTAAATTCACCCCCGAGAAGGGGTGAAATAAATAAATAAAATTCTTTTTCCGAAATTTCGGAGAAACGGTAAGAGCTAGAAAAAGAAGTTCAAATCAAAGTTGTGGAGCGTCAAATTTTACATAGAAATTATTTCTATACTTTTTTTGTTCAGATCAAAATTAACCTAGATAATGTGGCTAGGAGTGGTTGAGAATGATAGCAAAAATTTTAAAAAAATTGTAAGTTATTGCTGAAAAATTCATATCTATCACAAATAGGCTAAGAAAATGAAGTCCTCCTACTCTGGGTGCCTGCTAACCAAGGGACAGAAGGCATGAAAAAGCAAATGAGCTAGCTAGAAAAGGAAAGAACAGTCCACTAACTGGACCGGAACCGTTCTGTTTTCCAAGCGGAAACGAACTGAAAACGGAACCGAAGGACTTGGAAGACTCCATACGTAACCTGGAATGGGTGTCCTCCAACGGTCTAAGACACTCTAAAAAGTTACGACCGAGAAAAATCGAAGATTTTCCTTGATTTAAGTAAAAACAATCTTCGGATTGTCAAGGGATTTCTAAGAAGACAGTGTCTCCTCAACGAACATCTCAGTAGGCTCAAGCTGAGAAACAAGGGCGAGTGCAGATTCTGTGGGGAAAATGGGAAACACCAGAACACCTGAGTGCGCCGATACGACGACCGTTCGTGCCATGAACTTTGGTACGGCTCAAGGTTATTAAAAGATAAGGTTGTCTCGTAACTCGATTCGCCATTATCGAAAATGTCATCAATCATTAACTACGTCATGGGTATGCGGCCGATCATAGATAAAGGGATACAAACTGCCGATAGTCCGACAGTGCATTTCCGAATCGATATTTCATTGTGTATATTTTCAGTTGTTTAATGTTTGTTTTCTTTATTACATTCATTACAATGCCCATTTATCTCTTTTTGTCCGTTCTCTTTTTATTCCTTAATCTATGATTTTATACGTTCTCTAGCATACCTGTGACGTAGTTGGAGCCTCGCTCCTATTGGTCCAAAAGTTACGAGGCAACCTGTTTACTGTAGTAACCTTGGGTACGGCTGATGTCGAGGATAGAGAGCAGGCCTATGTAGAGCCGTCTCAGATACTGGCTTTTGTTAAAGCCCTGGACTGTATGATGAGTTATAACTCGTTATAACTCAAAAAAGGGGTAAGGTCGCGGTGATTTTGCAAACACAACTAACAATTTTGCTCTACAACCTAACCAACTACAACTCCCCTCCTAAACATTCTACATTATACATCATATCACAGTTGATTGATCTGTTATTTTTGTTACGAAAATACTAATTTCATTACATTCTCTTTGAATGCACCATCTGTTGTTCTTTTACGTAGCTGGAAAAACTTATTTTATTACATTCTTTTAGCACTATATTTCTTTATAAGAAACGGGCTCGGAATTCTAATAACGCTCGTAAAAATTATTAAATGGTGGCCAGAAAAAGATAAAGACAACGCCTGAAGAGCTATTAAATTTTTATTCTCTCGTTCACACTATAATAACACGTCTTTCAATTGCATGTATAAAAACCAGTTTGAATTTTTTAGATTATCTATTTTAATTAAATGTGTATACTAAATATGTTATAAATATTATAATTGTTAAGTATATTTTTTTGTATAATATTAATGGTTGAGGTTGAGTATAGGAGAAGATTGGTTTTGGTATTGCCTTTATTTCTTAAATTAGTAAAATGCTTTAAGTATCTGAATGAATGTATGAATAAGAATAGTATTTTGCACGAGATATCTTTGAACCAATTTTAATTGATGTCGAACTAAAGTCAAAACATCACAACGTATCATTATCTTGTCATTTATAAAAAAAAGACCGAATAACCCTATAATTTTGGAAACAATATTGCATGATCTTTTATCATCATTTTCTTTTGCTCTTCTTGGATCTTCTTTATTTACGGTCGACATATGGTAACCGGTGAATTTAGTAGCTGTAAAAGAGGACATGCCAATCCATAACCAACACGACGATAGAGGCCTAACTTAAGAGTCGATTTCATTATTCCGAAAAATTAGCAAAATCAGGGTTCGGCACTTAACGTTTTATGGAAAAATTGGTTAGGAATTTTTACACAAATGAAGAAGGAAATTAAAGATAAAGGATTATACTATATCCGTATTGTAGCACATTTTTAGACAACTTTTTTATTTTTAAGATTTTGATGGTCAAACATCAACAAAATATTCCTTATGTTTGGATTAAATTTTTTGAAAATAAAGGCACAATTTAAAATTTTTGTGATTACAGTGATATATAATTTATATGGTTCTGTAACACATTGCTCGCTATTTTATGGCAAATGCTGAAGCTCTGCAAAGCTTAGTCAAGCCTTAATTCAAGCACGTGTGTTTGGAATTTTAGGTGTGGCTTAACACGACAGGATCATGCTAAGTCTTTCAGATTTCTGAAATATAATAAACAGGGTGTTTCAAAACAAATGCGAAAAACTTCAGGGGGTGATTCCTTGTTCAAAATAAAGGGTAGTTTGCTTTATAAACGTTGGGTCAAAAGTCAACCATTAGGGAGATATCGCGGTACAAAGATGGCGGAAAAATAATGTTTTTATTTTTTACCTTGAAAACGAAAAACGATAGACTAATGAAATTTTATGGAAGCATTACTGTTATGAAAACACACTTTCTGGTAATTTTTTCAGTTTTTTAAAATGAGTGCAAGGGGTTGAAATAAACTACCCCTATCATTCTTCTTAACGAAATTTAAAAAAAAAGCTTATCAAACACATGCAAAAAAATTAATAAAAATTAATTTGGATAGTTTAGTTCGTTTAGAAACTTTTTTATCTCTTATGTTTTTTTGATAAAACTCACCGATTTGAAATTAAAAAATAAAATGTAAAGCATTACATGTCAGGACAAAAAACATTTTTAGATAGAGAATCTAGTGGGCTGCTCTAATTTTTTTAGGATAAAATCTAGTCGGTCGCTGTTACTTTTTAGGGGATGTTTCTAATATTACTTTATTGACATTACTCTACTGCAATACGTTATTATCTAGATTCTTATTATTATCGTTATTATCACTAGATTCTTTATCTAAAAATGTTTTTTATCCTGACATGTAATGCTTTACATTTTATTTTTTAATTTCAAATCGGCGAGTTTTATCAAAGAAACACTAGAGATAAAAAAGTTTCTAAACAAACCAAGCTATCCAAATTAATTTTTTTTGCATGTGTTTGATAAGATTTTTCTTTAAATTTCGTTAACAAAAATGATAGGGGTAGTTTATTTCAACCCCTTCTACTCATTTTAAAAAAGTGAAAAAATTACCAGAAAGTGTGTTTTCATCCTTTATTTTAAACAAGGAATCGCCCCCTGAAATTTTTCGCATTTGTTTTGAAACACCCTGTATATTTTTTTCGGCCACACACCCGCTTTACTCGACCCCTGAGAGCGACCCGAACAGTACAGCGTAAGTAAAACAATTTAACCCCGTTATCTCGTGATAATTTACCCCGATGAAAAATAAGCGTGTGGCAACACTGGGTAACGATTTGTGTCATACGCGGTTAAGAAAATCACTAAATAAACTTGAAATTGTACCAACCTTGATTTCATGCATATTTTCATAATATTATATTTTCATCGATAGGTTTGAAGCTTCTGAATAACGGTCTAGGTAAAGCATCTAGCTCATTTGCCAGCTCAGAATTAGAATTTAGAGTTAGTAACTCGCATTTTCATTGGAGGACACTATCTAATTTATTTCAATCCACTAATCAACGAGAATATTCGTATAATTTAATAAAATTACTATAAATCCCTATAAATAATGAATTGTTTGTAATTGAGCTGTAATTTCTATATTATTAATCTGGTAAATGATGGAGATAAACAATTGTGATTGATAAAAAATGTATTTTAAGATGAAACTTTTGTTAAAAAAATTCTGAGAATTCGAATCATGAATTGAATAATGACACAAGTGGCATCTGTCTAAAAAAGATAAGCGATTTAGAGTGACAATTTGATTATATAAAATTTAGGCTGACAATTTTGATTATGCAAAAGAAATACATATTCTATGAGTTTACTGGTTGCCTAACAATTAACATTAATTTAAAAATAAATACCCAACATGAATAATGAACCATACATTTAAACAAAAACAGACCACAGACTACACAAAACAAATTGTAGGTTAGCAGCAGTTAGTAGAAGTCAGAGACATAGATGTGGTAGTATTTTGGTGTAATGGCCACAGCTATCCGGCCGGGTAATAGAATTATCGTTTTTTAATAAAAATTAAAAAAAAACATTATAAAATTATAAAGCTAGAATAGTATACTGTTTTATATTAACTCAATTCTTTTGAAGTTTATAAAAAGCATTCATAAAAAATATATATCCTTCAATTTAATAGCTATTAGTAAGAAGTTTCACTTCAAATATGCGCACATAGTGCACACACAATTTTTTTTATTATAGAAATATTAAACTGCTTTAGTTGACCAATTAAATATTACATTTCCGTTTTTTTTATTATGCAGGGGTTTAGGAAATATGCTGGCAGACTGTCCTCGCCTGTTGGTCTAGCGGTGGGGGTTGTGTCGCAACAATGCTATAAAAAACGGAGAAGAACTATTGGAATATGTGGCGGAATTCAATTACCTTGGCAGTTTGATTTCGGAAAAGGCCAATATTAACTCTGAAATTCAGCACAGGATTAGTAGCGCCTCAAGAGCATTCTGGAAATTAAAAGACAGGGTTTTCTACAATTATGACAACAAAACTTGCAGTGTACCGAGCAATTATAATCCCTACCATGTTATATGGGAGTGAAACCTGATTTTTTATTTGGGACAGCCAATATATTTTTAATTAACTGAAGATAATTTAAAATTACCTTTCCAAAAATATAGAACATTTGATATTTTGTTATAATCCCCTTCGAAATACAGAATTTTTAAAAGTTCGCCACTTTTAACTAGTAGGCTTTGGCCTTTGGACCCCTTATTCATGATATGCCCTTAATGGAACTCGAAAACATATTTTTTCAGCAAGACGACGTACCGCCTCTGAACGCTGAAGTTGTCAGCAAATTTTTGCAGCCAATTTCAAGAATAATTGAATAGCTAACCAAGATCCCAGCCGTTGGCCGTCGAGGCCGCCTGACTTAGTGCCCATGGATCTAATCCTATGGATATATTTGCGGAAGAATAAAAGTTCCTTATTCTTCCGTATAATCTAGACAAGAATTAGAAATACTTAGCAGTTATGAGAGGATATCTTTCACCCCTACTGAGTTAATGAATTCCGCGAGAAATGTTCAAAAACTGAACCGTGTGTCCATAACAGAAGACGATCGATATGTCGAACACCTGTAGCAAAATCTCATGTTGTTTGCTATTTATTTTTATTGTTACTAGATATAGTTTAAATGTGTTGATGTTGGATGTAAATATATTTTAATTTGTTATAAAATTCTGCATCTCTCATAGCAAATATTATTTTCGTTTTAATTGATGCTCACAGCTAGAATTTTTTTGCATTACAGCCGATGCCGTTCAAAGCCTCCTTATTTAAAGCGGGCAAATTTTTATATACTCTATATCTCGAAGAGGAATCGAACAAAATATCAAGTGTGTTATATTTTTTGAAAGGTAATTTTAAATTCTTTTCAATAAATTAAAAATATACAGGGTGTCCCATATAAAAAATCAAATTTTCTGTTGATAATTCTTAAATTATTAATTTTAAAAAAATTATACTTAAACCATTAAATTCTACGTAAAAAGGTGCTTTGGAAATGTTTCATAAAAATACAAAATTTTCCATAGCAAAAAAGTTACAGCGATTTGTTAAAAATGCACATTTTTGAAAAACACCACGTAACTTCGAAACGGTAACAGATATCGATATGCGGTTTTCACCATCATGTTTTTGACAAAAATTGATCTCCAGACACCGATATTAGTTTTTGTCTATCTCCTATAGAAAAGGGTGTTTCCATTTAAAAGCGTCGAATTTGACCCACCCTGTACATTTCCGTTTACATACATGCTAAAATACCCGACTACTTATGTAACGTCATCGTCAACTTACCCGTCCAAAAAGTTAGGCCTCTATCTTTACGTAGGTCATGGCCGATCGTTTTTCTTTCGAACGGGATTCTTTGAGGTCGTGAATAGGTTCGAAAAGAAAAAAAGAGGAACCTCTTTCTTTCACCATACATAAACACTGTCCGTTGGTGGTCAAAACTTAGTCTGGCTTAATTGGAATCGATTGAATGCGATTGTTTGGCAGCGAGCCTCCAGCGTCTTTAAAAAATCATTTTTCATCTTTTCTTTATTGCGTACGACGGAGATGGTTAATTTGTCTAAAAAAATTAAAATGCTGTAGGTGATGGATCGGATGATTAACTGATTTTATATTCCAGCTGCTGGTACAGTAGAGTCGTGTAGTTCAAACATTTCTAACATAATAAATTTTAAGCGACCAATGTTTAAACTACTTTACCGTTCTACTCTACGAAAAGAGAATATAGTGTTCTATGGCAGATAAAATGTTTAATTTAAAAATTATCATTTTTTCAATCAAATAATTGATAATATATTTATATACAGGGTGCTACAAATTCGGGGTGCGAGCAATGGTATCTCGGTAACCGTAATAGATTCGAACATGGTTAAATTAGGGTAAAGTTGCGCTTTGTTCACCAAGATGCCATCAAAAAAGTTTTAAAAATTTCAAGGATTGCTGAGTTTTTTTGAAAAAACGGATTTTTTTGAAAATCAATTTTATTTTTTTCTGTCGTTACTATTTAGAAAATCAAAAAAATAATTGCACATTCTCATAGCCGCTTTTTAGGGCTATTTGATAGTATTTTTAGATTTTCAAATTAGCTAATAATTTGTGATATACAGAGGCCAACTTAATTTTTTTTAAAAACTGACGTGGGTTTTTTATTTCAGGTTTTGAAAGAACTCGGTCTCCTGAGGACAATGATATGTCACACAGTTTTTTTTGTTTTGGACATTTGAGCACAATTTATTTAAACTAATTTCCAGTCCGGCTCTGTTTTTTTTTAAATATTTAATCTATTCATTGTTACAATATTCATAAGCTTTCAAACTTAACAATGACGTGGGGTAAAATATTGAATACGGAAAATCAAATGCAATAAAACAATAATATAAAATAGATAATATAAATATAATATAAACAATCAAATCATTTCACTGGAAGATGGATTGGAAATGGTAGAGCAATATAATGGCCAGCGAGGTTCCTGGACCTGCCAGCAAGGATCGGGGGGCGGGGTACATTATTATACATTATTTGTAAAAGTGAAATCAATACATCTTAACATTTACCATAAAGAGTACAAAATGCATTCGGAAGTATAAGAAGAAAGTTCAAAGAGCTATAAATAAAATTGAACGAAAAATAAATTCGTGCAATAGAGAGGGTGGTTACCCTTTCGAAATGTAGAGCATTAGAAACTAGTTTGTAATTGTAGAAGTTGATTTATTTATAATAACTACGATTAATATTATGCATATTATTGGATCGTGCACTGAGATTTCAAATTCACAATAAAAATAATATCTTTAAATTGCTGACTTGGATATTATTTATTTCAATCTTCCAATTGGCTCAATTTTTCTAAAATAGTTAGCGCTGATTAATATTTTTACGATTAATATAATCAGGTTAAATACTTTAAAAAACCAGAGTCGGACTTGAAATTATTTTAAATAATAATTAAATAGTGTTGTAACCAAAGCAAAAAAAGTATAAAGTGTGGCATATCATTATACTCAGGAGACCAAGTTCTTTCAAAACTTAAAAATAAAAAATGCAGGTCCGTATTTAAAAAAATTAAGTTGGCCTCTGTATCTCACAAATTATCAACTAATTTAAAAGTTTAAAAATACTATCAGATAACCCTAATAGAGTGACTATGAGTCTGTGAGAGTGTACAAATAGTTTTTTTAATTTTCTAAAGTCCGTCTTCGTCTTTACAAGAGGAAATTTTTTTCATTATTGACATTTTGAGAAAAATGCATTCTTTATAAAAATTTTCACTTGTTCTAGAATGGTTAATCCTTTTTATTCTTTTCCAAATTTCCATACCGTTTTAGAGAAAATTAAGAAAAACATGAAAATATGGCTGAATTTTCTTACAATCTTAAAAATCAAAAGGCGTTTCTATGGTAATATCAATTCGATTTCATTCTTTTAGAGAATAGATGTATTGATTATTGATTATGTTATGATTATTATTAATTTTGATTAACGTCATATTCTATGCTGTTGTTAAAGTATCATATTTTCCGATAACTATCATCTTGCTTCTTTAAAGTTTTTAAACAACAAAAAACATTATGATAATTAAAATTATACAGGGTGGCCCATCGAAAAAGTTCCGCAAGGCATAACGGCCAGGGTAATTTTTTTTTCAGAAAATTCAAAAACACGTCAATTTTGTTTGTGAGGGGGACAACTTTTGCCCCAAAAATGATTGCAAAATCTTCAACCCTCTGAGCGGGGGTGTCATCCCCCAATTTTTTTCAAATGGGAAGGGGGGTCAAGTGGTACGCAATGAAAAGGGCTTTCTATTATCTATACTTTCCCGCTTCGTTTTTGAAAATCGGTCGAGTCATTGAGAAAATATGAAGGATTGAAATTTGAAAAGTTTATTTAAACATTTATCAGAGTAAATGATGAGGATAAATTCCTTCGACCAATTTGCTGTTTTTTGTTATTATTTCTAGATGTTTTCGCATTTTTTCACTTGCCATAAGGTTGAACGATCAGGTGCGGTAGTTGCTAGATAGCTGTTCTGTGACTTGTGCGTTGAAGTTCTTCTCAATACCGTTAAACTTTTTAACAATTATGGTGTAACCACTTGCAGAAAAAGTAGAAATAATCGAACTTTATTTTAAAAATAATGAATGTGGCAATCGGGTTGCGCAGATAATCAATGAACGCCATCCTAACAAACACCTTTATGGCAAAATTGTTCGCGAGTTAGTAGCAAAATTTCGCGAAACTGGTTCCGTTATGAATAAATAGAGGCAGAGGGAAAATACTGTAGTAAATGAAGCTATGGAGGTATTCGTATTAGGTCAAGTTGCCAAGTACGCTGAGTACAAGAAAATTAGCCAATAAGACCGGCGTGAATCGAACAAGCGTCCAAAGGATATTAAAAAAAGTTCCACCCGTACAAAATTCAGTTGGTACAAGAACTCAACGAAGACGTTTTAAAATAAAGTAAAATAAAGTTCGATTATTTCCACTTTTTCTGCAAGTGAGTACACCATAATTGTTAAAAATTTAACGATATTGAGAAGAACTTCAACGCACAAGTCACAGAACAGCTATCTAGCAACTACCGCACCTGATCGTTCAACCTTGTGGCAAGTGAAAAAATGCGAAAACATCTAGAAATAATAACAAAAAACAGCAAATTGGTCGAAGGAATTTATCCTCATCATTTACTCTGATAAATGTTTAAATAAACTTTTCAAATTTCAATCCTTCATATTTTCTCAATGACTCGACCGATTTTCAAAAACGAAGCGGGAAAGTATAGATAATAGAAAGCCCTTTTCATTGCGGTATCACTTGACCCCCCTTCCCATTTCAAAAAAATTGGGGGATGACAGCCCCGCTCAGAGGGTTGAAGATTTTGCAATCATTTTTGGGGCAAAAGTTGTCCCCCTCACAAACAAAATTGACGTGTTTTTGGATTTTTTGAAAAAGAAAATACTCTGGCCGTTATGTCTTGCGGAACGTTTTCGATGGGCCACCCCGTATGAATACCAATCTATCAAAAAATGAAAACGAATTTACATTACCATAGAAACGCGTTTTGATTTTTAGGACTTCAAATATCTTCAAAAAATTCAACCATATCTTTATGTTTTTCTCTAAAAAAATCTTCTTTAAATTTTTTTCTAAAACAGTATGAAAATTTAGAAAATTATATACGGGATTAACCATTTTTAGAACAAGCAAACATTTTTATAGGAATGACGAAGACAATCCGGGGACATACTGTATATGTATTTTAATTATAACATGGAATAGAAATTTATGTCATTTATATGATTTTTATATAATTATTTTAATCTATGTATTTTGTCAAAACAATTTTTGACAATCTAACTATTTATTATAATTATATTTATATATAGTTCTACAAAAGTGACTGACAACAGAGGCAACTAGTTACAGTCAAAAAACAATAATACAATCAAAAGTTCTGTTTATTATTAGATATAACAATTTATGACACGTGGCATTATTTTATTTTATGTATTTATTTCCTTATTGTTTTTCTTAGTTCAACGTTTTCCTTTATTACAAATTAATAATTTATAAACTTGACATTGAAGAAAATTACTTCATTCTGTTAAGTATTCCTGTCGTTTTAGTTCGCGCAAGGTCATAAAATTAATTAAAAACCACATCTATCTAGAGACAAATAACTTTAACTGACTCCATGCTTTGACAGGTAATCTGTATTTAAAGAATTCTATTTAACTGCCATATGTATGCTAAATATGTGGAAAACAACTATCTATAGGTGGGCTTTGGGTTGGGAGGTAACGTAAAACTATTCGACAAATTTTATATTTTTAGGCATTCTATGGCAAATTACAGCCTAGATATTATCACAAGTTTATATTGGGTTGGATTTATATTTCCTTTGGGTGGACAATGACAACCGCAGCTACCAGCTGCAATCATGAATGTCAAAGTAAAGGTCGTGCTAGTATGGTCTCCATGATGGTCTCTCTTACCTTTCTAGCCCCACCTGACTGTATATTTAAATTTTGAAGACAGGAGTTGATAAAGGTGTCATGTCGCATTTTTTTAAAAATCAGTTTTATTCCGCATTTCAACATTCCTTTGACAGATCTATCCTCCAATAGACTCTAATCAAATATAAATATCATAAAGAATAACCTAGGTGATAAAGGTGTCATGTTACATACACGATCAATAATTTTTAGACGTGTTTTGTCGATTCATATACAAACTAAAATATATAGGAAACTGAAATGACACCGTCTGTTGGAGAATTCAGTGGCGCCATGCATCGGGTCGTTACACAACTTATGATACAATTTTATTTTATTTTACAGGAAACTTTACATTTTAACTACAGGTAACTATATTGTTTTGTCCACTCTAGCGCCATCTATTATCAATTTTTGGAATGTAATTTATTTTTTTTGTACAGAAAATAGATTATTTTTCTTCTATTTCCTATTTTTTAATAAGAATAAGTTACTCTAAATGCGACATCGCCTCATTATATCGTATTGTTCTCAAACAGGTGACGTTTCATTTAGAATTAACTTATACTCATCAAAAAATATGAAATAGATAGAAAAAAACAGCTGTAGTTAATAAAATAAAAATAATTAACTGTGGATATGTTTAATAATTATTATTAGTAATAACTTTATTAAAAAAAGTAAATAATACAAATTATACAATAAATAAAATGTCTTCTTCAGACGAAGGCTCGCACGGTGCTGCTATACTTAACTTGTTCATATAAATACAATAATAATTATAAATCAATACAATAGCATTAAATAATATAAAATACAACTAACAAAGTTTTGTCGCGAACTTATTCGAAGCGCGGCGAAAAAATGTAAATTGGATCAATGGTATCTATGTATAAAAACGCAGACCCACGGATTAAAGCGAAGTAACGCTAAGAATCAAAATACATGCAATTAATCCAATGACATTTTGGCGCTTCGCAAAAGTTTAAAGCATGATGAGCACTTGAGCGAAGCGCGCCGAAGCCGAAGCCATGCGAAGCACTGTTTTTCGTACGCGATGGATAATTAAAGTTGTTTTAACCTGACCTTTTTAATTTTAGTATTATGCGTAGAGAAATATTATCTATGTAAGGATTTGATAAAAACATTGGATTCATAACGTTAATATAAAAACGCCTTTTATCTGCATTTTTCCTCAATTTCCACCCAGGTGTTGTCTCGTCTCAATTCATTATGATAATTTGAATTCTCAACATAACTCTTTGTAGCTCTGTATAATCATAATGAATGTTTCATCATCCTTGATCTCAGTAATTAAACTGAATTCACAGGTTGTACGATTCCTTTGCTATCCTTGAGATCTGAAACAAATAAATATGTATAATTATGTGACACATCAAAAAAACCCGAGTATGGTTTATAGGATGAAAAAATTAAAAGTTGATGCCGTTGAAGGGCTCTAAAATCTCAACAGAAATTGGCTATGAACTTTTTATCTTAGTCTTTAAGTTAACACAAGCATTATTTTTCACAAGAAATAATTATGGTGTTTATATGCCTTTTAAAAAAAAAAATAAGCAGGATTCAAAAACAATTGCTGATAAAGCAAATTTACATATTTCATATCTACCAGCTCCACTTATTATATTTTTTAATTCTTACCTAACTTGGTTGTAAACAACTGCCTGGGTTAAATTCTTAAAAGAGGTCTTACAGGAGACAGATCTTATACCTCACTCACAAAACTCCATCATCTGCACTCTGGAAGATTCCTGATTTGGGTTATCTGATCCGTCCTCTAAAATGATAGATACAATTTAAAAAATCTAAAACGATAATTTTAATGAACCAAATTCAGTTTGGATTCGTAATACATATTAATATTTTTAATAAACTTTGGAATATCTAATAATTGAATCACTCTCTGGCCAAATTAAAGCAGCCATCAGTGCCATAACTTGTTTATTTACAGCCCAATTAAAATATTTTTTGTTATAAAGTTGATATGATATTTTTTTTAAAATAATGTTCATCTTCATTACTGAATATTTTGCGACATTAATTTGGCCCACGGTGTAGGTACCAACCCTTTTCAGTTACAGCTTTTTTCTCAGGTAACAGTACATGTCTAATACCAACGAGTGAGTGGTCCACCAACAAGTTCTACAACAAATGTTTGTCTTTAAATACAGGATTTGTACCTGGATCGACATCACTGGACACCAAATGACCAGTAGGTTGATCATCTAAAAGATTATATTTCCATTTTATTAGATCAAAATATCTGAAAACGTTCTTTATTTAACTAAATGCATATACTTACCCATATGAACTGGTGTATATAAAAACTTTAGAATTAACTTCTAAACCTCTTTTTATTCCAGGTACGATCTTGATTGCAAAAATGTAAATCACAAACTCTATAAATCTTTCAAATATCTTGCTGTGTTGTATTTTCCATTTTAAGGTTTCGCACTTGATACCACTTTTGAAATAATGTAGGATCGTTCTTCGAGAATGTATGTCTTTTGGAAAACAAATCCATGCATGCCGGCATCGGAACAACATATTTATGAAAAGGTTTACGGCCTGATTCCATCATTGTTTTTAATAAAAAGTTTAAATAATCACTAAAATTCCAGTAAAACTTTTTTCGATTTTTGACGGTGCATATTATTTGATTAAAACTGACTTGATTTAATTTGATAAACGCTAAAAGTCATAATATTTTTCCCTCAAGCGCGACCGGTGGTTCGTCACAGAACTAATAAATTTGTGTATAACTGGTTGCGGTAAAAAAGTCCTTTCAAAGATCTCAATTTCAGTTTCCCATATATTTTAGTTTGTATATGTGTCGATTTACTCGAAACTTTAAAAAAGCGACATGACACCTTTATCCACTCATGTCTGCAATTATTATTCATTACATCATGAATATCTAATTCGTATTTTTTACAGGTTTGTTAAGATTGTAAATATAGATTAAAATAGTACTTAAATACCTTCATAATACTTGTTATAAAGTGACCAGATTTTTCGTAAAAATTAGACACATTTTTCAAGAATATGTATTAGTGAGGTATTATGTTATTATATAATTTTTTATACCGGGTGCGTCTCGAAAGTGGCTCATCCATATAAAGGGTGTCTCAGATTTTAATCGGGAAAATTTAATAGACGATAGAACTTGCAAAAATAAAACAAAAAGTTCATATCAACTTGCAAGATTTAAAGCTTCCTTTTCGAGATACAGGGTACCATTAAAATACCAATTATAATATTAATTACCAATTAGAATTTAATTTTTTTCGCAAGAAGTAAGGAAGATAGACAAAAAAGTCAGGAGACAAAAAAATATTATTTTTAATTACTAAATCCAAAAATAATATTAAACTTAAAAGCAGTGGCGTGCCTATTTTTTCCTTTAAAATAATTTAACAGGGATGCCCCCCCGCCGCCCCTGGCCATTAAACTTAAATCTAATTATATCAAATTAAGTCCCATAGTAAGTATTATAAACGGGTCAAGTTATGTTGTTATATATTATATTTACACCTATTTTTCTGAATACTGTTTGTTTGTTTAAATGGATGTATTTCTATCTTATATTTACACAATTTTTTTTACTGTAGGTTTAGATTTAGGAATATTTATGCTTTGTTAACAAAAATTTGTATATTTTTTAAACAATAAAGTACTTTTGAAATTGAAATTGAAATATATCAAAATCAATTAAATAGTTTTTCAAATATCTTAATTTTTTTTTCTTTTTTAAGTAACTTTAACACCCTGTATCTCGAAAAGGAAGCTTTAAATCTTACAAGTTGATATGAACTTTTTGTTTTATTTTTGCAAGTTCTATCGTCTATTAAATTTTCCCGATTAAAATCTGAGACACCCTGTATATATCAAATTCGATTATCAAAATATAATTCATTCACGGCGTAGAAAGCCTTGTCTAGTAAATAAGAGTTCAATGCTTTGCGAAATGAAGAAAATTATGTTATGGATTTGATTTCAAATGGCAGGTGATTGTGCATTTTTTTCGAGTTGTATAATATTGAACTTTTAACTAACTCTGAGCTTGGGGTAGGTAGATAAAGATCTTGCTCCGCGTTCCTGAGTGGATAAGTGTGAGATGGCCTTTCTTGAGAAGCTGATGCATGCTTACGTATTAGGCAAACGGATTCAAATATAAATAAGGAAGGAAGAGTTAATATTTTTAATTTTTAAAAAAGTCCTGGCAATGAGTTCTGCTGTTTAATCCCAGTGAATATCGAACAGCTCTCTTCTGGAGCTTGAAAATGCGGTCAAATTGAGTCGCACAACACGTACCCCAGAATGGAAGGGCATACCTGAAGTGCGACTCAAAAAGTGCATAATAAACAGTTCTAGCCAATGACAAGTTAAGCTCCTTAGAAACAGATCTTAACGCAAAACAGGCAGAGCTCAGTTTTTTCGACAAAGTTTCGATATGCATCTTCCATTTCAGAGAATTGTCCACAATAAGCCCTAAGAATTTTACAGATTTTACTACGTCAATGGTGGTGTTGTTAAGTGCAAAAGGCTGCAGCGAGTTTTTATACGACAAAGCTTTAGTTTTAGAAATGTTGAGACTCAGGAGGTTCGAATCGCACCAAGATTTAATGTTGATTAAGTCATTTGATGTAATCCTATGAAGTGCCGTGACGTCCTTGTTGCTCCAAGTGAAGCTAGTGTCGTCGACAAAAAGACATATTTCGCCACTGATTTTTATGTTAGCGATGTCGTTAATAAAAAGAAGAAACAAAATGGGGCACACACTGAGCCTTGTGGTACTCCACATTCTATTGGCTTGCTAGAAGACAACGTGGTATCCACCCTCACAAGTTGACTTCTGTTGCTCAGATACGACTTAAACCATTCGAGAGATGTTCCCCTGAACCCATAGTGCTGCAGTTTATTAATTAGGATCTTATGATTTACACAGTCGAATGCCTTAGAAAATTGTTGCTGTAGAATGATGGTTATTTAGGCTGGAGTAAACTTTATTAAGGAGGGAAAACATAGCATCATTTGTGGACCTGTTGCTTAGAAATCCAAACTGATGTTCAGTAAGTATTTTGTACTTAAACAGAAAAAACACTGTAAAATCGTAAACCGTTTCAAAGTTATGGTACTATGAATGGAAAACGATTTTTTACGTGGTATTTAAAAGGAAGACTTTGAATGTTCACCGACATCTTTTTATATTGAGCTAAAAATCCTGCCTTCCGGAGATATTTTTTTTTCGATTATTAGGTTCATTTCAGCACAGGACCACTTTATTTCGGCGTAGTTTTTCTTTTAATGCCATCAAGCATTATAATAATATCTCATCAGCTTTTAAAATTCTTTCGGTAGACCTCTTTAAAAAGAAGATTAAGGATATGTTATTAGATACCTAGGCTATAATTTTTATATTGTATTTAGAATGTTTTTTTTTTGTTTTTTGTATTTTTACTTTGTTGTGTGTTTTTTTTCTTATTTTGTATTTCTTTAAATTATTGTATTAAGTAGTTTGCACTATTTTATATGTGGCGTATTATGGTTAGGTGTAAGAGTAGCTTAAGCTAAACCTCGCCATAATGCTCAAATCACAATAATGTAATAAGTCCAACTTTATTACAAATAAAGACCAGTTTATTATTATTATTATTATTATTTTAACCCATAAATTCCATAGGTTAGTTTTTTTGGCTCACCCTAATAATATGTAGGCTCACCCTAGCTCTTAGCTATATTTTTACGGTACAGTACATCTGCTGGATCTGTGTCTATGAAAGGAATGCGGACAAAAAACATTTAAATAAACAGTAATATATTTTATACGTCGATTTGACGAGTGCGTCACCGCAAATCGCTCCGCCCACTCATTTTATTGGCTACTTGCAAATTTGTTGAATTTTTATTGATGGGACGCGTCGTCTATTTTTTTACGAAAAACATCGAGAGAATATCGTTTCCCCTCTCACGGATACCCCGTAGCTACAGAACGGACAGACGTACTGTACTGCTGATGATATGCTGAATTAAATCTATAATATTTGATCTATCTTTTGTACACGGATATTGAAACCACTCGTCATAAAAAAACATAATGTCTTCGTCTAGTTTTATTACTGCGACTTGACGACCGTAACAAACCATAAAAATTTATCTAAACATTAAATCTACTACGATTAAGGAAACAACTATTTACGTTTCGTTGATCCCATTGACTAAAAAACTATCCTATATTCCGCCTGTACAAGAACAGACAGTAAAGCCCCGTCTACATCTAATCTTTTACCTTACGTGTTACCTGTTCAGTCTAAACGTATCAAGTGAAACCTTGTGTGTAGACGAAAAAAACGGACGTTTTACTTGAACTGAATTAAGAGGGAAGACCGTATCGAGAACTCACGAAATTATTCAGTTTTATAGATGCCGATTGTATGGGAGGGGGGAAATTTCATCATCGCGACCTTATAGATCTATTGTGTCACGTTGTCTTGAGTTATAAATAACTCCTCATACAATCTCAGAGCTTTGTCAAAAGCCAGTATCTGAGACGGTTTTACAGAGGCTAGTTCTCCATCTCCGATATCAGTTGTACCAAAGTTTATAGCAAGACGAATGGTTGTCGTCTCGGCGCATTCAGTGATGGGATGGATGTTCTGGTGTTTCCCCGTTTTTCGTACAGAATTTGCATTTGCCGTTGTTTTTTAGCTTCAATCTACTGAGGTGTCCATTGAGGAGACAGTGTCCTATTAAAAACCCCGTGGCAATTCGAAGATTGTTCTTAATGAAATCAAGAAATATTCCTTTGTCTTCCAGATTCTTACAGGTTTTGAGTTCTGCGTTAGTAGAGTGTTCGCTGATTTTCTAGCTAGATCGTTTGTTTTTTCATTACCTTCTATCCATTTGTGGGCACCCAGAGTAGGAAGACTTTATTTCCTTTGCCTAATTTGTTCAGCTTCTCTATACTCTATACATTCTTTGGCCAACTTCGATTTGAAGGTTACTGACCGCCCTTAGGAGTCTATTACGCTGTACTGTTCGGATTGCTCTCAGGGGTCGGGTAAAGCGGGTGTGTCGCTGAAGGAAATATATATTATATTTCAGAAATCTGCCTAAGACTTAGCCCGATCCTGTCGTGTTAAGCCACACCCAAAATTCCAAACACACGTGCTTTGATTAAGGCTTGATTAAGGTTTGCAGAGCTTGAGAATTGGTCATAAATTAGTGAGCAATTTGTTACAAAACCATATAAATTACAGTTCGTCTGCTGGATCTGTGTCTATGAAAGGAATGCGGACAAAAAACATTTAAATAAACAGCAATATATTTTATACGTCGACTTGACGAGTACGACACCGCAAATCGCTCCGCTCACTCATTTTATTGGCTACTTGCAAATTTGTCGAATTTTTATTGATGGGACGCGTCGTCTAATCTTTTACGACAAACATCGAGAGAATATCGTTTCCCCTCTCACGGATACCCCGTAGCCACAGAACGGACAGACGTACTGTATATATCACTGTAATCACAAAACTTCAATCTATTTCCTTATTGTAACGGAATTTTAAATTATGTCTTTATTTTCGAGAAAATTTAGTTCAAACATAAGGAATATTTTATTGATGTTTGACCTTCAAAATCTTAAAAATAAAGAAGTTGTCTAAAAAGCTGCTACTATACGTATATAGTATAATTTTTTATCTTTAATTTCCTTCTTTATTTGTGTAAAAATACCTAGCCAGTTACATAAAACATTAAATAGTTTACATAAAACGTTAAATCCCGAACGCTTATTTTGCTACTTTTTCGGACTAGTGAAACGGACTCTTAAAGCTGACTATCGGATAAAATGGAGCATCGGTATTCCACGTGAGTCGTCAGTGTCAGCGTCGAGTATCGTGCGTCATTCAGAGAACATCGCAACTCCGCTAGTATTCGCGCTCGGTTTTTCGCGCCGGTAGTGCACCCTAACCTAACCTCAAAAACTTGCTCCATTCTTCTGAGTAAGCCCCGCCTACCACAGCCTAGTCCAAGAAGCGTGGTTTAGCATCCGCCAATCATGGCCCCTAAAAAAAGGAAAACCAAACCGTCATTAACGGTCACTGAAAGCATGGGGATTTCCGAATCTCCTGCGTCTACTTCAAATCCTCCAAAAAGTTATTTCCTTTCTTTATCTGTTGACATAGATCTAACAAAGGATTTTCCCCTCAAGAAATTGCTGACCTCATCGAAGCACAAAAATTTCTCCTTGAAAGGTCGAAATTAATCATCAGAATTCTTAGACAAGAAGCAAAGCAATGTGAGCAAGACGCTCACTCAAATCAAGAAAAGCAAAGGAAAAAGAGACATCGGGTGACTAGCTCTGACGAGTATCTTATTTCCTCAGTATCAACTCAAGAAAAAATAGCCTTCAGGGAGGCCTCCCCGTTGTGTACTCCATCTCCACCACCTCCCTCCTCAATCTCAGGCGAAAATCCTGAGCAAATGGTGATTGATTGTCCGGAACAACAGGTTCCTACGAGTTCAAGAACTCTACCTGCTGTTCTTCAAATACAGTAGGCGCTACAATCCCAAACTCCCCCTGCTGTTTTTCAAACACAGCAGGCGCCACAATTTAAAAGCAAAGTGCCTAAAAAGCCTCCCCAAGTTGTACTTCGTGATACTCGTCTCTGGATGAGTATCACAAGCATTTTCAAAGAACAAAAAATCTGCTTTTCAGAAGCAAAGACTGTGTCTCTCGGCATTAGGATCACTCCTTCATCTTCAGATGACCATAGAGCCATCGTAGAATTCTTCAAAAGTAAGCAAATCTCTTTTCATACATATTTTTCCCCTGATGACAGGGATCTAAATGTTCTAATCAAAGGTGTTGAAGTTTTTGTTGACAACTCGGCAATAATTGAGGACCTTACAACCCAAGGATTTGAGGTCAAAGAGGTGCATCGTCTCTCACAAGATGGCATCCCAATGGTCGTCGTCAAGGTCAGATTACCTTAACATCTTCAACATCACGCATGTGGGCTCGCTGAGGAGTCTTTTCTGCCCATCTCATTAATTAACCAAGAATTCCAGAAACAGCTACTTGAAAAAGTAGCCGATCAAGTCAAAACCATGGTGTCAGACATATTTTCAAATATGTTACTCCTAAAAAATGAATCTTCATTCCTCTGAATGTAACCCCCCCCCCCCCTTAAAAATCTGTCATCCGGAAAATCAATAAATCTCTTCTGGACATAAGTCCAGTCTCACCCCAAATTCGCATATTACTACTAGTCTTATAGGCACCCAGGGCTTCGTCTCTTTTCTCCTGATCTCATAATCTGGATTATATAGCTGCCAAATCTTTGGTTCGCTGAAATCCAAGGAGGTGGTTATTTTAGTACAAGCGCCAAAACGAAAGGTAAAACGTTATGTGTAGTTGGGACTTAACACGCATGCAAGCACGTTAAAATTCGGCGATTCATTTATGGGCGACCTTGTCGTAGAATCGATGTCAAAGTCCGTTTAAAGGTCGGCAATTACGTCGTTCAATTTCGATTTCAACAGCCTTACTATTGAACTTGAAAATTAAAAAAATTATCGTTTCTTCCTCGGTGGAAGTAGGAACGATGGCGCGATGCATCGCAATGAGCTAGCTTGGATTTTAATTGGTTGTAGATTGTGCTTTATTAATTTAATTGTACGATACCATTGGATGTCTTAATAAAACGTAGTAATTAATTATTTTTGCGTATTTTCTTATAGTTACTATCAGAGGCAGATTTTTTTTTGGTTTTGAACAGGGTGCAAAAAAATCAAGATTTAAAAAAATCCCAAAAATTGATTTTTTTATTTTAATCGGATTTTTTTTTATTTTAAGCAATTTTCTATTTAAAGTCCTATCCTAAATGGCTAAATCTTCGTAACTCTGGTTCGCATTGGTCACCGATTTATTTTATTCTGAAAACTTTGCCGATGCCACTATTTCCGCAAAAAGATCTAAAAGGATTTTTTTTGGAAATAGTCATGACGGTCTTAAGTCGAAATAAAATTAATACCATCTAATGTTCAAAGTGCAAAGTACTTATTGCAGAACAAAATGTCGTTAGAAATTTGGAATGAACTAGAAGATAAATTAGGGAAGATAGAAATTAGCTTGATCAACATTGAGCTGTTAGGTCCAAAAAGATATAAAACATCCTTAACACCTGCATATTTTTTGACGTTGATTATGGTCGTCGGGAATAAAAATATAACTTGACATCAGCAGAAACTAGTTCTGCACTACAGCTTGCTAATGAAATGTATGCGAATACCGGATTTCTGGCACTTCACAATTTCAAAATTAATATGCCATTTAGAAGTCTAATGGATTCATACGAAATAACTCCAATATTAAGTAATCAGCCCACATGAAAGTTGAAAATGACAATTCCAATCCAGTAAATATACAGAGAGGAGTAAGCAGGGATTGGAAAACTACATGTAACTTTTAAAAACTACATAAACTACATTACATGCAGTTAATGTAGTTTATGTAGAGGATGTAGTTTTTGTAACCTATGTATGTAACTTTCAAATATCAAAGGTTTGAGGTGAGGTTATAATAAGTTGAAGCTTTAGAAAACACAATGTATTTAAGAAAACAGAAGAAATATGGCTTTAAATATAATATTCACACATCATATTACTTAGATCTCTCATACAAAGCAAAATTATTATTCATAATATCAATACATAGTTTATTAACGTAGTTTTCATGTAGTTAATGAACGGGAAAAGACGTAGTTTTTGAAGAAAAACTACAAATAGTTAATCAGGTAAATTACGTCTTAATTAACTACTTCCGAACCCTGGGAGTAAGACAGAGATGTGTGCTGTCTCCTTCGATATTTAATGTTTATTCTGAGGCGATTTTTCGGAAAGCTTTTTCTTCAACAGATTGCGGTATTAAAGTCAACGGCGAAGTCATTAACAACATTAATAGATTTGCCAATGACACAGTTCTTATTGCCGATTCTAATACTGGTCTCCAGAGTTTAGTAGAACGACTTGAAGGCTCCTGTAAGAAATACAGGATGAAGATCAATTCCTCTAAAACTAAAGTCATGGTATTTGGAAAAACCAAAATGTACCAATTCCTATTAAAATAGAGGGCAATACCTTAGAACAGGTCTACAAGTTCAAATATTTGGGGTCCTGGATAGTTAACACCTTGAACAACGACATGGAAATAAAAATCAGAATAGAACAAGCGAGAAATGCATTTTTAAAAATTAAGAACGTCTTCCAGAATCCCAGATTGGACCTTGAGTTGAGAACTAGGCTCGTTAAGTGTTATGTTTGATCAATCCTATTATACGGAGCAGAAACATAAACACTGAAAGTTCAAGAGATGAATCGCTTCGAATCGTTCGAAACATGGATATATCGAAGAATGCTTAAATTTCCATGGACAGCCCATATCACAAATACCGAAGTCTACAACAGAATAGGCAGAGAAAGGGAATGAATAAAAATGAATGAATAAAGTGAATAGGCAGAGAAAAACATCATACTTAGGGCATATATTGAGAAATGAAAAATACGTCTTACAATTAAGAGTAAAATTGAGGGAAAAAGAGGTCTCGGCAGGAAGAAACTATCTTGGTTGAGAAACATCAGAAACTGGACTCACTTAACTTTTGAAGAACTCATAAGGAAAGCCGCGAATTGTGAAGATTTTGCCAATGTGATCGCCAACCTCTTGGCTTTGTGGCCATCCCTTTTGTGGAACATAAAATAAGCTCAGTAAAGATTGACAAGTCCACAAAATTTCAAATCAAATTCAAATGTGTCAAATGCACAAAACATCCCCCTTTCGAACTTCGTCTGTCATGCTAAGAAATGAAAGTAAATAATAAAGCGCCTCTCGTGTTTGTTCGCACTCAAAAAATTTCAATTAATGCCTGTATATATTTTTAATATATTTTTTAAATTTACATTTTTTTAATTCTAAAGTAATATATTACATTTAAATGGAATATATTACATAACAATTACGTCAATTACAGGATTACAAGCTTGTTTTCTAACATTTTTTAAATAAAACGAATTATAAAATTTCAATATATGTATATTTGTCGTAGGTATGAAAAAAGTAAAATATAAAATGGACACAATATTTCTATTTCACAAATAAAAATATCCGACAACACTAAAATCACTGAAACTTCCGCGGCTGACAACGAAAACTGAAAAATATAACGGCACTTTTTGTTTTGGACCTGCATATCAACATTACGCTGTACTATTATGTGTTTGTTGTTGAAATAATAAAAAAATATCTAATTATAACTTGTGAATTTTATAGTTATTAACGTAATAAGGCCGATAAACAACAAATAACGGCCGGGCTGAAGTTTGTGATCCGAGGCGATAGCCGAGGATCATAAGCAGCCAAGGCCGTTATTTGTTATCGGCCGTGTTGCGTTCTAGATTTTTCGTCATACTGCAGATTTTTTAGAGCAATAAACACTACTATTTAATAACAAATTTTATTGAACAATAACACAAGTAAGGATAAAAAATACATAATGTCTTATACTAAAATTCATTTTCATGATAATGAACATGGAAATTAAAGTGCACTTGTTGTTCTTAGAAATCTGTAATCCTTCCCAGGGATTTACAGATTTTATAGAAGAAAGATGATGCTACTGAAGAATGGCAAATATTTGTATCCACTAAAGACACATTATTTTTGGAGCTATCATGAAAAAGTTGATTTGTTATTTTCATTCTTTTGGAAACTGATTTTTCTATGTAAGTTTCTGCCACTGTTGAAGACTCCCATCCTCCTAGCTCCTTTAGCGATAGTAAATCACCACCATTTTCGGCGAGCATGGTTGCTGATGATCTACGAAATGAATGCCCTGTATAACGTTCTGGATTCTCCAAGTTCAAAAATTTTTGCAATTTTCTGCGGTACGCTCCCGATGGTATGTATACCGACGATTTGCTTAACACACTTGCCTTTCTTGTAACCAATGAAAAATTTTGGATTGTCAAAGTTACGAGGACGCAGGTTGATGTATTTTTGTATAAACCATAGGCATCAAACGGAAGGCCCGTTTTTGGAATAAGAAATTTCCTATCTTTCTTATTTTTAGTATTTCTTAATGAGACAAGAATATTTTTCTCCGAATCTTCGAAATCATCAACTGTGAGTGACCAAAGCTCGCTGCGCCTACAAGCTCAAGAATACCAAGCACCAATACAATTTTTCGAGTAACCAGGTGTAATGATCGGCATCCAGTAGAAAATTATTTATGTCATTCTCCGACAGAACTTTGGCTTTTTTGGTGAATAACCTTCATTTTGCGCCTCAGAAACATGAACAGTTTACCAAATCTATGAACAAATATAATTTAGATGAGTATGATTAAATATCGAAGAATATAATGGCTTTTTACCTTGATATGTCGATGTTTTCATATACTCTCAACGCAAGCTTCAGCATGGATATCTTGTCCACAGTGATGTAGGAGAATACATTTCAGACATTCTTTTAGCATAAGCCAGCAATACCGCTTCATTTACGCTGTTTATACTTCTATCCTGCCGCCACTTCAAAAAATTGTCATATTCCTGCTGATATCTCTCTCTGGTTATAGTCGGAAGTATAATTTTGAGTAGCCGCAGCCGCTTCCTCCTGTATTTCCAACGGAATTTCTCGCGACATCTCGCTATGGTCTATTTTCCCAATTTTTGAAAAGTCCAACTGACAATAAATAGTCATTGTTGCAGGTGACAGACGTTACGATTACCTTAGAAACTTAACGGCCGCCGGCCGTTATGATAACGTCCGGCGGACGTTATATGCATCTTTTCCATTCTGATTTTGCTTATGTTATAATAATATAACAATATAGTATGACGAAAATATTTTTTGTTACGGGCCTTCCGTTTGATGCCTATGGTTTATACAAAAAATACATCAACCTGCGTCCTCGTAACTTTGACAATCCAAAATTTTTCATTGGTTACAAGAAAGGCAAGTGTGTTAAGCAAATCGTCGGTATACATACCATCGGGAGCGTACCGCAGAAAATTGCAAAATTTTTGAACTTGGAGAATCCAGAACGTTATACAGGGCATTCATTTCGTAGATCATCAGCAACCATGCTCGCCGAAAATGGTGGTGATTTACTATCGCTAAAGGAGCTAGGAGGATGGGAGTCTTCAACAGTGGCAGAAACTTACATAGAAAAATCAGTTTCCAAAAGAATGAAAATAACAAATCAACTTTTTCATGATAGCTCCAAAAATAATGTGTCTTTAGTGGATACAAATATTTGCCATTCTTCAGTAGCATCATCTTCTTCTATAAAATCTGTAAATCCCTGGGAAGGATTACAGATTTCTAAGAACAACAAGTGCATTTCCATGTTCATTATCATGAAAAATGAATTTTAGTATAAGACATTATGTATTTTTTATCCTTACTTGTGTTATTGTTCAATAAAATTTGTTATTAAATAGTAGTGTTTATTGCTCTAAAAAATCTGCAGTATGACGAAAAATCTAGAACGCAACACGGCCGATAACAAATAACGGCCTTGGCT
The DNA here is from genome assembly GCF_002938485.1 of Sitophilus oryzae. Taxonomy (NCBI): domain Eukaryota; kingdom Metazoa; phylum Arthropoda; class Insecta; order Coleoptera; family Curculionidae; genus Sitophilus; species Sitophilus oryzae. Next base: position 2,388,510 of record NW_022146324.1, on the reverse strand, counting down.
GCTTATGATCCTCGGCTATCGCCTCGGATCACAAACTTCAGCCCGGCCGTTATTTGTTGTTTATCGGCCTTATTACGTTAATAACTATAACATGATTTTAAAATTTTAACTACTTTTGACAATAACTAACTTTTTGTTATCAAGATCATATCAAGATGACATTTTAGACGGCAACTGACATATATGTCATACTATTTGAATCTTAAATATGTATGTAATATAATTTAAATTACTATAATGCAACTTTATACTAAGAAAATATTTATACATTCACAAAATACAACAAAGTCTAATAATATAATTTGAAAACAATGAATATTGAATTAAAATTGAAAAAGTTAAGCGCGACCCCTTGTGTCAAAATTAGATGATTAATTTTTCGCAATTTTTACACCATTTCATGGCCGGTGGCGCCTCTAGTGTTCGTTCAGGTCGTTGGTCTTTTACTCCCGCTTATGGCCATTAAAGATAAAGTTCTAAAGGGGGATGTTTTGTGGTCAAATGAATCGTCAAACAGAACTGTCAAGGATTCCCACCCTAAAGTCCTTTTTCCGCCCATCATGCGTGAATACATGGATACCATTATACTCATTTCTTAATCTTTTTATTCAAAGCTACAACCTCAAGCATACATTTTTCATCAAATGTGTTATGCCCGTATTGACGGAGCAAAAATATTAACACTAAATGCCAAAAAACAAACATAACTATCGCTTCGTACTAAAGAGTACTAGTAGTAAAATTTCTTTATATCCCTTTTACATCTTTTAGCTTTTTATTTACAGAAATGCATAAAACATCCCGCATGCCGCCCAACAACAACAAAGAAGACCAGCCCGTCCACAAACCACAATTACGTCGGCATAGTGGTCATCATCAAGGTAGGCCCCGGCGCGGCAGATGGTGCCAATTACAGTGCGGCCGTACCGTTAATGCGGAGAGAGAAGCGAGGGATTGTGTAACGATTTGTAAATGTCAAAGGAAACAATAATTAAGAGAAATTTTGCGCAAGGCCAGGTAAGCAGGAAACGCGATTTTTTCATCGATCTGTCCTTTCGCAGCCAAGGTAGCGCTGCGTTCGGATGCATTTATTTTCTCTATTAGGTTAATGATAGACGAGGAAAAGTAAAGAATAGACGTAGAGATATACGTAGGTATTACTAGATATAGCACTCATATCTATACCGGGTGGGTCTCAAAAGTGGTTCACCCCTATAACTTCTTTTATTTTTTCAGATAAAAAAACGAGATTTGGTATGTTTGTATATGATATAAATTAGGATTGATTGACGTTTTCAATTATTTTCGGTCACTTCCTGTTTCACCGGAAATTAGAATACAAGCTTTGATTTTTAAATGGTACCCGCGCATTTTTTTACTTGTCAACTTTTGACATTTTCGCATATGGTTTGTTTGAAATTCTAAAATGCGGTTCATAACGACATTTTGACTCGAAATACCGAGTGTGTGGTATCAAATTATTCGTAAAAAACTACTTTTTCCAAATATGCTAATGAGCCACCCTCGGCTCCTTGATTAAAAATTAGTGTTTTAATACAGCCATGGCACTCTAGATTGAAATTTGAAATACGATTTTTTTAAAGAGAGAATGTCAAAAGTTGGCATATGATATGTCATTCGATTCAGATCAGGGTTATTTTCTATCGAATAAAGTAAAAAAAAAATACTGAGGGTGCCATTTAAAAATCAAAAGTTCCCAAGTAGCATTTTCACGACTTGCGACCACATGTTTACTAAACACAACGTTGGATTAGTTACAAAAAATAGTTAGCTACGTACCTTTGGTATTAAAATAAATGTAAACGTTGTTGTAACGTTGTGCCGACGTTGAACTAGTACTACGAAAAAGTAAAAGCTTCTGCGACGTCGAATAAACGTTGTAACCTTTTTTGCTTAAGTGATCTTTAGGTGATTCGGACAACGTAGATACAATGCTGGGCAATAAAGAGTTTTCCGACGTCACTTTCAGGACCTATTCCAACGTTATGCAAACGTCGTCTGTTTTACTCATTCCAACGTTGTTTAGATTTCCTTATTCTTACGTTGGTAGGACGTCGAGCCACTACCGTTTTGCGACTGAATTGAACAATAACCTTAAATCTTAAATTTTCACTTCATTGTTCTGTTCAGTCAGACAGTTCAGTGCTGTTTTTGTTTTTATAAAAAAAAACTTAATTAAAATGGGACGTAAGAAAGGCACATATAAAACTAAATTTAAATATATTGTTACGGATTCCGTGGGTCCACTAATTTAAACTCACGATAAAATACTTAACGAATTTATTTTCTCACTTTATACACAATTACTAACTTATAACACACAACAAACTAACTATTTATAAGATTCCTTCACCAAATTGTCCGATTTTCAATTTCCACGCGGTATATTCAAATTTCGAAAACTGTAAACTTCTCCAACTCTCGTAAGCGCTCTTTTTATATAGCTGTGGTGAGTGTTTCGCGAACAATCTAAAATTATCGGGACGGGTCCGCCATCTACTAGTACATTCTATTGTCTGCTTCGTCTACGTGTCGACTTGATTAAGAGATGGCGCTACAACAAAATATTGTCTTCAGGTTTCTGGACACGTTGCGGTTTTAGTTGCTCGCTTCTCCGACAGATGGCGCCACATACACCTTGACATTGCCCCCTTCTCAAATTTGATCGTCCCGATCAAGGTTTCCTGTCTGGTATCTCTTCAATCGATCCAGATGAACTACTTTCATCTTACTTCTAGGGCTGCGTTGAATCCGGTACACTACATCATTTATCCTCTTGATGACTGTATAAGGACCTTCCCATGCTGGAGTTAACTTTGGGGACCTTCCTTTCTTGCGCTGTGGATTATACAACCATACTCTATCGTCCTGTTGAAATCCCGTAGAATTAGCTCTGAGGTCGTAACGAGCTTTCATCCGGTCACTGGCTAGCGTAATCTTACTTCTCACGGCCTTATGAATTCCCAATAATCTTTCCTTCCTAACGACTCTTTCGAACGACCGTCCAACGTTATCTTGTTCCATTTTTCCTCCAGATCGAGTATACTTCCTTCTTGAATCTTGCA